>NC_058521.1:137603243-137909076 GCF_904849725.1 Hordeum vulgare subsp. vulgare
CGCGTTGACAGGACTCACGTTGCTAGAGGAACCCCTAGCGCAAGTAGGGCAAGACAACACGACCATTGTCATCGTTGAGGCTGACCGGGTGAGCCAGCCCTGTAGCAGGCGCGCGTCTGCCAACACCCTGATGATGGAGCACACTGGCCAAAGTGGCACGCAGCTGGCGGGCCCCCCGCTCGACAAGACCCTACAACGGCGGGGTCCATGACTATCCTCAGAGGCTGGCAGTCACGGCCCGTACTGAAAGCACAATTGCTCCCTATGATGGTTTTGGTAAATAATAACAACATATGTATCATCAAGCTAATGATCTTATCCAAGTATATTTCAGAAAAGTTCAATGATACATTGGCTAAAGGATTGTGAAGAGAAACCCCTTGATGCAAGGAAAGGAATAGGATTGGCCAAGCTTCAAGCAAGAGGACTCTACATTTTACATTTGTGAGAAATCACTTTAGAGTCCATAGGAAAGCCAATACTATTAAAAGGGGTCGAGGTATTATGATCAATTGGTTGCTCAAGTGCTTAGAGATAGCCACCAAAAATACTTAGCATTCCCCTCAAAAAAATCTCTGCCCCAAGCCAAAATTACAAAACCGGTGCCACCAACCTTTTCCATTCAGCCCTACCAATTTTCCGAGTGACACATCCTTTGTCATCTCTTGGTACCACCAACTTTCATATCGGTGCCACCGAGATAAGTGGCCAACTTGCTGGTGTCTCCATTTCAAGAATCGGAATTTCCGAGATTCAAATCGGTACCATTGAGAATTAGAAACCGCTCTAGGTCATCGTATCAGTATCAGAGAATTAGAATTGGAAATTGCTAAAACTGGCCCACAACTAAAATTGGGAAAAGGCTAAGTTTTTATTTGGTTAAGTAGTATAATCACCCCCTCTAGACATACTTCGGATCCTACAAGTGGTATCAGAGCTTTGGTCTCCATTGCATTGGTTGCACAACCTAGGTGAGTATGGCGTCTAGTGAGGGTAATTACCACCGTATAGGTTCATATTTTTATGGTAAAAACTTGGCTAGTTGGAAGCATAAGATGAAAATGCATATTCATGGTCATAACCCCGTCGTTTGGGTTATTGTTCGTGTTGGTGTGCAAGGTGATTTCTTTGGAAAATGAAGAGAACCTGATCGCGATGCGATAGTGGAAGAACTGAATATGTTTCAATACAATGCTCAAGCCCTTGACATTCTATTCAACTACCTGTGCACCGAAGAATTCAACAAAATCAGCTGGCTTGAGAATGCAAAGGAAAATTGGGATACTTTAGTTGATATGTGATACGTCTCCAACGTATCTATAATTTTTGATGGTTCCATGCTATTATCTTCTCAACTTTGGATGTTTTGTATGCATTTTATATATTTTTTGGGACTAACCTATTAACTCAGTGCCAAGTGCCAGTTCCTGTTTTTTCCGTGCTTTTGACCCTTTTCAGGGAAGAATATTAAACGGAGTACAAATGGAATAAAATCTTCAGAATGATTTTTTCCGGAACAGAAGATATAAAGGGAACTTGAGAACCAAGGCAAAGGATCCCGGGGGAGGCCAGAAGCCCCCTAGCCGCGGCCCGGGGGGGGGGGGCGCCTACCAGGCTTGTGGCCCCCCCGTGGATCCTTTGCCCTACTTCTTCCGCCTATAAATTCCCTAAAAATCTGAAACCAAGGGAGAGAGCCATGAAAATACTTTTCCGCCGCCGCAAGCTTCTGTCTCCGCAAGATCCCATCTGGGGCACGTTCTGGTGCCCTGCCGGAGGGGAATTCAGACACGAAGGGCTTCTTCATCAACACCATTGCCTCTCCGATGATGCGTGAGTAGTTCACCACAAACCTTCGGGTCCATAGCTAGTAGCTAGATGGATTCTTCTCTCTCTTGGATCTTCAATACAAATTTCTCCATGATCTTCCTGGAGATCTATCCGATGTAATATTCTTTTGCGGTGTGTTTGTCGAGATCTGATGAATTCTGGATTTATGATCAGGTTATCTATGCATATTATTTGAGTTTCCTCTGATCTCTTATATGCATGATTTCGTATCCTTGTAATTCTCTTCGAGTTGTGGGTTTCGTTTGGCCAACCTGATCTACAATTCTTGCAATGGGAGAAGTGCTTGGTTTTGGGTTCATACCATGCGGTGTCCTCACCCAGTGACAGAAGGGGTAGCGAGGCACGCATCGTGTTGTTTCCATCAAGGGTAAAAAGATGGGGGTTATATCTATTGCATGAATTTATCCCTCTACATCATGGCATCTTGCTTAAGCCGTTACTCTGTTTGTTATGAACTCAATACACTAGATGCATGCTGGATAGCGGTCGATGTGTCGAGTAATAGTAGTAGATGCAGACAATATAGGTCTACTTGTCTCAGACATGATGCATATATGCATGGTCATTGCCTTAGATATCATCATGACTTTGTGCGGTTCTATCAATTGCTCGACAGTAATTCGTTCACCCACCGTAATACTTGCTATCATGAGAGAAGCCTCTAGTGAACACTATGGCCCCCAGGTCTACTTCACATCATATTTTGAGCTCTACACTTTCACTTTGTTGCACTTTCCGCCTTCACATCTCACCTTGCAATAATCGTGAAGGGATTGACAACCCCTTTATAGCGTTGGGTGCAAGTTTGTTTGTTTTTGCGCAGGTACTTTGGAGACTTGCCTTGATACTCCTACTGGATTGATACCTTGGTTCTCAAACTGAGAAAAATACTTACTGCTACTGTGCTACATTACCCTTTCCTCTTCAAGGGAAAAACTAACGCAAGCTCAAGAGGTAGCAATATGCACGAATGTACAAAATCTGTCAAGGAATCTAAGTTGGATGTGCTACAAAGTCAACTTGACAAGTTCAAGATGAAGGATAGTGAAGGAGTTGCTGAGATGTACTCTAGGCTTGCTCTGGTCACAAATGAGATTGCTGGCTTAGGAAGCGAAGAGATGACCGACAAATTCATCATCAAGAAGATACTTAGAGCTTTGGATGGAAGATACAACATCATGTGCACATTGATCCAAATGATGCCAAACTAGAAGGATCTCAAGCTAACATAAGTCATTGGAAGGATTTTTGCTCATGAAATGTTACTCAAGGAGAAAGATGAGTTGCACAACAAGTTAAGCGGTGCTTACAAAGCTTCAAGTACTACTCCTTCTACTTCAAATGAAAACCTTGTTACTAATGAAGAGATATCCCTCATGGTCAGAAAATTCAACAAGTTCTACAAGAGTAGAAGCAAAGAGAGAAGCTCAAGCTCAAGATATGAGGAGAAGCATTCATCTATTCGTGACAGAAACTGCTACAATTGTGGAAAGCTCGAACACTACTCCAATGAGTGCTCGTATCCCCACAAACAAAGAGAAGAGTCACCTAGAAGACTAACCTCAAGAGATGAGTCGCCTCACAAAGAGAGGAGTAGAGAAGATCACTATGAACAAAGACACTCCCAGAGAAGCCAGGAATCAGAGAAGAAGGATAAGTACACCAAGAGAAACTAAATAAGAAGACATCAAGCTCATGTTGGTGAATGGGTATCCGGCTTCGAGTTCGACAACCAATCCGAGAGAATCTACCACTCCAACTCCGACTATAGTCAAGATGAAGGTGTTGCCGGTCTTGCACTCATTTACTCCAACTCCTACAAGATATTTGATTCACCAAATGAAGGAATTGGAAGCTACTTCATGGCAAAAGGCCACAAGGTATGACACTCCGAGCACTTTGATTTTGATAGTGATGAGGATGATTTGTTGTTTGATAAGACTAGTGATAAGTGAGAACATTGAAAATGAACTTGGTAATAGCCATGCTAGTCAAGATAAGTTGAATGATGATGATAATAAAGAGATTTAACGACTAACTAAAGAATTAAACACTCTTAAGTTAGCTCATGAAACTACTCTAGAAGATCATAGAGAGCTTGCAAGAACTCGTGAGAAGCTACGCTTTGAGAAGGTAAATTTAGAGGAAGATCGTGAGTTTGTAAAAGCAATCAGTGATGATCTGCAAAGAAGAGTTGTTCTTATCTAGCTAAATGATTAATCTCGTCTACTTTTGTTCCGAAAGTTAAACCTAAGAACACTAGTAAGAAAGGCAAGAAAGTTTCTTCATCTAGTAAGAACAATGCTAAAGTTAAGTTAAATGATGTTGCTAGTAGCTCTCTTGATTCCACTAATGATTCCCTTAGCCAAGTTACACTTGAGAAAGAAAACTATTTATTGAAAGGAACTATAGGGAGAGGTGTCTTCAAGAGTCTTGTCGGAAGTAAGCAATTTGACGAGATTGTTCACAAGCAAGGATGAGATCAAAAGAAGCAAGGTGTGTTGGGAAAAGTTGTTGGGGAATGTTGCATGGGAAAAAAAATTCCTTCACACATGAAAGACATATCCATGGTGATGACCATCTATGAGAGGGGAGATTGAATCAACATACCCTTGTAGATCGCTAAGCGGCGAGCATTAAGAAACACGATTTATGTAGTTGAATGTCTTCGCGATCCAAATCGCAAGTCATCCCGTGATCCAATCACCAGTGTTGTCATAGAATAAAGTTATTGTATCCAGTGCACTTGGCACAACTCCAAGTTCTATCATGAACTGCTTCATCCATACACCTTCTTTGGCCGCCTCTGAGGCAGCTATATACTCCGCTTCGCATGTAGAATCACCTACCATGCTCTGCTTGGAACTGCACCAGCTTACCGCACCCCCATTAAGAATAAATACGTATCCGGTTTGTGACTTAGAATCATCTGAATCAGTGTCAAAGCTTGCACCAACGTAACCCTTTACGACAAGCTCTTTGTCACCTCCATAAACAAGAAACATTTCCTTAGTCCTTTTCAGGTACTTTAGAATATTCTTGACCGTTGTACAGTGCTCCATTCCTGGATTACTTTGGAACCTTCCCACCATACTTATGGCAAGGCTAAAATCAGGTCTAGTGCATAGCATTGCATACATGATAGACCCTATGGCTGAAGCATAGGGGACGACACACAACTTTTCTCTATCTTCTGCAGTTACTAGGCATTGAGTCTTACTCAACTTTAAACCTTGTAACACAGGCAAGAACCCTTTCTTGGACTGTTCCATTTTGAACTTCTTCAAAACTTTATCAAGGCACGTGCTCTTTGAAAGTCCTATAAGGGGTCTTGATCTATCTCTATAGATCTTGATGCCCAATATGTAAGCAACTTCTCACAGGTCCTTCATTGAAATACTTATATTCAAGTAATTCTTTACGCTTCCCAAAAGTTGTATATCATTTCCAATAAGCAATAAATCATCCACATATAATATTAGAAATGATATAGAGCTCCCACTCACTTTCTTGTAAATACAAGCTTCTCCATAAACTTGTATAAACCCAAACGCCTTGATCACCTCATCAAAGCGCTGATTCCAACTCCGAGATGCTTGCACCAGTTCATAAATGGATCGCTGGCGTTTGCATAATTTGTCAGCATTCTGTGGATCGACAAAACCTTGTGGTTGCATCATATACAACTCTTCCTTAAGAAAACCGTTAAGGAACGCTATTTTGACATCAATCTGCCAAATTTATAATCGAAAAATGCAGCTATTGCTAACATGATTCTAACGGACTTAAGCATCACTACGGGTGATAAAGTCTCATCGTAGTCAACTCCTTGAACTTGCGAAAAACCCTTTTCCACAAGTCGATCTTTATAGACGGTGATATTGCCGTCCGCGTCCGTCTTCTTCTTAAAATTACATTTATTCTAAATATCCTTTCGCCCTTCAGGTAATATTTCCAAAGTCCATACTTTCTTTTCATACATGGATCCTATCTCGGATTTCATGGCCTCTATCCTTTTGTTGGAATCCGGGCCCTCCATTGCTCGTAGGTTCATCATTGTCTAACAACATGATTGATAAGACAGGGTTATCATACCACTCAGGAGCAGTACGTGCCCTTGTCGACCTAGAGGTCCGATAGCAACTTGATCTCAAGTTTCATGATCATCATAATTATCTTCCTCTTCAACCGTCGTAGGTACCACATAAACATCTTTCTGTGTTGCAATACTCTCTGGTTGAAGTAGAGGTTCTATAACCTCATCAAGTTCTATCTTCCTCCCACTCCATTCTTCCGAGAGAAACTCTATCTCAAGAAATGCTCTGTTTTTAGCGACAAACACTTTTCCTTCGGATCTAAGATAGAAGGTGTACCCAACTATTTCTTTTGGGTATCCTATGAAGAAGAACTTTTCCACTTTGGGTTCTAGCTTTTAAGGTTGAAGCTTTTTGACATAAGCATCACATCCCCAAACTTTAAGAAATGACAACTTTGGATTCTTGCCATACCACGTTTCATATGGTGTCGTCTCAATGGATTTTGATGGTGCCCTATTTAAAGTGAATGCAACTGTCTCGAATGCATAGCCCAAAAACGATATGGCAAATCGACAAGAGACATCATAGAACACACCATATCTAATAAAGTACGACTACAACGTTTGGACACACCATTACGCCGTCGTGTTCCAGGCGGAGTTAACTTTGAAACAATTCCACATTGTCTTAAGTGAATACCAAACTCATAACTCAGATACTCTCATCCTTGATCAGATCGTAGGAATATTATCTTCTTATTACAATGATTTTCAACTTCACTATGAAATTGCTTGAACTTTTCAAACATTTCAGACTTGTGCTTCATTAAGTAAATATAACCATATCTACTCAAATCATCTATGAAGGTGAGAAAATAACGATAACCACCGCACGCCTTGTGCTCATTAGTCTGCACACATCAGTATGTATGATCTCCAACAAGTCACTTGCACGCTCCATTGCTCCGAAGAACGGAGTTCTTAGTCATCTTGCCCATGAGGTATGGTTCACATGTGTCAAGTGATTCAAAATCAAGTGACTCAAAAGTCCATCAGCATGGAGTTTCTTCATGTGTTTTATACCAATATGACCTAAGCGGCAGTGCCACAAGAAAGTGGCGCCATCATTATCAACTCTACATCTTTTGGTCTCAGTGTTATGGATATGTGTGTCATTACTATCGAGATTCAACATGAACAAACCCCTCACATTGGGTGCATGACCATAAAAGATATTACTCATATAAATAGAACAACCATTACTCTCTGACTTAAATGAGTAACTTTCTCGCAATAAACAAGATCGAGATATAATGTTAATGCTTAACGCAGGCACTAAATAACAATTATTCAGGTTTATCACTAATCGCGACGGTAATTGAAGTGAGTGTGTGCCGACAGCGATCGCATTAACCTTGGAACCATTTCCAACGGGCATCGTCACTTCGTCCTTTGCCGACCTTCGTCTATTTTGAAGTTCCTGCTTTGAGTTGCAAATGTAATCAACTGAACCGGTATCAAATATCCAAGCACTACAACAAGAGTTGGTGAGGTACACATCAATAACATGTACATCAAATATACCTTGTTTGGCGTTGGCCGCCTTCTTATCGGCCAGATACTCGGGGCAGTTCCGCTTCCAGTGACCAGTCCCCTTGCAATGATAACACTCATTTTCCATCTTGGGTCCAGCCTTAGGTTTCTTCGTCGGAGTTCAACTACTTTTCCACTCTTCTTGGAGTTACCCTTCTTGCCCTTGCCGTTTTCGTTGAAACTGGTGGTCTTATTGACCATCAATACTTGATGTTCTTTCTGGATTTCGGACTCAGTGACTTTCAGCATCGCAAATAGCTCGGTGAGTGATTTATTCATCCCTTGCATGTTGTAGTTCAACACAGAGCCTTTATATCTAGGTGGCAGTGATTGAAGAACTCTGTCAGTGATAGCCTCTGGCGGGAGAGCAAACAACCAAATGGTTAGAGTACCCACACATTTTGAGCACATGTTCACTGACAGACCCGTTCTCCTCCTATTTGTAAGCATATAACTTATCAGAGGTTTCATACCTCTCGATCCGAGCATTATTCTCAAAGCTAAACTTCAACTCCTAGAACATCTCATATGGCCCATGACGTTCGAAACGTCTTTGAAGTCCCGGTTCTAAGCCATACAAAACTGCACGTTGAACTAATGAGTAGTCATGCTGACGTGACCGCTAGGCGTTCATAACGTCTGGGGTCACCGGTTGGGGTGGTGCATCACCTAGTGGTGCATCAAGGACATATTTCTTTTGGGAAGCCGTGAGGATAAGCCTCAGATTATGAGCCCAGTCAACAAAGTTACTTCCATCATCTTTCAACTTAGCTTTCTCTAGGAACGCATTAAGATTCAGGGTTACTACTGCAGGAGCCATTTATCTACAACATACATTTGCAAAGATTACTTAGACTATGTTCAAGATAATTTAGTTTAGTTAATCATATTACTAATAAACTACCACTCAAAATGATATCCCTCTAGCCACTATTGGGGAATGTTGCATGAGAAACAAAAAAAATTCCTACGCACACGAAAGACCTATCCATGGTGATGACCATCTACGAGAGGGGAGATCAGTTCGACATACCCTTGTATATCACTAAGCGGGAAGCGTTAAGAAACACAGTTGATGTAGTTGAACATCTTCGTGATCCAAATTGCAAGCCATCCCACGATCCAATCACACTCTAGCCCCCAACGGACGACGCCTCCACGTTCAGCACACATACAACTCGATGACGATCTCCGCCTTCTTGATACATCAAGAGAGAGGAAGAGGTAGCTGAATTCTCTGGCAGAACAACAACGAGATGGTGATGATGATGGAGCTACTCCGGCAGGGCTTCGCCGTACTATACCGAACTAACTACGGGGTGTCAGGAGGTGGTGGAGGGAGAAAGGGCTGCGCCATAGCTTGAGGTGCAAAAAGCCTCTCTACCCTCCACTATATATAGGAGGGAGGGGAGGGGTGGCACCCTAGGGACTTTCCCTAGGGTTTGGCTAGCGCAAGGAGGAGGGAGGAGTTAGTTTGGAGGAGGAGAACTTCTCCCCATTTTGGTTTTGCCCCACCTCTCTTTTCCTTCTCCACTTCGTCTGAATAGGCCCTCTTGGGCTGGCCACGAGCCCACTAGGGGCTGGTGCGCCACCCTTGGGCCTGTTTGGTCCCCTCCTGTGTGGGTGGCCCCTCCAGGTGGAACTCCAGAACCCATTCATTACTCCCGATACTTTACTAGTAATGTCCGAAATCGTTTCAGAAGCCAAACAGATACTTCCTATATATCAATCTTCATCACCGAACCCTTCTGGAACTGCTCCCGATGTCCGGATCTCATCTGGGACTCCAAACAACATTCGGTTACCAACATCAATAACTCAACTATTCCGAAATGTCATCGAACCTTAAGTGTGCAGACCCTGCGGGTTCGAGAACTATGTAGACATGACCGAGACACTCTCCGGTCAATATCCAATAGTGGGACCTGGATGTCCATATTGGGTCCTATATACTCTACGAAGATCTTAATCAGTTGAACCTCTGTGTTAAGGATTCATTTAATCCCGTATAACATTCCCTTTGTCCTTTGGTATGTTACTTGTTCGAGATTCGATCGTCAATATCTCGATACCTATTTGAATCTCGTTACTGGTAAGTCTCTTTACTCGTTCCGTTATACAGAATCCCATGGCTAACTCTTTAGTCACCATGCTTCCAAGGTTTGTTATGATGTTGTATTATCGAGTGGGCCCCGAGATACCTCTCCGTAATATCGAGTGACAAATCCCAGTCTTGATCCTTGCTAACTCAGCGGACACCTTCAGAGATACGTGTAGAGCACCTTTATAGTCACCGAGTTACATTCCGACGTTTGATACACACAAGGTATTCTTCCGGTGTCAGTGAGTTACATGATCTCATTGTCATAGGAACATATACTTGACATGCAGAATAATAGTAGCAATAAAACGACACGATCACATGCTACGTTCATAATTTGGGTCATGTCAATCACATCATTCTCCTAATGATGTGACCCTGTTATCAAGTGACAACACTTGTCTATGGCTAGGAAATCTTAACCATCTTTGATCAATGAGTTAGTCAACTAGAGGCTTATTAGGGAGAGTTTGTTGTCTATGTATCCACACATGTATGTGTGTTTCCATTCAATACAATTCTAGCATGGATAATAAATGGTTATCTTGAGCAACTAAATATAATAATAACTATTTCATTATTGCCCCTAGGGCATATTTCCAACAAACATCGCATGGGAAATAAAAAATTTCCTACGCACACCAAGATCAATCTATGGAGACTAACATCTACGAGACGAGGAGTGCATTTACATACCCTTGTAGATCGCTAAGGGGAAGCGTCAACGAACGCGGTTGATGTAGTGGTACGTCTTTGCGATCCAATCACAATCCGTCCCACGAACTCCCGATCAAGCGCAGAATGGATGACACCTCCAAGTTCAGCACATGTACAACTCGATGACGTCTCCGCCTCCTCGATCCAGCGAGCGAGGGCGAAGTAGTAGATGAGTTGTCTAGCAACACCTAGCGCTACCAAAACCGCAAACGGAGGAGAATCCAATATAGGGAGAGAGAGGGGCGCCAAGGGCTTCGTGTGTGCTGTTGGGGTGCCCCCTCCCCTCTATATATAGGTGGAGGGGCATGGGGAATAGCCCCTCCAATCCCTAGGGCGCAGCCAAGGGGGTAGGAGGTGGAATCCTAGTCCGCCTCCTTCCCATCCATACAAAGGTGGACTTTCCACCTTTCCCAACTACACGGGCCTTGAGGGACTGGTGTGCTTGGCCCAATAAGGCCACGATGTATACCCTCATCCAATGAAAACCCTTGGGACGTGCTAGAACCCTTGGTGGACTTCCGGACTCCTCTGAAAGTTTCTAGAATCTCTTAGAAGCTTCCCGGTACAATACCGGAAAACCCTGAAACTTTTCCGGTAGCCAAAATATGACTTACCATATATAAATATTTACCCCTGGACCATTCCGGAGCTCCTCGTGACATCTGGGTTCTCATACGGGACTCTGAACAACTTTCGATTACCATCACACATAACTCATTAATATGAAATCATCACCGAACTTTAAGTTTGCGGACCCTCCGGATTCGATAACTATGCAGACATGACCGGGACACTCTCCGACCAATAACCAATAGCGGGACCTGGACGCCCATATTGGCTCCTACATGATCTATGAAGATCTTTCTCGATCAAACAATGATGTCAAGGATTCAATCAATCCCGTATACTATTCCCTTTGTCCATCGATATGTTACTTTCCCGAGATTCGATCATCGGTATCTCCATACCTAGTTCAATCTCGTAACAGGCAATTCTCTTTACTCGTTCCATAATACAAGATCCTGTTACTAACTCCTTAGTCACTTTTCTTCCAAGTTCATTGTAATGTTGTATTACCGAGTAGGCCCTAGAGATACCTCTCCGTCATACGGAGTGACAAATCCCGTTCTCGATTCACGTCAACCCAATAGATACCTTTGGAGATACCTGTAGAGCACCATTATAGTCACCCATTTACATTGTGATGTTTGATACACACAAGGCATTCCTCCGGTCTCCGGGAGTTGCATGATCTCATGGTTATAGGAACATATACTTGACATGTAGAAAACATTAGCAATAAACTGACACGATCACATGCTACGTTTGTAGTTTGGGTCTTGTCCATCACATCATTCACCTAATAATGTGATCCCGTTATCAAATGACAACTCATATCTATGGTTAGGAAACCTTGACCATATTTGATAAACGAGCTAGTCCATAAGAGGCCCACTAGGGATAATGTTGTCTATGTATCCACACATGTATTCGAGTTTCCAATCAGTACAATTCTAGCATGGATAATAAACGATTATCAGGAACAAGGAAATATAATAATAACTAATTTATTATGGCCTCTAGAGCATATTTCCAACAGTCTCTCACTTGCACTAGAGTCAATAATCTAGTTCACATCACTATGTGATTCACACCCAATAAGTTCTGGTGTTTAATCATGTTTGCTTGTGAAAGATGTGTTAGTAAATGGGTCTGAACCTTTTAGATCCGTGTGTGCCTTAAAAATTTCTATGTCATCCTATAGATGCTGCTACCACGTGCCATTTGGAACCATTCCAATCGACTGCTCCACTATATGAATCGAGTTTGTTACTCAGAGTCATCCGGATTAGTGTCAAAGCTTGAATCTGTATTATCGAGAAACAATTCCTTAGTCCTCAAGATACTAAGGATAATTTTAAACACTGTCCAGTAATCCATTCCTGGATCACTCTTGTACCCTTTGACAGATTCATTTCAAGGCACACATCAGGTGTGGTACACAACATAGCATACTATAGAGCCTACGACTAAGGCATAGGGTACGACCATCGTCCTTTCTCTTTCTTCTGCCGTGGTCAATCTTTGAGTCTTACTCACATTCACATCTTACAACATAGCCAAGAACTCCTTCTTTGAACGATCTATTTTGAACTCTGAAAGCAAAATTGCTCCCTAGGTTGATTTTGATAATTTATCACAACCTATGCATCATTGGACTAATATGTTTTTCAAGTGTATTTCGGAAAAGTTCAAAAGATGCTTTGGTTAAAGGTTAATGAGGAGTTGCCCCTTTATGCAAGAAAGGAATAATATTGGCTCAAGCTTCAAGACTGAAGACTCTTCATTTTATATTTGTGAGAAATCACTTTTGAGTCCATAGGAAAGACAATACAATTAAAAGGGGGTGAGGTAGTAAAATCAACTTATTGCTCTAAGTGATCTAAGTTAGCCACCAAAATACTCAGTCATTTTCCCCACGTATCCATTCTGTCAAAATCGACATACACAAATTCGGTGTCACCCACTTTCACATATCAAACCCGAGTTTGACATCAGACAGAAATCCTAGCCATTCCCACCAAATCGGTGCAACCGAATCCATATCAGTGCTACCGAGTTTTGGAGACCAACTTTCGGGTGCCTCGATAAACAAAATCAGAATTTCCGAGTTTGAGTATGGGTGCCATCGAGTTTGTCCATCTGACCATTAGCCACCTTTTTGGTGCCACCGAGTTTCATATATCGGTCTCACCGAGATTCAAAAGTTCATACCTTTGTGGAAATCAGTACCACCGAGTTTTCAACTTCGGTGTCACCGAGTTTGCCACTTTGTGTGTAATGGTTGGATTTTGACTGCTGCCTATATATACCCCTTCAACCACCTCTCATTTTTTGGAGAAGCACTCAGAACACACACTTCTTATCCAGATCCATTTTTTTGAGAGAGAACCACCTACTCATGTGTTGAGACCAAGATATTCCACTCAATTCATTTGAATCTTGATTTGTAGCCTCCCCAAACTGCTTTCCAACAAATCAACCTCTCCTACCCATGCATATTTTGTGAGAGAGTGATTTTGTGTTGAGGAGACTATCTTTAGAAGCACAGGAGCAAGGATTTCTTTGGTATACCACATCTATTACCTTTTGGTGGGTGGTGCCTCCTAGATTGGTTAGGTGTCGCTTGGGATCCTCCTACTTCGTGTTGTAGAGTGGAACCAATATGTTTGTAAGGGCAAGGAGCTCACCTATTTTGTGAAAATCTACTCTGAGTAAGGCTAGTCCTCCGCGGACGGAAGCCGTGGTGGAATAGACAAGGCCGCTTCTTTGTGTACCCTTCGTAGGTGGAGCCCTCCATGGACTCCCACAGTCGTTACCGTCCGTGGGTTGAAGTCTCCATTAACATGGACGTACGATAGCGCCACCTATCGGAACCATGCCAAAAATTGCCGTGTCAACCTCATGCGTTTGATCTCCCTACCTTACTACTTTACTTTACACTTGCATGTTTTACTTTCCGCTGCTACACTCTTAGAACTACATGTGTAGGTTGTACTTGACTTGCTATAACTGCCTCTCAACTAAAATTGGGGAAAGGCAAAAAATTTATCTTGTCAAGTAGTCTAATCACCCCCCTCTAGACATACTTTCGATCCTACAAGTGGTATCAGAGCTTTGGTCTCCATTTCATTGGTTTAACAACCTAGGAGAGTATGGCGTCTAGTGACGGAAATTATCATCGTAGAGGTCCTTACTGTTGGGGAACGTAGTAATAATTCAAAAAAATTCTACGTGTCACCAAGATCAATTAAACCTCTTAACGTGGGCACGAGCCTGAAATCCCAATTTCAGCTCTTGGAACATCTCATATGTCCCGTGACGTTCAAAATGTCTCCGGCGCCTCAATTCTAAGACGTTAAGCATTACATACTAAACTATCACGTAGTCATAAAAAACGTGTATGTCAGATGTTTGCAACATCCAAAGACGACATTCGGGGTTTAGCACACCGAGCGGTGCATTAAGGACATGAGCCTTCTGTGCAACAATGAGGACAATCCTCAGTTTACGAACCCAGTCCGCATAATTGCTACTATCATCTTTCAACTACGTTTTTTCTCTAGGAACATATCAAAAACTGTAGAGCTACAACATAAGCTACAACAAAATTTTCAAAGACTTTTTGACTATGTCCATGATAATGAGTTCAATTAATCATATTACTTAAGAACTCCCACTCAAATTGACATCTCTCTAGTCATTCAAGTGATACACGATCCATATCGACTAGGCCGTGTCCGATCATCAAGTGAGACATACTAGTCATCAATGGTGAACATCTCCATGTTGATCACATCTAGTATATGACTCATGTTCGACCTTTCGGTCTCTCGTGTTCCGAGGCCATGTCTGTACATGCTAGGCTCATCAAGTCAACCTAAGTGTTCCGCGTGTGTAAATCTGGCTTCCACCCATGGTATGTGAACGTTAGAATCTATCACACCCGATCATCACGTGGTTCTTGGAAACAACGATCCTTCGCAACGGTCACACTTAGGGGGAGCACATTTCTTGAAGTTTTAGTGAGGGATCATCTTATTTACTACCGTCATTCTAAGAAAACAAGATGTAAAAACATGATAAACATCAGATGCAAATCATAAAGTGACATGATATGGCCAATATCATCTTGCGCCTTTGATCTCCATCTTTGGGGCGTGCCATGATCACCATTGTCACCGGCACGACACCATGATCTCCATCATCGTGTCTTCATGAAATTGTCTCGCCAACTGTTACTTCTACTACTATGGCTACCGGTTAGCAATAAAGTAAAGTAATCATATGGCATTTTTGATTGACACGAAGGTCATACAATAAATTAAGACAACTCCTGTGGCTCCTGCCGGCTGTCATACTCATCGACATACAAGTCGTGATTCCTATTACAAGAACATGATCAATCTCATACATCACATATATTTCATCACATCCTTTTGGCCATATCACATCACATAGCATACCCTGCAAAAACAAGTTAGACGTCCTCTAATTTTTGTTGCAAGTTTTACGTGGCTGCTATGGGTTTCTAGCAAGAACGTTTCTCACCTACATAACAACCACAAAGGTGATATGCCAATTGCTATTTACCCTTCATAAGGACCCTCTTCATTGAATCCGATCCGACTAAAGTGGGAGAGACAGACACCCGCTAGCCACCTTATGCAACAAGTGCATGTCACACGGTGGAACCAGTCTCACGTAAGCATACATGTAAAGTCGGTCCGGGCTGCTTCATCCCACAATGTCGCCGAGTCAAGATAGGACTAGTAATGGAAAGAAAATTGACCAAATCATCACCCACAACTACTTGTGTTCTACTCATGCATAGAATCTACGCATAGACCTAGCTCATGATGCCATTGTTGGGGAACGTACTAATAATTTGAAATTTTTCTACGTGTCACCAAGATCAATCTAGGAGATGCTAGCAACAATAGAAAGGGAGTGCATATTCATACCCTTGAAGATCGCTAAGCGGAAGCATTGCAAAGAACACGGTTTATGGAGTCGTACTCTCGGCGATTCAAATCGCGGAAGATCCGATCCAAGCACCGAACGGATGGCGCCTCCTTGTTCAACACACGTACAGCCTGGGGACATCTCCTCCTACTTGATCCAGCAAGGGGAGAGGAAAAGTTGAGGGAGAGATCCGGCAGCACGACGGCATGGTGGCGGTGGAGCTCGTGGTTCTCCGGCAAAGCTTTCCTAAGCACTACGGAGGAGGAGGAGATGTAGGAGGGGGGAGGGCTGCGCCAGGGGCTAGCGTAAAGCTCCCATGCGCCTCCCCACTATATATAGGGGTGGAGGGGGCTGGTTTCTTGCCCTCCAAGTCCATTGGGGAGTTGGCAAAGGTGGGAGGAAAGAAATCCCAACCTTTTCCTTCCCCGCTGATTGTTATCCCCCTTTTTTAGGGATCTTGATCTTATCACTTCGGGATATGATCTTATTCCTTCTAAGCGGTGATCTTGGTGCGCCTTGAGCAGGGGTGTGGGGCCTTGCCCCCACTACCCACATTCACGTGGGTCCCCCCATGCAGGTGGGGCCCACTCGGGAACCTTCGAGAACCTTCCCGGTACAATACCGAAAAATCCCGAAAATTTTCCGGTGGCCAAAATAGGACTTACCATATATAAATCTTTACCTCCGGACCATTTTGGAACTCCTCGTGATGTCCAGGATCACATCCAGGACTCTGAACAACGTTGGGTAACCACATACAATTCCTATTACAGCTCTAGCGTCACCGAACCTTAAGTGTGTAGACCCTACGGGTTCGGGAACCATGCAGACATGACCGAGACACCTCTCCGGCCAATAACCAATAGTGGGATCTAGATACACATATTGGCTCCCACATGTTCCACGATGATTTCATCGGATGAACCACGATGTCGGGGATTCAATTAATCCCGTATACAATTCCCTTTGTCCATCGGTATGTTACTTGCCTGAGATTCAATCGTCGGTATCCCTATACCTTGTTCAATCTTGTTGCGGCAAGTCTCTTTACTCGTTCCTTAACACATGATCTCGTGACTAACTCCTTAGTAACATTGAGCTCATTATGATGATGTATTATCGAGTGGGCCCAGAGATACCTCTCCATCACATGGAGTGACAAATCCCAGTCTCGATTTATACCAACCTAACAAACACTTTCGGAGATACCTGTAGTGCACCTTTATAGTCACCCAGTTATGTTGTGACGTTTGATACACCTAAAGCATTCCTACGGTATCCGGGAGTTTCACAATCTCATGGTCTAAAAAAATGGTACTTGACATTAGAAAATCTCTAGCAGACGGACTACACGATCTTTGTGCTATGCTTAGGATTGGGTATTGTCCATCACATCATTCTCCTAATGATGTGATCCCATTATCAACGACATCCAATTTCCATGATCAGGAAACCATGACCATCTATTGATCAACGAGCTAGTCAACTAGAAGCTCACTAGGGACATGGTCTGGTCTATATATTCACACATGTATTAAGGTTTCCGGTTAATACAATTATAGCATGAACAATAGACAATTATCATGAACAGGGAAATAAAATAATAACCATTTTATTATTGCCTCTATGATATATTTCAAACACTTACTTCAATGACACTAATTTTGCTAGTTGAAGGCATAAGATGAAAATGCATATACTTGGCTTTAATGCTCATGTTTGGGCTATTATTCATGTTGGTGTGCAAGGTGATTTCTTCGGAGAAGGGCGTGAACCGGACCGTGATGCGATAACTAATGAAATGAATATGTTGCAACTTAATGCACAAGCCTACGACATCATCTTCAACTGTCTCTGCCCCGAAGAATTCAACAAAATCAGTCGCCTTGAGAATGCAAAAGATATCTGGGATACTTTGATCCATATGCATGAAGGTACCGACTCTATCAGAGAATCTAAGTTGGATGTGCGTCAAAGTCACCTTGACAAGTTCAATATGAAGGATGGTGAAGGTTTCGCTGAAATGTACTCTAAGCTAGCTCTCACCACCAATGAGATTGCCAGCTTAGGAAGTGAAGAGATGACCGACAAATTCTATTGGAAATATGCCCTAGAGGCAATGATAAAATAGTTATTATTATATTTCCTATTTCAAGATAATCATTTATTATCCATGCCATAATTGTATTGAATGAAAACATAGATACATGTGTGGATACATAGACAAAACAATGTCCCTAGCAAGCCTCTAGTTGGCTAGACATTTGATCAATGATGGTCAAGGTTTTCTGACCATATGCAAGTGTTGTCACTTGATAAATGGATCACATCACTGGGAGAATCATGTGATTGACTAGACCCAAACTATGAACGTAGCATATGATCGTGTCATTTTATTGCTATTGTTTTCTGCGTGTCAAGTATTTGTTCCTATGACCATGAGATCATATAACTTAGTGACACCGGAGGAATACCTTGTGTGTATCAAACGTTGCAACGTAACTGGGTGACTATAAAGGTGCTCTATAGGTATCTCCAAAGGTGTCCGTTGAGTTAGTATGGATCAAGACTGGGATTTGTCACTCCGTGTGACGGAGAGGTATCTCGGGGCCCAGTCGGTAATACAACATCCCACACAAGCCTTGCAAGCAATGTGACTCAAGTGTGAGTCACATGATCTTGTATTACGGAAGGAGTAAAGAGACTATCCGGTAACGAGATTGAAATAGGTATACGGATACCGACGATCGAATCTCGGGCAAGTAACATACCGTAGGTCAAAGGGAATGACATACGAGATTATATGAATCCTTGGCACAGAGGTTCAACTGATAATATGATCGGAGAATATGTAGGATCCAATATGGGCATCTAGGTCCCGCTATTGGATATTTACCGAGGAGTGTCTCGTGTCATGTCTACATAGTTCTCGAACCCGCAGGGTGTGCACACTCAAGGTTCGATGATGTTTTAGTATAGTTGAGTTATATGTGTGGTTACCGAATGTTGACCAGAGTCCCGGATGAGATCACGGACGTCACGAGGGTTTCCGGAATGGTCCGGAAATGAATATTGATATGTAGGATGGTTTCATTTGGTCACTGGAAAGTTTCGGGTATTTCCGGGAGTGTACCGGGAGTGACGAATGGGTTCCGGATATTAACCGGGAGGGGCCCACCCACCCGGGAGTGAGCCCAGTGAACCTATGGTGGTGCACCAGCCCATAGTGGACTGGTGAGGCCAGCCTAATAGGTCCATGGCGCCACAAGGGAAAAATACAGAAGGAAAAAGAAAGAAAGTGGGAGGTGCGAAGGGAGAGGAGGACTCCTCCTTCCCCAAACCGAATTGGAGTTGGAGTCCTCCTCTTCACTTTGGCCGACGCCCTTGGGTCTCCCTTGAGCCCCAAGGCTAGCCCCTCCCCTCCTCCTAAATATACTGGTGGTTTTAGGGATTTTGAGACACAACTTTGCCACATGCAACTCAAACCTGTACCACATAGTTTTACCTCTAGATCGGATTTCTACGGAGCTTGGGCGGAGCCCTACAGGAGTAGATCATCACCACCACCGGAGCGCCATCATGCTGTCGGAGAACTCATCTACTTCTCTATCTCTCTTGCTGGTTCAGGAAGGACGAGATTGTCATCGAGCTATACATGTGCTGAACGCGGAGGTGCCATCCGTTCGGCGCTAGATCGGAACGGATCGTGGGACGACGGTGATTTGAATCACGAAGCTGTACCACTACATCGACCGCGTTTCTTAACGCTTCCCGCTTAGCGATCTACAAGGGTACGTAGATCTAATCTCCTCTCGGAGATAGACATCACTACGATAGGTCTTCGTGTGCGTAGGAATTTTTTGTTTCCCATGCAACATTCTCCAACAGTGGCATCATGAGCTAGGTTCATGCGTAGACGTTATCTCGAGTAGAACACAAAAGGTTTTGTGGACATTTATGCTTGATTTGCTTCCCTCCTTAGTCTTTTCTCGATTCGACGGTATTGTTGGATTGAAGCGGCCTAGACCGACATTACTCGCTTGTTTACGAGAGACTGGTTTCATCGACTAACATGCAACTCGTTGCATAAAGATACCTGGCGGGTGTCGGTTTCTTCAACTTTAGTTTAATTGGTTTAGACCGAGGCGGTCCTCAGAGAGAGGTTAAATAGCAATTTTCACATCTTCGTTGTGGTTTTCGCGTAAGTAATATGCGATCATACTAGATACCCATAGCAGCCACGTAAAACATGCAACAACAAATTAGAGGACGTCTAACTTGTTTTTGCAGGGTATGCTTGTGATATGATATGGCCAATGACGTGATGTGATATATTGGATGTATGAGATGATCATGTTGTAATAGTTAATATCGACTTGCACGTCGATGCTACGGCAACCGGCAGGAGCCATATGGTTGTCTTTAAACTAACGTTTGTGTTTGCAGATGCATTTACTATACTGCTAGGTCGTAGCTTTAGTAGTAATAGCATAGATAGCACGACAACCTCGATGGCGGCTCGATGATGGAGATCATGGTGTGGCGCCGGTGACAAGAAGATCATGCCGGTGCTTTGGTGATGGAGATCAAGAAGCACAAGATGATGGCCATATCATGTCACTTATGAATTGCATGTGATGTTAATCCTTTTATGCACCTTATTTTTCTTAGAACGACGGTAGCATTATAAGGTGATCTCTCACTAAAATTTCAAGATGAAATTGTGTTCTCCCTGACTGTGCACCGTTGCGACAGTTCGTCGTTTCGAGACACCACATGATGATCGGGTGTGATAGACTCAACGTTCACATACAACGGGTGCAAAACAGTTGCACACACGGAACACTCGGGTTAAACTTGATGAGCCTAGCAGGTGCAGACATGGCCTCGAAACACAAGAGACTGAAAGGTGGAGCATGAATCATATAGTTGATATGATTAGCATACAGATGCTTACCACTGAAACTATTCTCAACTCACGTGATGATCGGACTTGAGTTTGTGGATTTGGATCATGTACCACTCAAATGACTAGAGAGATGTACTTTTTGAGTGGGAGTTTGTCAGTAATTTGATTATTTAAACTCTAATTATCTTAAGCATAGTCTAAGTCCACTTTGCAATAATTTATGTTGTAGATCAATGGCTCATGTGGTAGCAACCCTGAATTTTAATACGTTCCTAGAGAAAGCTAAGTTGAAAGATGATGGAAGCAACTTTGTAGACTGGGCTCGTAATCTAAAGCTGCTCCTGCAAGTTGGGAAGAAGGATTATGTCCTTAATGCTGTGCAAGGAGTTGAACCACCCGCTACGTCTAGCCAAGATTTTTTGAACGCCTGGTTAACACGTAAGGAGGACTACTCAGTAGTTCAATGTGCAGTCTTGTATGGCTTAGAACCGGGACTTCAACATCGCTTTGAGTGTCATGGAGCATATGAGATGTTCCAGGAGTTGAAGTTTATCTTTCAGAAGAATGCCCGGATCGAGAGGTATGAGACCTCGGATAAATTCTATGCTTGCAAGATGGAGGAGAATTCGTCTATCAGTGTACATGTGCTCAAAATGTCCGGGTACTCAAACCGTCTAGCTGAGCTGGGGATTGAACTCGCACAAGAGGCTATCACTGTCAGAATTCTTCAATCACTGCCACCTAGCTATAAGAGCTTTGTGTTGAACTATAACATGCAAGGGATGAACAAGTTACCCGGCGAGTTATTCGTGATGCTGAAAGTCGCAGAGTCAGAACTCTGGAAGAGCATCAAGTGTTGATGGTCAATAAGACCACTGGTTTCAAGAGAAATGGTAAAGGCAAGAAGAGTAAATCCAAGAAGAGCGGTAAGCCTGTTGCCAATCCGACGAAGAAATCCAAGGCTGGACCTAAGCCTGAAACAGAGTGTTATTATTGCAAGGGAATGGGTCACTGGAAGCGCAACTGCCCCAACTATTTGGCTGATAAGAAGGCGGCCAAGGAAAAATCAGGTATATTTGATATACATGTTACTGATGTGTACTTAACCAACTCTCATAGTAGTGCCTGGGTATTTGATACCCGGTTCTGTTGCTCATATTTGCAACTCGAAGCAGGAACTGCGGAATAAACGAAAGCTCGCGAAGGATGAAGTGACAATGCGCGTGGGAAATGGTTCCAAGGTTGATGCAATCACCGTCGGCACAGTCTCACTTCAGTTACCATCAGGATTAGTTATGAACTTAAATAATTTTTATTTAGTGTCTGTGTTAAGCATGAACATTATATCTGGATCTTGTTTATTGCGAGACAGTTGCTCGTTTAAGTCAGAGAATAACGGTTGTTCTATTTCTATGAGTAATATCTTTTATGCTCATGCACCCAATGTGAGAGGATTGTTCATATTAAATCTTGATAGCGCTGATACACATATACATAACATTGAGACCAAAAGATGTAGAGTTAACAATGATAGCACCATGTTTTTGAGGCACTACTGCTTAGGTCATATTGGTGTAAAGCGCACGAAGAAACTCCATTCCGATTGGCTTTTGGAGTCACTTGATTTTGAATCACTTGACACGTGCAAACCATGCCTCATGGGCAAGATGACTAAGACTCCGTTCTCCGGAACAATGGAGCGTGCAAGTGACTTGTTGGAGATCATCCATACCGATGTGTGCGGTCTGATGAGTGTGGAGGCGCGTGGCGGATATCATTATTTTCTCACCTTCATTGACGATTTGAGTAGGTATGGATATATCTACTTGATGAAGCACAAGTCTAAAATGTTTGAGAAGTTCAAGCAATTTCAGAGTGACGTTGAAAATCATCGTAACAAGAAGATCAAGTTCCTACATTCTGATCGTGGGGGTGAATATCTGAGTTTTGAGTTTGGTTCTCACTTAAGACAATGTGGACGTGTTTCATAGTTGACACCCCCTGGAACACCACAGCATAATGGTGTGTCCGAACATTGTAATCGTACTTTGTTAGAAATGGTGCGATCTATGATGTCTCTTACTGATTTGCCGTTATCGTTTTGGGGTTATGGATTAGAGACATCTGCATTCACTTTAAATAGGGCACCATCAAAATCCGTTGAGACGACACCATATGAGCTGTGGTATGGCAAAAGACCAAAGTTGTCATTTCTTAAAGTTTGGGGATGTGATGCTTATGTCATAAAGCTTCAGCCTGAAAAGATGGAACCCAAAGCGGAAAAGTGTGTCTTCATAGTTTACCCAAAGGAGACAGTTGGGTACACCTTCTATCTCAAATCCGAGGGCAAAGTGTTTGTTGCTAAGAACGAAGATTTTCTTGAGCAGGAGTTTCTCTCGAAAGAATTGAGTGGGAGGAAGATAGAACTTGATGAGGTTGTCGAACCTCTAAACCCTCTAGATGGTGGCGCAGGGCAAGGGGAAACCTCTTTTAAAGAGATGCCAGCTGAGGAGGAAGTTAATGATGATGATCATGAAACTTATGATCAAGTTCCTATCAAACCTCGCACGTCGACAAGATCACGTACTATTCCTGAGTGGTATGGTAATCCTGTCTTATCAATCATGTTGTTAGACAACAATGAACCTGCGAATTATGAAGAAGCAATGGTGGGCCTGGATTCCAAGAAATGGCTGGAGGCCATGAAGTCCGAGATAGGATCTATGTACGAAAACAAAGTATGGACTTTGGAAGTATTACCTGAAGGCCGCAAGGCTATTCAGAACAAATGGATCTTTAAGAAGACGAACACGGATGGTAATGTGACAATTTATAAAGCTCGACTTGTGGCAAAGGGTTTTTCACAAGTTCAAGTAGTTGACTACGATGAGACGTTCTCATCGATAGCGATGCTTAAGTCTGTCTGAATAATGTTAGCAATAGCTACATTTTTCAATTATGAAATCTGGCTGATGGATGTCAAAACGATGTTTCTTAACGGTTTTCTTAAGGAAGAGTTGTATATGATGCAACCCGAAGGTTTTGTCGATCCAAAAAATGCTAAAAAAGTATGCAATCTCCAACGATCCATTTATGGACTGGTGCAAGCATCTCAGAGTTGGAATAAGCACTTTGATGAGGTGATCAAAGCATTTGGGTTTATACAAGTGGTTGTAGAATCTTGTATTTACAAGAAAGTGAGTGGGAGCTCTGTGGTGTTTCTAATATTATATGTGGATGACTTATTGATGATTGGAAACAACGTGGAGTTTTTGGAGAGCGTAAAGGATTACTTGAATAAAAGTTTCTCTATGAAGGACCTAGGAGAAGTTGTTTACATTCTAGGCATTAAGATCTATAGGGATAGATCGAGACGCCTAATAGGACTTTCACAAAGCACATACCTTGATAAAGTTTTGAAGAAGTTCAAAATGGAACAGTCCAAGAAGGGGTTGTTTCCAGTGTTACAAAGTATAAAATTGAGTAAGACTCAGTGCCCAGCAACTGCGGAAGATAGAGAACAGATGAGTTCCCTCCCCTATGCTTCAGCCATAGGTTCTATCATGTATGCAATGTTGTGCATTAGACCGGACGCCAGCTTGGCCATAAGTATGGCAGGCACGTTTCAAAGTAATCCAGGAGTGGATCACTGGACGGCGGTCAAGAATATTCTGAAGTACCTGAAAAGGACTAAGGAAATGTTTCGCGTTTATGGAGGTGACGAAGAGCTCGTCGTAAAGGGTTACGTTGACGCAAGCTTTGACACTGATCCGGACGACTCGAAGTCTCAAACCGGATACGTATTTATTCATTATTGGGGTGCGCTAAGATGGTGCGGTTCCAAGCAAAGCGTCGTAGCATATTCTACATGTGAAGCGGAGTACATGGCTGCCTCGGAGGCAACTAAGGATGGTGTCTAGATGAAGCAGTTCATGACGGATCTTGGAGTTATGCCGAGCGCACTAAATCCAATAACTCTGTTCTATGACAACACTGGTGCCATTGCTTTAGCAAAGGAACCAAGGTTTCGCAAGAACACCAGGCACATCAAACGATGCTTCAACCTCATCCGCGACTACATCGAAGGAGAGGACGTAAATATTTGCAAAGTGCACATGGATCTGAATGTAGCAGATCCGCTGACTAAACCACTTCCACGGGCAAAACATGATCAACACTAGAACTGTATGGGTGTTAGATTTTTTACAATGTAAATCGCATGCCGATGTGAGGACGAGATTATTGACTCTAGTGCAAGTGGGAGACTTTTGGAAATATGCCCTAGAGGCAATGATAAAATAGTTATTATTATATTTCCTGTTTCAAGATAATCGTTTATTATCCATGCCATAATTGTATTTAATGAAAACACAGATACATGTGTGGATACATAGACAAAAGAATGTCCCTAGCAAGCCTCTCGTTGGCTAGCCAGTTGATCAAGGATGGTCAAGGTTTTCTGACCATATGCAAGTGTTGTCACTTGATAACTGGATCACATCATTAGGAAAATCATGTGATGGACTAGACCCAAACTATGAACATAGCATGTAATCGTGTCATTTTATTGCTATTGTTTTCTGCGTGTCAAGTATCTGTTCCTATGATCATGAGATCATATAACTCACTAACACCGGAGGAATAACTTGTGTGTATCAAACGTCGCAACGTAACTGGGTGACTATAAAGGTGCTCTACAGGTATCTCCGAAGGTGTCCGTTGAGTTAGTATGGATCAAGACTGGGATTTGTCACTCAGTGTGACAGAGAGGTATCTCGGGGCCCATTAGTTAATACAACATCACACACAAGCCTTGCAAGCAATGTGAGTCAAGTGTGAGTCATGGGATCTTGTATTACGGAATGAGTAAAGAAACTTGCCGGTAACGAGATTGAAATAGGCATACGGATACCGACAATCAAATCTCGGGCAAGTATATGAATCCTTGGGACAAAGGGAATGACATACGGGATGTATGAATCCTTGGCAAAGAGGTTCAACCGATAAGATATTCGGAGAATATGTAGGATCCAATATGGGCATCCAGGTCCCGCTATTAGATATTGACCGAGGAGTGTCTCGTGTCTTGTCTACATAGTTCTCGAACCCGCAGGGTGTGCACACTTAAGGTTAGATGATGTTTTAGTATAATTGAGTTATATGTGTGGTTACTGAATGTTGTTCAGAGTCCCGGATGACATCACGGATGTCACGAGGGTTTTCGTAGTGGTCCGAAATCGAAGATTGATATATAGGATGGTTTCATTTGGTCATCGGAAAGTTTCGGGCATTTCCGACAGTGTACCGAGAGTGACGAATGGGTTTCGGGTATTCACCGGGAGGGGCCCACCCACCCGAGAGTGAGCCCAGTGACCCTAGGGTGGCGCACCACCCCTTAGTGTGCTGGTGAGGCCAGCCCAATAGGGCCACGGTGCCACAAGGGAAAAATACCAAAGGAAAGTAAAGAAAAAGAAAGAGGGAGGTGGGAAGGGAGAGGAGGACTCCTCCTTCCCCAAACCGAATTGGAGTTGGAGTCCTGCTCTCCACTTCGGCCGGCGCCCTTGGGGATCCCTTGAGCACCAAGGCTAGCCCCTCCCCTCCTCCTATATATACTGGTGGTTTTAGGGCTTTTGAGACACAACTTTGCCACATGCAATTCAAACTTATACCACGTAGTTTTACCTCTAGAACGGATTTCTGCGGAGCTCGGGCGGAGCCCTGCAGGAGTATATCATCACCACCAGCGGAGCACCGTCACACTACCAGAGAACTCATCTACTTCTCCGTCTCTCTTGCTGGATCAAGAAGGTTGAGATTGTCATCGAGTTGTACGTGTGCTGAACGCGGAGGTGCCGCCCGTTCGGCGCTAGATCGGAACGGATCGTGGGACGACGGTGTTTTGAATCACGAAGCTGTATCAGTACATCAACTACATTTCTTAATGCTTCCTGCATAGCGATCTACAAGGGTACGTAGATCTAATCTCCTCTGATAGATGGACATCACCATGATAGGTCTTCGTGTCCGTAGGAATTTTTTGTTTCCCATGCAACGTTCTCCAACGAATTCATCATCAAGAAGATACTTAGAGCTCTTGATGGAAAGTATGACACAGTATGCACATTGATTCGAATGATGCCAAACTACACAGATCTCAAGCCAACTCAAGTCATTGGTATGATTGTCGATCATGAGATATCACTCAAGGACAAAGATGAGCTGCACAACAAGTCAAGCGGCGCTTGCAAAGCTTCATGTGATGCTCCCTCTACCTCAAAGGACAATATTGTCACTGAGGAAGAGATAAGCCTCATGGTCAGAAAATTCAACAAGTTCTACAAGAGTAGAGGCAAAGAGAAGAGCTCAAGATCAAGGCATGATGAGAAGCGTTTGTCTAGTCGTGACCGAAACTGCTACAATTGTGGGAAACTCGGACACTACTCCAATGAGTGCTCAGCTCCCTACAAACGAAGGGAAGAGTCACCTCGAAGACAAAGCTCAAGAGATGAGTCGCCTCGCAGAGAGAGAAGGAGTAGAGAAGATCGTTACGAATTAAGACACTCACGGAGAGGCAAGCAATTGGAGAAGAAGGATAAATACACCAAGATCAGCTCAAGAAGAAGGCATCAAGCTCATGTTGGTGAATGTGTTTCTGGCTCCAAGTCTGATCACCACTCCGAGAGAATCTATCACTCCAACCCCGAGTATAGTCAATATGAAGGTGTTTCCGGCATTGCAGTTGTTTCCTCAAACTCCTACGACCTATTTGACTCACCAAATGAGGGGTTTGGAAACTGCTTCATGGCTAAAGGCCCCAAGGTATCACACCCCGGGTATCTTGATTTCAATAGTGATGAGGATGACTTGTTAGGAGAAGATGACTTGCTCTTTGATAATACTAGTGATTGCAATAAAAATGAACTTGCTAATTATCATGCTAGTCAAGAGAAATCGAATGATGATGATAAGAAATAGATTGAACGACTAACTCAAGAATTAAACACTCTTGAGTTAGCTTATGAAACTACTCTAGAAGATCATAGAGAGCTTGCAAGAACTCATGAGATGCTACTCTTCGAGAAGCTCAACTTGGAGAAAGAGCATGAGTTCCTAAAATCAATCAATGATGATCTTTGAAATAAGAGTTCTTCTTATCTAGCCAAACAATTACTCTTGTCTACTTTTGTTCCACAAGTTAAACCTAAGAACACTAGTAACATAGGCAAGAAAGTCTCTTCATCTAGTAACATCAATGCTAAAGCTACACCTAATATTGTTACTAGTAGCTCTCTTGATTCCACTAATGATTCTCTTAGCCAAGTTACACCTAAGCAAGAAAATGATTTATTGAAACGGATTATAGAGAGAGGTGTCTTCAAGATTCTTACCGGAAGTAAGCTATTTGAGGAAATTTTGCGCAAGCAAGGAGGAAATTGTAAGAAGCAATGTGTTGGATACTTCAACGTCAACGGAGATGATAGGGAAGAAGGTCCATACCCCATTCCTAAGTTTGTTCCTCAAAAGGATAAGTATGATGCTCCTCCTCCCAATGGAACTAGCTCACAAGATGACCTTCCACCACTAGACTAGAAGGGCAAGGGAAAGCTTCAATATGACATTGACCTTTATGAAGAAGAACCCCAAGTCATGGTCAAGCGAATTCCCAAAGACACTTCTAGCTCTACCTCAACTAGTGCTACCAAAAATCCAAGGATCCCAATCAAGTTGATGTCGATTCCCAAGAGTAAGAATTAGAGAGTTCTTGAGGGGTGACTCTGCCAATAAAATTCACTCTTATTCATTTTGGCAAGAACTATATGCAATAAACCTCAACCATATGAACTAGTTCAAGGAGTCACACATTCCCTCAAAGGTAAGCAAGGGACAAGGTAATTAATGCATCTTTGGACATCATCCCATTTCTGTTTCACTTCATGTCCATGGATATTCCTGAATATGTTCCTTTTGCTTTGGGACTAACTCATATATGTGAGAAGAGTAAGAAACAACAAGGATTGCTCCCAACTCAAGATGATCTTCATCAACATTGAGCATCCACCACTACTTCACCTACTTGACGTCTTCTACGACAAAACCCAAGGTTAGTTCGTCCCTCTTAAGGGGGATGTCATCTCAAGGGGGAGCTTTACTCTAAATCTTGAGTATAAGCATCTCCTAAGGATATGAACACATTAATGCTTATGTAAAAGTGGTAACCCCACTTGTGATTAAGGATGAGTATGACCTATGATCAAGTATTCTTACTTGGCTCCTATGTTAATATACTCATATATAGATGACTTTGTCATCGCCGATGTGCTTGATAGCTCCTAGGATGCTTGTGCATGTTCACCATATTTTCTCTATCATTCTTATTGTGTGAGCATGTTGGCCTGCATGTGTTTGCTCATTCGAGGACATCCAATTGTTGTTATTTGGCTTTTCATTTATAGTTTGCCAATTGGATGGACAAGAATTCCGAGGACCCTTCTCTAGTTATCTATGCTATCTAATCTCAAGTTCTATTCTGTTGGGGAACGTTGCATGGGAAACACAAAATTTCCTTCGCACACGCAAGACCTATCATGGTGATGATCATCTACGAGAGGGGAGATCGGATCCACATACCCTTGTAGATCGCTAAGCGGGAAGCGTTAAGAAAAGCGATTGGTGTAGTCGAATGTCTTCGCAATCCAAAATGCAAGCGTCCCACGAACTCCGTCCCGATCTAGTACAGAACGAACAACACCTCCGCGTTTAGCGCACGTACAACTCGATGACAATCTCCGCCTTCTTGATCCAGCAAGAGAGACGAAGAGGTAGCTGAATTCTCCGGCAGCACGACGGCGTGGCAGGGATGGTGGTGGAGCTACTCCGGCAGGGCTTCGCCATGCCATACCAAACTAGCTACAGGGTGTCACGAAGTGGTGGAGGGAGAGAGGTCTACACTATGGCTTGGGGTGCCAAAAGCCTCTCTCACCTCCACTATATATAGGTGGGAGGGAGGGGTGGCGCCTAGGGGAAATCCCTAGGGTTCGGCCGGCGCAAGAGGAGAGGGAGGAGTCCTCCTCCAACACAACTTGGAAGGAGGAGTCCTCCTTCCCCAATTCGGTTTGGTCTCCTCTCCTTTCCTGTCTCCTTCTTCGACCGAAGTGGCCCTTATTCGGCTGTCCACAAGGCCACTAAGAGTTGGTGCGCCACCCTTGGGCCTCTTTGGTTCTCTCCCGGGTGGGTGTCCTCTCCAGGTGGAACTCCACAACACATTCGTCACTCCCAGTACTTTACCGGTAATGCCCCAAAACTTTCCAGAAGCCAAATGGATACTTCCTATTTATAAATATTCGTCTCCGGACCATTCTGGAAACCCTCGTGACGTCCGGGGTCTCATTCGGGACTCCGAACAACCTTCGGTTACCAATATCAGTAATTCAACTATACCGAAACGTCACCGAACCAAATGGATACGTCCCTTTGTCCTTCGGTTTGTCACTTGCCCGAGATTCGATCGTCGGTACCTCCATACCTATTTCAATCTCGTTACTGGCAACTATCTTTACTCGTTCCGTAATGCAAGCTCCCGTGGCTAACTCTTTAGTCACTTTGCTTGCAAGGCTTGTTTGTGATGTTGTATTACCGAGTGGGCCCCGAGATACCTCTCCTTCATGCAAAGTGACAAACCCCAGTCTTGATCCATGCTAACTCAATGGACACTTTTGGAGATACCTATAGAGCACCTTTATAGTCACCCGGTAACGTTGCGACCTTTGATACACACAAGACATTCTTCCGGTGTCAGTGAGTTACATGATCTCATGGTCATAGGAATGTATACTTGACATGCAGAAAACAATAGCAATAAAATAACACGATCACATGCTACCTTTATAGTTTGTGTCTTGTCCATCACATCATTCTCCTAAGGATGTGATCCCGTTATCAAGTGACAACACTTGTCTATGGCTAGGAAACCTTAACCATCTTTGATCAAAGAGCTAGTCAACTAGAGGCTGACTAGGGACATTGTTTTGTCTATATATCCACACATGTATTTGTGTTTTCATTCAGTACAATTATAGCATGGATAAAAAATGATTATCTTGAAACATGAAATATAATAAGAAATATTTTATTATTGTCTCTAGGGCATATTTCCAGTAGTCTCCCACTTCACTAGAGTAAATAATCTATCTTCACATCTCTATGTGATTTACAATGTAACGAATCTAACACCCATACTTCCAACAATCTCCCACTTGCACTGGTGTTGATCATGTTTTGCTCGTGGAATAGGCTTAGTCAGCGGATGTGCAACATTCAGATCCGTGTGCACTTTGCAAATATTTATGCCCTCCTCCTTGATGTAATCACGGATGATACTGAAGCGTCGCTTTATATGTCTGGTCCTCTTGTGAAACCTTGGTTCTTTGGCTAGAGCAATGGCACCAGTGTTGTCATATAACATATTTTTTGGATCTAGTGCACTCGACTCAACTCCAAGATCTGTCATGACCTGCTTCATCCAAACGCCCTCCTTATCCGCCTCCGAGGAAACTATGTACTCCACTTCGCATGTAGAATCAGCTATGACACTTTGCTTGGAACTACACTAGCTTACCGCACCCCCATTAAAAATAATTACATATCCGGTTTGTGACTTAGAGTCATCCGGACCAGTGTCGAAGCTTGCATCGACATAACCCTTTACGACGAGCTCTTCTCCACCTCCATAAACAAGAAACATTTCCTTAATCCTTTTCAGGTACTTCAGAATATTCTTGACCGTTGTCTGGTGCTCCATTCCTGCATTACTTTGAAACCTGGCTGCCATACTTATGGCAAGGCTGACATCTGGTCTAGTGCACAACATTGCATACATGATAGACCCTATGGCTGAAGCATAGGGGACGACACTCATCATTTGTCTATCTTCTGCAGTCACTAGGCATTGAGTCTTACTCAACTTTATACCTTGTAACACACGAAAGAAACCCTTCTTGGATTGTTCCATTTTGAACTTCTTCAAAATCTTATCAAGGTATGTGCTTTGTGAAAGTCCTATTAGGCGTCTTGATCTATATCTATAGATCTTAATGCCTAATATGTAAGCATCTTCTCCCATGTCCTTCATTGAAGAACTTTTATTCAAGTAATCCTTTACACTTCCCAAAAGTTCTACATTGTTTCCAATCAACAATATGTCATCCACATATAATACTAGAAACGCTACAGAGCTCCCACTCACCTTCTTGTAAATACAAGCTTCTCCAAAAACTTGTATAAACCCGAACGCCTCGATCACCACATCAAAGCGCTGATTCCAACTCCGAGATGCTTGCACCAGTCCATAAATGGATTGCTGGAGCTTGCACACTTCGTTAGCATTCTCTGGATCGACAAAGTCTTCCGGATGCATCATATACAACTCTTCCTTAAGAAACCTGTTAAGGAACGTTGTTTTGGCATCCATCTGCCAAATTTCATAATCGAAAAATGTAGCTACTCCTAACATGATTCTCATGGATTTAAGCATCGCTACTGGTGAGAAAATCTCATCATAGTCAACTCCTTGAACTTGTGAAAAACCCTTTGCCACAAGTCGAGCTTTATAGATGGTCACATTACCGTCCGCGTATGTCTTCTTCTTAAAGATCCATTTGTTCTGATTGGCCTTTCGGCCTTTGATACGTCTCCAACGTATCTATAATTTTTGATTGTTCCATGCTATTATATTATCAACTTGGGATGTCTTATATGCATTTATATGCCATTTTATATCATTTTTGGGACTAACTTATTAACTCAGTGCCTAGTGCTAGTTTCTGTTTTTTCCGTGTTTTTGACCTTTTTCAAAAAGAATATTAAACGGAGTCCAAACGGAATAAAACCTGCAGGATGATTTTTTCCATAACAGAAGATACGTAGAGGACTTGAGAACCAAGGAAGGAGGTGTCCGGGGAGGTCACGAGCCCCCTAGGCACGACCTAGGGGGCACCTAGCAGGCTCATGGGCCCCCCGTGGCTCCTTTTCCCTACCTCTTTCGCCTATAAATTCTCTAAAATCCCAAAACCACAAGAGAGAGCCACGAAAATACTTTTCCGCCGCCGCAAAGCTTCTGTCTCCACAAGATCCCATCTGGGGACCGTTCTGGTGCCCTGCCGGAGGGGGATTCGGACACGAAGGGCTTCTTCATCAATACCATTGCCTCTCCGATGATGCGTGAGTAGGTCACCACAGACCTTCGGGTCCATAGCTAGTAGCTAGATGGCTTCTTCTCTCTCTTGGATCTTCAATACAATGTTCTCCATGATCTTCATGGAGATCTATCCGATGTAACTTTCTGTTGCGGTGTGTTTGTCGAGATCCGATGAATTGTGGATTTATGATCAGATTATCTATGAATATTATTTGAGTGTCCTCTGATTTCTTATATGCATGATTTCGTATCCTTGTAATTCTCTTCGAGTTATGGGTTTCGTTTGGCCAACTTGATCTATAATTCTTGCAATGGGAGAAGTGTTTGGTTTTGGGTTCATACCATGCGGTGTCCTTACCTAGTGACAGAAAGGGTAGCGAGGCACGCATCGTGTTGTTGCCGTCAAGGGTAGAAAGATGGGCTTTATATCGGTATGCATGAATTTAAACCTCTAGATCATGTCATCTTGCTTAAGGCATTACCCCGTTTGTAATGAACTTAATACACTAGATGCATGTTGGATAGCGGTCGATGTGCGGAGTAATAGTAGTAGATGCACACAGTATCGGTCTACTTTTTCTGGACGTGATGACTATATGTATGATCATTGCCTTAGATATCGTCAAGACTTTGCGCGATTATATCAATTGCTCGACAGTAATTCTTTCACCCACCATTATACTTGCCATCATGAGAGAAGGCTCTAGTGAACACTATGGCCCCCGGGTCTATTTTATACATTATATATTCAGATCTACCTACAAAAACACCAAAAATACCTTGCTGCACTTTTACTTATTTACCTTTCATCTTTGTCAGATCTCACCTTGCAAGTAATCGTGAAGGGATTGACAACCCCTTTATCGCGTTAGGTGCAAGTTTGTTTGTTTTTGCGCAGGTGCATTGGTGCCTCATCTTGATACTCCTACTATATTGATACCTTGGTTCTCAAACTGAGGGAAATACTTATCGCTACATTGCTGCATCACCCTTTCCTCTTCAAGGGAAAAACCAACGCAAGCTCGAGAAGTAGCAAGAAGAATTTCTGGCGCCGTTGCCGGGGAGTATCCAAGTGAAGCATATCTACCAAGTACCTATCACAAACTCATCTCTTGCATTTACTTTATTTGCCTTTTGCCTCTCGTTTTCCTCTGCACCACTTCTAAAACGACTTTCCGAAAATACCAAAAATATTTTCCTTTTTATTCTCTCTTCTTCCATTCGCCTTTTTGTTGCTATGTTTGCTTGTGTTGCCATGTGCCTTCTATTTGCTTGCATCTTCGGTTGCTAAAAATCAATTGATATGGATCCTCATCCACTTTATAAACTTTTCAGAAGACCAAATTATGATGAACAATTTGCTAGTGAGTTGAGTGCACTTGACTATCTCCATGGAGTTTTGTTTAAAAATCATGAATCTGAAAATTTTGATGAAGTGTTGAAAGAAGAAAATTATAAAGTGGTCCATGATATCTGCTTGAATGAAAAATATGATTGCCATGTTGTTAGTATGAATTCTTTGAATATCTATGATGCTAATGATATGCAAAACCACAAGCTTGGGGATGCTATGCTTGATGAAGATGATATTTGTTGTTTCCCAAGTTTTGGTGATGACCCTTATGCTATAATTGATCGTGAAAAGAATGCTTTGTGTGATAGTAATCTTGTAATATTCCTTCATGATGTTACTGAAAATTACTATGAGAGAGGAACATATGCTTTTACATATTGCAATAATATCAAGCTTCCTCTCTATGTGTTCAACGTTTTGAAGTTATGCTTGTTTTGCCTTCCTATGCTAGTTAATTCTTGTTCCCATAAATTGTTTGCTCACAAAATCCCTATGCATAAGAAGTGGGTTAGACTTAAACATGTTTTTTTCCATTCATGATGCTCTTTTGCATATCTGAACTACTACTTTTTATGTGAGCATCATTGAAATCGTTAAGCCTAGCTAGGGGCGTTAAACGATAGCGCTTGTTGGGAGGCAACCCAATGAATAGATTTTTTTTTGCTTTTTTACTTTCAGTTTTGTTGAATCCACACCATCATGATTCTGTTATGATTGTGTTTTTATGTTTTAATTAGTGTTTCTGCCAAGTAGAACCTTTATGATTAGTTTTCGTGATAGTTGTTTAATCATGCTGAAAAAGACAGAAACTTTGTGCTCACGAAATTATTTTTAATTCCTATCCAGAAAGAGCGTTTGAGTTGATTCTCTTTGCTGCTGATTGATATGAAAATTTACCTAATTGTAATAATTTTTCAGAATTTTTGGGATAGCAGAGGTATACGAAATATACAGATTGCCACAGACTGTTCTGTTTTTGACAGATTTTGTTTTTGTTGTATTAATTACTTATTTTGATGAAACTATGGTTAGTATCGGGGGGGGGGGGGTACGAGCCATGGAGAAGTGAGAATACGGTAATATAACATCAATCTAAATGGAAATCAAGTTTACTATAGTACCTAAAAGTTGGTAGTTTGTTTTCTTATGCTAATGATATCACGAGTTTCTGTTTAAGTTTTGTGTTGTGAATTTTTCAAGTTTTGGGTGATGTTCTCATGGACAATGGAACAAAGAGTGGAAAGAGCTTAAGATTGGGGATGCCCAAGTCATCCCAAGCCTAATTCAAGGACACAAAAATGCCTAAGCTTGGCGATGCCCCTGGAAGGCATCCCCTCTTTTGTCTTCAATCCATTGGTAACGTTACTTGGAGCTATATTTTTATTCACCACATGATATGTGTTTTGCTTGGAGCGTCGTGTATTATAGGAGTCTTTGATTTTTGTTTTATCACAATCATCCTTGCTGCACACCTTTTTGAGAGGGACATGCACTCATCGTGAATTTGTTAGAACACTCAATGAGCTTCACTTATATCTTTTGAGCTAGATAATTTTGCTCTAGTGCTTCACTTAAATCTTTTTAGAGCACGGCGATGTCATATTTTGTAGAAATAAAAACTCTCGATCTTCACTTATATCATTTTGAGAGTGCTCTCTCTAAGTAACTTGGTAATTGGCGTGTGTTATGAAATTAGTCTTAAATATGATACGCATCCAAAGAGGATATAATAAAAACTTTCATATTCAAGTGCATTGATTAGTAAGAGAAGTTTGATTCCTCACAATTAGTTTTGAGATATGGATATGGTAATATTAGAGTTATGTTAGTAGGGTGTTGTGAATCTAGAAATACTTGTGTTGAGGTTAGTGATTCCCGTAGCATGCACGTATGGTGAACCATTATGTTAGGAAGTCAGAGCATAATTGATTTATTGATTGTCATCCTTTGTGTGCCGGTCGGGATCGCACGATGGTTAACACCTACCAACCCTTCCCCTAGGAGTATGCGTTTAGCAATTTGTTTCGATTACTAATAAAACTTTCGCAATAAGTATATGAGTTCTTCATGACTAATGTGACTCCATGGTATAGATGCATGATACGTCTCCAACGTATCTATAATTTTTTATGGTTCCATGCTATTATCTTGTCATCTTTGGATGTTTTGTATGCATGAATATGCTATTTTATATCTTTTTTGGGACTAACCTATTAACTCAGTGTCAAGTGCTAGTTCCTGTTTTTTCCGTGTTTTTTGACCTTTTTCAGAGGAGAATATCAAACGGAGTCCAAACAGAATAAAACCTCCGAAAAGATTTTTTCTGGAACAAAAGACACGCGGGAGACTTGAGAACCAAGGCAGGGGACATCGGAGGAGGTCACAAGCCACCCAGGCCCGACCTAGGGGGTGGCGGGCCTAGCAGACTTGTGGGCCCCCTGTGGCTCCCCTGCCCTAGTTCTTCCGCTTATAAATCCCTGAAAAATCTGAAACCACGAAAGAGAGCCACGAAAATACTTTTTCGCCGCCGCAAGCTTCTGTCTCCGCAAGATACCATCTGGGGTACGTTCTGGTGCTCTGCCGGAGGGGGGGATTCGGACACGGAGGGCTTCTTCATGAACACCATTGCCTCTCCGATGATGCGTGAGTAGTACACCATAGACCTTCGGGTCCATAGCTAGTAGCTAGATGGCTTCTTCTCTCTCTTGGATCTTCAATACAAAGTTCTCCATGATCTTCATGGAGATCTATCCGATTTAATCCTCTTTTGCGGTGTGTTTGTCGAGATCCGATGAATTGTGGATTTATGATCAGATTATCTATGAATCTTATTTGAGTTTCTTCTGATCTCTTATATGCATGATTTCATATCCTTGTAATTCTCTTTGAGTAGTGGGTTTCGTTTGGACAACTTGATCTACAATTCTTGCAATGGGAGAAGTGCTTGGTTTTGGGTTCATACCGTGCGGTGACCTCACCTAGTGACAGAAGGGGTAGTGAGGCACGTATCGTGTTGTTGCCATCAAGGGTAAAAAGATGGGGTTTATATCTATTGCATGAATTTATCCCTCTACATCATGTCATCTTGCTTAAGGCGTTACTCCGTTTGTCATGAACTGAATACACTAGATGCATGCTGGATAGCGGTCGATGTGTGGGGTAATAGTAGTAGATGCAGAAAGTATCGGTCTACTTGTCTCGGACGTGATGCCTATATGTATGATCATTGCCTTAGATATCGTCATGACTTTGCGCGGTTCTATCTATTGCTGGACAGTAATTCGTTCACCCACCGTAATATTTGCTATCATGAGAGAAGCCTCTAGTGAACACTATGGCCCCCGGGTCTGTTTTTGCGCAGGTACTTTGGAGACTTGCCTTGATACTCCACTGGATTGATACCTTTGTTCTCAAACTGAGGGAAATACTTACTGCTAGTGTACTTCATCACCCTTTCCTCTTCAAGGGAAAAACCAACGCAAGCTCAAGAGGTAGCAATGTACTCTCACCTTCCACCATTGCTAGCCTCTCTAGTTCCGTGCAAATTTCGCTGGTGCACAAAACCCACCATATACCTTCCTCAAAGCAGCCACCATACCTACCTATTATGGCATTTTCGTAGCCATTCAGAGATATATTGACATGCAACTTCCACCGTTCCGTCTCATGACATGTGCCATCATTTTCATATTGCCATTGCATGATCGTAAGATAGCTAGCGAGATGTTTCAACATCATATGCTAAGCTAGATCGTTGCACATCCCGGTACACTACCGGAGGCATTTCATATAGAGTCATTATTGCTCTAAGTATTGAGTTATAAGTAAATAAAAGTGTGATGATCATCATTATTAGAGCATTGACCCATGTGAGGAAATAAAAAAAGAGGCCAAAGATGCCCACCAAAAAAATGAAATGAAAAAAAGAGAGGCCAAAGAGCCCAAACAAAAAAATGATGAGAGAAAAAGAGAGAAGGGACAATGCTACTATCTTTTTCCACACTTGTGCTTCAATATAGCACCATGTTCTTCATGATAGAGAGTCTCTTGTTTTGTCACTTTCTTATACTAGTGGAAATTTTCATTATATAACTTGGCTTGTATATTCCAATGATGGGCTTCCTCAAAATTGCCCTAGGTCTTCATGAGCAAGCATGTTGGGTGCACACCCACTAGTTTTCTTTTTGAGCTTTCACACACTTATAGCTCTAGTGCATCCGTTGCATGACAATCCCTACTCATTCACATTGATATCTATTGATGGGCATCTCCATAACCCATTGATACGCCGAGTCGACGTAACCATCTCCTCCTTTTTGCCTCACAACCCCCACCACACTCTATTCCACCTATAGTGCTATATCCATGGCTCACGCTCATGTATTGCGTTAGAATTGAAAAAGTTTGAGAAAGTAAGAGTGCGAAAACAATTACTTGGCCAATACCGGGGTTGTGCATAATTTAAATTTGTTGTGTGGGGATGATGGAGCATAGCCAGATTATATGATTTTGTAGGGATAACTTTCTTTGGCCTTGTTATTTCAAAAGTTCATGATTACTTTGGTAGTATGCTTGAAGTATTATTGTTTTCATGTCAATATTAAACTATTGTTTTGAATCTTACGGATCTGAACATTCATGCCACAATAAAGAAGTTACAAAGAACAAATATGTTAGGTAGCATTTCACATCAAAAATTCGGTCTTTATCACTTCCCTACTCGAGGACGAGCAGGAGTTAAGCTTGGGGATGCTTGATTCATCTCCAACACATCTATAATTTTTGATTGTTCCATGCTATTATATTATCAACTTGGGATGTCTTATATGCATTTATATGCCAATTTATATCATTTTTGGGGACAAACTTATTAACTCAGTGCCTAGTGCCAGTTTCTGTTTTTCTGTGTTTTTGACCTTTTTTAGAAAAGAATATTAAATGGAGTCCAAACGGAATAAAACCTGCGGGATAATTTTTTCCATAGTAAATATACGCAGAGGACTTGAGAACCAAGGCAGGAGGTTTTCCAAACGGAATAAAACCTGCCCTAGGGGGGCACGCCTAGCACGCTCGTGGGCCACCCGTGGCACCTTTGCCCTACCTCTTTCGCCTATAAATTCTCTAAAATCCCGAAACCACAAGAGAGAGCCACGAAAATACTTTTCCGCACCCGCAAAGCTTCTGTCTCCGCAAGATCCCATCTGGGGACCGTTCTTGTGCCCTGTCGGAGGGGGATTCGGACACGGAGGGCTTCTTCATCAACACCATTGCCTCTCCGATGATGCGTGAGTAGTTCAGCACAGACCTTCGGGTCCATAGCTAGTAGCTAGATGGCTTCTTCTCTCTCTTGGATCTTCAATACAAAGTTCTCCATGATCTTCATGGAGATCTATCCGATGTAAAAAAAATTTGCGGTGTGTTTGTCGAGATGCGATGAATTGTGGATTTATGATCAAATTATCTATGAATATTATTTGAGTCTCCTCTGATTTCTTATATGCATGATTTCGTATCCTTGTAATTCTCTTCGAGTTATGTGTTTCGTTTGGCCAACTTGATCTATAATTCTTGCAATGGGAGAAGTGCTTGGTTTTGGGTTCATACCGTGCGGTGTCCTCACCCAGTGACAGAAAGGGTAGCGAGGCACGCATCGTGTTGTTGCCATCAAGGGTAAAAAGATGGGGTTTATATCATGTTGCATGAATTTATCCCTCTACATCATGTCATCTTGCTTAAGGTGTTACTCCGTTTGTTATGAACTTAGTACACTAGATGCATGCTGGATAGCGGTCGATGTGTGGAGTAATAGTAGTAGATGCAGACAGTATCGGTCTACTTGTCTCAGACATGATGCCTATATGTATGATCATTACCTTAGAAATCGTCATGACTTTGCGCGATTCTATCAATTGCTCGACAGTAATTCGTTCACCCACCGTAATACTTGTTATCATGACAGAAGCCTCTAGTGAACACTATGGCCCCCGGGTCTATTTTACACATCATATATTCAGATCTACCTACAAAAAACCAAAAATACCTTGCTTAACTTTTACTTATTTACCTTTCATCTCTGTCAGATCTCACCTGGCAAGTAATCGTGAAGGGATTGACAACCCCTTTATCGCGTTGGGTGCAAGTTTGTTTGTTTTTTGCGCAGGTGCATTAGTGCCTCATCTTGATACTCCTACTGGATTGGTACCTTGGTTCTCAAACTAAGGGAAATACTTATCGCTACTTTGCTGCATCACCCTTTCCTCTTCAACGGAAAAACCAACGCAAGCGCAAGAGGTTTTACAATAATAATCATTAGCTTCCTCTTCAACTGGTGTAGCATCGAAATAAACTTCTTTCTATCGTGCGCCACCATTTGATTGCAGCAGAGGTTTTACAACCTCATCAAGTTCTATCTTCCTCCCACTCAATTATTTCTAGGGAAACTCTTTCTCCAGAAAAGCTCTGTTCTTAGTGACAAACACTTTGCCCTTGGATCTGAGATAGAAGGTATACCCAACTGTCTCTTTTGGGTAACCTATGAAGACACACTTTTCCACTTTGGGTTCCAACTTTTCAGGCTGAAGCTTTTTGACATAAGAATCACATCCCCAAACTTTAAGAAACAACAAGTTTGGCTTCTTGCCATACCAAAGTTCATATGGTGTCATCTCAACGGATTTTGATGGTGCCCTATTTAAAGTGAATGCAGCTATCTGCAATGCATAGCCACAACACGATAATGGGAAATCGGTAAGAGACATCATAGAATGCACCATATCTAATAAAGTACGATTACGATGTTGAGACACACCATTACGCTGTAGTGTTCCAGGCGGTGTCAACGGTGAAACAATTCCACATTGTCTTAAGTGAGCACCAAACTCGTAACTCAGATACTCACCTCCTCGATGAGATCATAGGAATTTGATCTTCTTGTTATGATGATTTTCAACTTCACTCTGAAATTGCTTGAACTTTTCAAACGTTTCAGAGTTGTGCTTCGTTAATGAAATATGACCATATCTACTCAAATCATCAGTGAAGGTGAGAAAATAACGATATCCACCGCGCCTCTATGCTCACTGGTCCGCACACATCAGTATGTATGATCTCCAACAAGTCACTTGCACACTCCATTGTTCCGAAGAACGGAGTCTTAGTCATCTTGCCCATCACACATTGTTCACGTGTGTTAAGTGACTTAAAATGAAGTGACTCCAAAAGTCCATCAACATGGAGTTCCTTCATGCGTTTTACGCCAATATGACCTAAGCGGCAGTGCCAAAAGAAAGTGGCACTATTATTATCAACTCTACATCTTTTGGTCTCAATGTTATGTATATGTGTATCATCACTATCGAGATTCAACATGAATAAATAGAACATGTATCATCACCCTCACATTGGGTGCATGACCGTAAAAGATATTACTCATATAAATAGAACAACCATTATTATCTGACTTAAAGGAGTAACCGTCTCACAATAAACAAGATCCAGATATAATGTTCATGCTTAACGCAGGCACTAAATAACATATATTTATATTCATCACTAATCCCGATGGTAACTGAAGTGAGATCGCGCCGACGATGATCGCATCAACCTTGGAACCATTTCCCACGTGCATCGTCACTTCATCCTTTGCGTGCCTTCGTTTATTCCGCAGTTTTTCGAGTTGAAAATGTAATCAACTGAAATGGTATCAAATACCGACGCACTACTACGAGAACTGGTGAGCTACACATCAATGACATGTATATCAAATATACCTTGTTTGGCGTTGGCCGCCTTTTTATAGGCCAGATACTTGGGGTAGTTTCGCTTCCAATGACCAGTCCCCTTGCAATAATAACACTCAGTTTCTGGTTTGGGTCCAGCCTTGGGTTTCTTCATCGAAACGACAACAACCTTGCCACTTTTCTTGGATTTACCCTTCTTGCCCTTGCCGTTTTTCTTGAAACTAGTGGTTTTATTGACCATCAACACTTGATGTTCTTTCTGGATTTTTGACTTAACGACTTTCAGCATCGCAATCAGCTCGATGAGTGACTAATTTATCCCTTGCATGTTATAGTTCAACACGAAGCTCTTATAGCTAGGTGCCAGTGACTGAACAACTCTGTTAGTGATAGCCTCTTGCAGGAGAGCAATCCGCAGTTCAGCTAGACGATTAGAGTACCCAAACATTCTGATTATGTGTTCACTGACAGACCCATTCTCCTCCATTTTGCAAGCATAGAACTTATCGGAGGTTTCATACCTCTCTATCCGGACATTCTTCTCAAAGATAAACTTCACTTCCTGGAACATCTCTTATGCACCATGATGTTCGAAACGTCTTTGAAGTCCCGGTTCTAAGCCATACGAAATTGCACATTGAACTAATGAGTAGTCATACTTATGCGACTGCCAAGCTTTCATAACGTCTTGGGTCGCTGTTTCGGGTGGTGCATCACCTAGCACCGCATCAAGGACATATTGCTTTTGGGAAGCCATGAGGATAAGCCTCAGATTATGGGCCAAGTCAACTAAGTTGCTTCCATCATCTTTCAGCTTAGTTTTCTCTAGGAACGCAATAAATTCAGGGTTGCTACTGCACGAGCCATTGATCTACAACATAAAATTTGGCAAAGATTACTTAGACTATGTTCAAGAGAGTTGAGTTTGGCTAATCATATTACTAATAAACTCCCACTCAAATTGACATCCCTCTAGTTATTCGAGTGTCGCATGATCCAAATTCACTAACTCAAGTCTAATCATCATGTTAGTTGAATTTACTTTCAATGGTGAACACCTCCATGTTGATCACATCAACTATATGATTCATGCTCGACCTTTCGGTCTCTTGTGTTCCAAGGCCATGTCTGTACATGGTAGGTTCATCAAGTTTAGCCCGAGTGTTCCGCGTGTGCAACTGTTTTGCACCCGTTGTATGTGAACATAGAGTCTATCACACCCGATCATCACGTGGTGTCTCAAAATGATGAACTGTCGCAATGGTGCAAAGTCGTGGAGAACACAATTTATATTTAAATTTTAGTGAGGGATCACCTTATAATGCTACCGCTGTCCTAAGCAAAATAAGGTGTATAAAAGGATTAACATCACATCCAGATCAGAAGTGACATGATATGGCCATGAACTTGTGCTTCTTGATGTCCATCACCAAAGCACCGGCATGATCTCCAGCATCACCGGCGCCACACCATGATATCCATCATCATGATCTCTATCAGCGTGCTGCCATCGAGGTTGTCACGCTAACTATGCTGTTACTACTAAAGCTACTACTAGCGATAAAGAAAAGCATCACTAAGCACAAAATAATTAAAGACATCCCTATGGATCCTCCCGGTTGCCGTAGCATCGACATGCAAGTCGATATTTAACTATTACAACATGATCATCTCATACATCCAATATATCATATCATGTCTTTGGCCATATCACATCACATGCATACCCTGCAAAAATAAGTTAGACGTCCTCTAATTTGTTGTTGCATGTTTTACGTGGCTTCTATGGGTATCTAGTATGATCGCATCTTTCTTACGCAAAGCCACAACAGTGGTATGCAAATTGCTATTTAACCTTCTCCAAGGACCGCCTCGGTCAAATCTGATTCAACTAAAGTTGAGGAAACAAACACCCTCCAGTCATATTTATGCAACGTCTTGCATGTTAGTCGATGAAACCAATCTCTTGTGAGCGTACAAGTAATGTTGGTCCTGACCGCTTCAATTCAACAATACCGCTGAATCAAGAAAATACTAAGGAGGGCATTAAATTTAACAACAACACCCATTAACTCTTTTGTGTTCTACTAGAGATATCATCTACACATGAACCTAGCTCATGATGCCACTGTTGGGGAACGTTGCATGGAAAACAAAAAATTTCCTACACACATGCAAGACCTATCATGGTGATGATCATCTACGTGAGGGGAGATCGGATCCACATACCCTTTTAGATTGCTAAGCGGGAATTGTTAAGAAACGCGGTTGATGTAGTCGAACGTCTTCGTAATCCAAATCGCAAGCGTCCCACGAACTCCGTCCCGATCTTGTACCGAACGGACGACACATCCGCGTTCAACACACGTACAACTCAATGAAGATCTCCGCCTTCTTCATCCAACAAGAGAGACGAAGAGGTAGCTGAATTCTCCGGTAGCACGACAGCGTGGAGGTGACAGTGGTGGAGCTATTCCGGCATGGCTCCGTCGTGCCATACCGAACTAGTTACAGTGTGTCACAAAGTGGTGGAGGGAGAGAGGGCTGCACTATGGCTTGTGGTGCCAAAATCCTCTCTCACTTGAACTATATATAGGTGGGAGGGAGGGGAGCGTGCTAGGGAAAAATCCCAATGATTCGGCCGATGCAAGAGGAGAGGGAGGAGTCCTCCTTCAACACAACTTGGGAGGAGGAATCCTCCTTGCCCAATTTGGTTTGGCCTCCTCTCCTTTCCTTTCTCCTTCTTCGGTCGAAGTGGCCCTTCTTGGGCTGGCCACCGGCCCACTAAGGGCTGGTGTGCCACCCATGGGCCTCTTTGGTTCTCTCTCAGGTGGGTGGTCCCTCGCGGTGGAACTCTGGAACCCATTTGTCACTCCCGGTACTTTACCGGTAATGCTCGAAAACTATCCGGTAGCCAAATGGATACTTTGTATATATCAATCTTCGACTCTGGACCATTCTGGAAACCCTCGTGACGTCCGGGATCTTAAGTGTGCAGACCGTGTGGGTTCGAGAACTATGTAGACATGACTGAGACACTCTCCAATCAATATCCAATAGCAGGACCTGGATGCCCATATTGGATCCTACATATTCTATGAATATCTTATCGGTTGAACCTCTATGTCAAGGATTCAGTTAATCCCGTATATCATTCCCTTTGTCCTTCGGTATGTTACTTGCCCGAAATTCAATAGTCGGTATCTCCATACCTATTTCAATCTCATTACCGGCAAGTCTCTTTACTCGTTCCGTAATACAAGATCTAGTGGCTAGCTCTTTAGTCACTTTTCATGCAAGGCTTGTTTGTGATGTTGTATTACCGAGTGGGCCCTGAGATACCTCTCCGTCTTACGGAGTGACAAATCCTAGTCTTGATCCATGCTAACTCAGCGTACACCTTCGGAATACCTATTGAGCACCTTTATAGTCACCCAGTAACATTGCAACCTTTGATACACACAAGGCATTCCTCCGGTGTTAGTGAGTTACATGATCTGATGGTCGTAGGAATGTATACTTGACATGTAGAAAAGAATAGAAACAGAATAACACGATCACATGATACATTTATAGTCTGGGTCTTGTCCATCACATCATTCTCTTCTCCTAATGATGTGATCCCATTATCAAGTGACAACACTTGTCTACGGCTAGGAAACCTTAACCATCTTTGATCAACGATCTAGTCAACTAGAGGCTCACTAGGGACATTGTTTTGTCTATATATCCACACATGTATTTGTGTTTCCATTCAATACAATTATATCATGGATAATAAACGATTATCTTGAAACATGAAATATAATACTAATTATTTTATTATTGACTCTAGGGCATATTTCCAACATATGCATGCTTCATTACAAAACTTGAACAAGCACTTGTCGATCCCTCTGTGTGAAGAAGCACTCGGAGTTCCATATCGTCAATGGCTGACCTCCAAAATCTCTTTGAAAATGTACTCGATGAAACCAACTCCACAAACTTGGTTCCACCGAATTCAAAAGTTGATCTAGGATTTTTCATCTTAGTAGCACCGAAATCGCAAACTCGGTTACACCGAGTTTCCTTGTCAACTGACAGTAGAGGAACTCGGTGACACCGATTTCGTAATCTCGGTGACATCGACAGCGACCACGTATATATTCCAGCAGACCGAATCTTTGATTTCCAATCGTCAAAGCCGTTTCATCCCAAACCCTATGCTGCCTCGTGGACCCCTGGTCGTTGCACTTGACTCCCAGTGCATCTCCGCCGCTCGCAATCACTGCCGTAGATAGATTCTTCACGAACATCGCCGCCGTAGTCGGACCACTGCCGAGTTAGGGTACGGTTCGGACCGTCCTTTGCGTTCCTCCATCAAATTCTCATGCATTTGAAAGTTTTATCCATAATCCACCATGTAAAAGCCTCTTCATCCACCAGAAACTTCTATAGATTAGCAGACGAGAAAGTTTTTAGGGTTAGGTGTCCGCAGACCCCATCTCGGTGCCTTTGAGTTACAAAATTCGGTGCTACCAATTTTGGACCTAGGGTTCGTGAGAATGAACTCGGTGAAACCGAGTTGTCATTTTTGGTTCCACCGAAAGTGATGAACAAGTTTTTGTTACGGCGTTCATGTGTCTCGGTGAGTCCGAAAGTTCAAACTCGGTGCTACCAAAATGTGTTCTGCAGAAATTTAAAACTAAGGATTTCTTTGTTCGAATTTTCGGAAACATCTGAATTTTGTGATGCTCAAACCTTCTGTATTTCCTATATCTGCTTCATAGGATTTGCTGCTTGTTGCTGAGGTTCTGCTTGCTTGACAGAGATATCTAGTTCAGATGACAGTTAGAATGATTTCAATGAACCAAGTGCTGAGATAGACTCATGCACTAGTCCAGAGAAGTCTGACTCTGACCCTGGTTCCTACAGCTCCCATGGCTTGCCCAAGGCAGCCACCAGGCAGAGGAAGAAACTGAATTCTGATGAAGAGGACATAGAGTTTGTGCTAGAGGAATCTTCGTCTCCTCCAAAGGATCCTCCAAGAAAAGATTTCAGGAAGATATCTCCTAGTGCTGCTGATCTGAGAGCACCTGGCTTTGTGAGGAAAATCACAGCACCTTCCAAAGATGATGCTCCTAAGAAAACTGGTAAGAAGAGATCAAGGGAGAGGGTAGTTCGTGTTGTTGGCAGACAAATTTCCATGTTTGAAGACCCTGAAGAAGGTGTTGAAGAAGAACATGAGATTCCAGCACCTCCAAGAAGAAGCTCATGGCTGATGCTATGAGCAAGAAGACTGCTTCAAAGCCTCCTAAGGACAAGAAGTCTGTAGCTCACCAGAAGACTACAAAGGACATTCCTGCACCTGCTAAGAAGAAAGGCCCTACTTCGAGTGCCCCTGTTTCAGAGGAACAAGATGATGAGGATGCAACCATTCTCAGGAAGCTCAAACCACATCTGCCAATTCAGAATGATGCTCATGCTATAGCTGAAGACATGAAGAAGAGAAAGGATGTAGGTCTAAGGAAGTGGAGAGCTGCTGACTGATACGACTCCATCGTATCTACTTTTCCAAACTCTTTTGCCCTTGTTTTGGACTCTAATTTGCATGATTTGAATGGAACTAATGTGAACGGACGATGTTTTCAGCAGAGTTGCCTTGGTGTTATTTTTGTGCACGAATCAAAGTTCTCAAAACGTCTTGAAAATTTACGGGGAATATTTTTGGAAAATATGAAAAATAGCTGCGCAAAGATCCACCGGAGGAGGTGGGCCAGTGGGCCATAAGCCCTGCCACCGCCACCCCCTAGTGGCGGATGGCAAGCTTGTGGGGCCCACGTGGCTCTGTCGCCCCCAATCTCAGCTCTATAAGTTCAGTTTCGTCCCAGAAAAAATAAGGAGAGAAGATATCGTCGCGTTTGCAATACGGAGGCGCCGCCACAACCTATTCTTCATCTGGAGGGCAGATCTCGAGTCCGTTTTGGGCTCCGGAGAGGGGAAATCGTCACCATCGTCATCATCAACCTTCTTCCCTCTCCAATTCCATGAAGCTCTTCATCGTTCGTGAGTAATCTATTCGTAGGCTCGTTGGGCCGTGATGAGCAGGATGAGATCTATCATGTAATCGAGTTAGTTTTGACGGGGATTGATCCCTAGTATCCACTATGTTCTGAGATTGATGTTGCTACTACTTTGCCATGCTTAATGCTTGTCACTAGGGCCCGAGTGCCATGATTTCAGATCTGAAATTATTATGTTGTCACCAATATATGTGTGTTTTAGATCCGATCTTGCAAGTTGTAGTTACTTACTATGTGTTATTATCCGGCAACCCCGGAGTGACAATAACCGGAACCACTCCCGGTGATGACCATAGTTTGAGGAGTTCATGTGTTCACCAAGTGCTAATGCGTTGATCCGGTTCTTTATTAAAAGGAGAACCTTAATATCCCATAGTTTCCTTTTGGACCACGCTGCCACAGGAGCGATGGACAATAGATGTCATGCAAGTTCTTTTCCCTAAGCACGTATGACGACACACGGAATGCATGCCTACATCACATTGACGAACGAGAGCTAGCCACATATCTCTCCGTGTTATAACTGTTGCATGATGAATATCATCCAAACAGATCACCAACCCATTGCCTACGAGTTTGTCCTATTGCTGCTGTTACTTGTCTTGCTATGCTGCTGTTACTTGTCTTGTTGTTCTCCTACTGTTGTTACTACTGTCGCTTGCTACTATTGCTACTTGCTACTGCTGTCACTACTGCTGTTCCTTGCCGCTGCTATTACTCGTTACACTGCTGCTTCCTGCTACAATTTTGATTCGCTGGTCGTTGATGGGAACAGACAATTTCCGTCAACGAGGCAACTTCTGGCGCCATTGATACAATCGTTAGGAATAGTCTGCCGTCAACAGATCATTTCTGACACCGTTGTTATCCTACTACTTTTCTTGCAGATACTAATCTTTCAGGTGTGGTTGAATCTGACACATTCAGCTGCTAATACTTCAGAGTATTCTGTCACCTCCTGCCTGGCCATCAACAAATTTGGGTCAAATACTCTACCCTCGAAAACTGTTGTAATCCCACGCGCTGGTGGGCCGTCAACAACATTCTTCTAGTTTTGATTGCCGAAGAGTGCTAGCAGCATTCTTCTGGTGCCGTTGCAGGGGAAGATCTGTTGTCACGGAATCAGCATTTTTCTGGTGCTGTTGGCGGGGAGGTATTGCTATATTCTCTGAGTTACTTGGGATTTATATCTGCTGGTCACTATGAAGAATCTGAAGGATCCGAAAACCAAAGTCTTGCCCTCAACTACAAGGGAAGGTAAGGAACTGCCATCTAGCTCTACACTTGATTCACCTTCAGTTATGAGTAAGTTTGCGACATCACCTCCTGCTAGAAATCTTGATATGTCGCCTATGCTTGATGATGCTTATGATGCTACTGCTAGAGATGCTATGCTTGATACTGCTTTGCCTGATACTACTAGAGATGGTATGCCTGATGATACTATGCTTGATACTGCCAGAGATGCTATCCTTGATACTGCTTTGCCTGATGATGCTAGAGATGCTATTTTGCTTGATGATGCTATGCTTGATACTACTAGAGATGCAACTTTTCCTGATATGCCACTAGGGGTATTCCTTGATGCTCATATTGCTAGAGTTACAGCCAATGCTCGTGATGCTTGTGAAACTGCCGATACTATTGAGATAGAACCTGCTTTTGCTCCTGTTAGATCTAGCTCTCCTAGATATGAATTGCCTGATATACCTGAGGGTTACGTTATGGAGGGAGAGATAGCTGAGGATTTTCCTACGTGTAAGGATGCCTATGACGTTGAGAAATTACTTCTCAAGTGGAAGGAAAAATCTCTGAAAGCTAGGATGAGATACGACCCGAAGTTTGCCACTTCACCTATCTTTATCACCGATAAGTATTATGAATTCTCTATCGATCCTGAGATAATCTCTCTAGTCGAATCTGATCCTTTTCACAGTTATGAGTCTGAGACGGTCGTAGCCCATCTTGCCAAACTACACGATATAGCCACCCTTTTCACTAATGAGGAGAAGATCCACCACTACTATATCCTTAAGCTATTTCCTTTCTCTCTAAAGGATGACGCTAAAGCCTGGTTCACATCTCTTGCGCCTGGATGTGTGAGTAGTCCCCAGGATATGGTCTATTACTTCTATCAGAAATATTTCCCTGCCCATAAGAAGCAAGCTGCCTTGTAGGAAATATACAACTTTGCTCAACTCCAAGAAGAGAGTCTCCCACAAGCTTGGGGGAGGCTCGTCCAGCTACAGAATGCTTTGCCTGATCACCCTCTTAAGAAGAACGAGATACTTGATATCTTATATAACGGACTTACCGATGCCTCTAGAGACCACCTAGATAGTTGTGCCGGTTGTGTTTTTAGGGAACGAACTGTAGAACAAGCTGAGACCCTAATGAATAACATCTTGATCAACAATCATGCTTGGACTATTCCCGAACCACCTCCTAAGCCAACTCTGAAGAAAAGAGGTATTCTATTCCTTAGTCCCGAAGATATGCAAGAAGCTAAGAAATCTATGCAAGAGAAAGGCATTGGATCTGAAGATGTCAAAAATCAACCACCTATCGAAGAGATCCATGGTCTCGATAACCCGATACAAGTAGTAGAAGTGAATTCTCTGCGTAGGTTTGATGAGAGTGATATTCCCTTCGACAAACCTGCTAGCCTATGCTTTGATGAATTTGACAACTTTGTTGCCAAACAACAGAGTTTCAATGATTATGTTAGAAGACACTTGGAACAAAGTACTCGTATGCGTAGCCATTTAAGTGCTTGTGTAGACAGAAATGTCAATGATCTGAAGCTTCTAAGTAAACATGCCTCTATGATTACTACTCACGTAGAACAAGTACTTAAAGATCAGAATGATCTGCTCAATGAATTAAATGACAACTCTGTCAGAGTCATTACTAGAGGAGGCAAAATGACTCAAGAACCTTTGTATCCTGAAGGTCATCCTAAGATAATTGATCAAGATTCTCAAGGAATCAATGCTGATACACCCAGTCATCGTAAGGAGAAGAAGAAGGATGATAGAAACCTACGTGCTAGTTCACCATATCACACCTGAAGAACCTAATGATATTTCTGCGTCTGATGCAGAAACACAATCTGGTGATGAACATGAACCTGGTGACAATATGGACAGTGATGTTCATAATAATGCTCAACCTAGCAATGATGAGGATGTGGAGATTGAACCTACAGTTAATCCTGATAACCCACAACCTAAGAGATACGATAAGAATGACTTCATTGCTAGGAAGCATGGTAAAGAAAGGGAGCCATGGGTTCAGAGATCTATGCCCTTTCCTCCTAAGCCATCCAAGAAAAAGGATGATGAGGATTTTGAGCGCTTCGTTGAGATGATAAGACCCATCTTTCTGCAGATGCGGTTAACTGATATGCTCAAGATGTCTCCGTATGCCATGTACATGAAAGATATCGTGACTAATAAACGGAAGATAACGGATCTTGAGATCTCCACCATGCTTGCCAATTACACTTTCAAAGGTGGAACTCCTAAGAAAGTTGGTGATCTCGGAGTGCCCACTATACCTTGCTCCATTAAAGGAAACTACGTAAGAACTGCCTTATGTGACCTTGGAGCCGGTGTTAGTGTTATGCCTCTCTCTCTTTATCGTAGACTTGAATTGGATAAGTTGACACCCACTGAAATTTCTCTGCAAATGGCCGACAAATCAACTGCTTTCCCTATCGGCATTTGTGAGGATGTGTCTGTTGTGGTTGCTAATACCACTATCTTAACAGACTTTGTCATCTTGGATATTCCCGAGGACGATGCCATGGATGTCAACCTCGGAAGACCCTTTTTAAACACTGCAGGGGCTGTTATAAATTGCAACAAAGGCAATGTCACTTTCCATGTCAATGGTAATGAGCACACAGTGCACTTTCCGAAGAAACGATATCAAGTACATTGCATCAATGCTATCGAAAAGACTTCATCGATTCTTATTGGGAGCTTTGAATGCCCTATTCCTCGTGTCAAGATGAAGTATGATTTGCTTGTTGGGGAGATACATATCCCCATTGAGGTGACTTAGTGGCTATTCGAAAATTCTCCGTTCTCTCTTGTGATTCGAGAAAGTTTTGTCATGAGGACTTGATCAACCCCATTGACGGATTTCTTTCGATGACCACGAAATGGATGAATCAAAGAGTCACATACCTCTATTTTGAGCTTTCATTTTCTGTTGCTTAGAAGAAAAATGATAGATTTAGTTTAGCTTTTCCTGTTTTCTATTTTAGCATCCCGGAGAAAAATACCTCGAAAATAAAAGTTCTCCGATGGTCCTGAAAATTTAGTATGATTTATTCTAGAATATTTGAAAATTACTGGGCCTGAGAGCTGGCCTGGGGGGCAGACCAGTGGTTCACAAGCCCTGCCACCGCCACCCCCCCGGTGGAGGCTAGGAAGCTTGTGGGGCCCACAGGGACCCCCTCCACTCATTCCAGCTCTCATCCTCTTCTTCCAACTCCAAAAAAAAATTGTTTCGCAACTCAAACCCGTGTTCTTGCTGATTTGGCTGTGATTTTCGATCTCCTTGCTCAAAGCACCATTCCCCGAACCGTTTTGGGGAAATTACTCCTTGGTAAGTGACTCCTCCATTGGTCCAATTAGTTTTTGCTCAAGTGCTTTATCCTTCGCGTATTCTTGCTACCTTGGTGACCCTGTTCTTAAACTAGAAATGTTGATTTTTGCTGGTCCCAAGTAGTTTTAGCACGTGATACGGTCTCTAGGCACTAGTAGGAGTAGTTGCTACAAGGTGTGGTTGGCCTTAATTCACTTTTCTTTTGAACTCCAAAAATTTCAGCAAAAGTAAATTATGTTCAGGAGGAAGTTTCATGGTGGTTCCTCAAGTAAGAAGGGTCCCCGTCTTTCTTTTCGGGAGCACGAACCTTTTAAACTAAGGGACGCACTGGTACAACCATGTGAATGGCCTTCCGATGAGTTTCTTGATTGAAACAGGTTTCAAGGATGAGTTTGATACACTTGTCTGCAATGCCGGGTTAGAATAATTCTTCTCAGATAAATGTGAACAGTATGCTATGCTCACTGCCTCTTTCGTGCGTAGATTTAAATTTTCAGTTGGCCATGACTCATCCATACTGTTTGATCTGTACGATAAATCATATGCCATGGATTTGGAGGATTTCAATAGGATTTGCAAGATACCCGATGGGGGTAGTATTAATGATCCTTCTAAGTCTTCGGTCAGAGACTTTGTCTCCAGTATAACTGTTGGAGAAACCAGAGATATCATGCAAGCCACCATAGGAAGCATCCATTTCCATGCCTTGCACTACTTTGCCCTCTTCATAGGTCGGTGCATTAACGACAAGGGTGCACATTGTCACCTATGCGCTTCCGACCTTAGTATCCTTAAGAGCGCAGTAACAGGTGACAGGAGCTTCAATATGGGAGCTATAATAGCGAGGAGGCTGAATAATAATGCCAATGAGGGGGATTTCTTTGGTGGAGTTTATGCTACACGCTTAGCAAATTTTCTTGGAGTATCCATCCATTCTGAAGACCCTCCTCTCCGTACAACCTACCTTGATCGTGTCGCTCTAACACGCTACCAGTTCCTTGAGAGAGATCATGGATCCCTCCTATACCGCTTGATATTTAACCGACAACGTGTTTTCCATATCACCCTTCCTGCTCCTGCTTTCTTTGACTTTCAGGTAAAAGGAAGATACTACATAACCATAGGAGAGGCAGAGGAGTATCAGAGGGAGGCGATGGTTGCTCGACGTCGTGAGGCAGCTATTCAGGCAGTGGCTGCAGCACTCCCGAAATAACACCCATTATGATTTTGGGTTACGCCAGGACCATCCATGGGAGTAGACCAAGCTAGGCCAAAAGCCTAAGCTTGGGGGAGTACGTGTTCTCACCGACTTTGCATTCATGCTTATGCTTTCACTTTGTTAGCGAGTGTTTACACTTTGCCACAGTATTATCCATGCTAGTTTATTTCTATTTTCTTTTTTTGTGTCCTTTTGAGAAAACCCAAAAAGATTTTCCTTTCTTATTTTGCTTGTTGGGAGCTTTCCCGTGTAAATAGTTTTCTCCTTTCTTTGGGTCAAGGTAGAAGATATTGGTTACAATGTTTAGTGGTTCTTGCATGCATACCTGTTTAGCTAACAAAAAGCCATATTACTTTGTCTTCTCCTTTATGTTTGCCTGCAGATTCAGCTTAGTCCAATGCTCTTATTATTGTTCACATTGTTCGATCGTGCAAGTGAAAGGCAATAATGATGATATATGATGAAGTGACTGAGACTGAAATGCTGGTATGAACTCTATCGATTTTGTTTTTGTAAATATGACTAGCTTGTCGACCCAGATTCAACTTTGTTGTGAGAGAACCATGTTTGCAATGACAACTTAGAGATCATAGTTTCTGATGCCATGATTAATTAGCTGAGAGTTTATAATGGTTTGTCTTGAATGCCAACATAGATTTTGAGATGACTATGATGTAGTATGATAGGATGGTATTCTCCGTTCAATGATTCAAGTGGCTTGACTTGGCGCATGTTCATGCATGTAGTTGAAACAAAATCAACATAGCCTCTATGATGTTCGTGTTCATGGTGATTTATATCCTGTTCATGCTTGCATTCAATGTTAGTCAAACTCATTGCATCTTGTTGACTATTGTCGCTCTCTAGTTGGTCACTTCCCAGTCTTTTGCTAGCCTTCACTTGTACTAAGCGGAATACTGCTTGTGCATCCACTTCCATAAACCCAAAAGTTTTTCCATGAGAGTCCACCATACCTACCTATTTGCGGTATCTACCTGCCGTTCCAAGTAAGTTTGCATGTGCCACTCTCTAAACCTTCAAGAAATAATCTGTTTTGCATGCCCGAACCGCTCATGTGGTGACAGGGGGCTATTGGTATCTTCCGTGCTAGGAGTGTTATCCTCGACATGTGTTTATTCACTGTCATTCATGAGAAAGGGGCCGGTAATTGGAATGCCCAGTTCCACGCTTAAATCGAAAACATAACTGTAAAACAAGACTCCCCCCAGATTGATGTTAGTATGGACAGTACCCGAGGATTCGGCTAGCCGTGGAGTGTGATTGATTGGTGGTGGGGGAGTTAAAACTTTACTTTTCTGTTTGGGAACCGTCTATAGCATGAGTAGCATGGAAGATATTGAGAACTCTTGGTCATTGTGTTAACAATGAAAGCATGCCACCCAAAATTATTATCTCTGTTTTCAAAGCTTGAGCTCTGGCACCTCTTCAAATCAATGCTTCCCTCTGCGAAGGGCATGTCTATTTATTTTCCTGTCGAGTCATCCCCTTCTTATATAAGCACCAATTAGAGAGCACCTCTGTCATTTTTATGCTTTGCTTTCGATTGATATTGAGTATGACTATGACTGGATCTTCGTTGCTATGAATTACAATGTTTAGTCAGCCCTTGATCTTTCAAAGTGCTCTGCATTTATGGTTTGCGGTCTCAGAAAGAGCTAGTGAGATACCACCTATTCATATTGCTTCATGCTTGTTTTGATTGAAGTGTTGGTACTTGAAACTCATTATTATTTGCTCGTTAGCTGATTATGCCATTGATATTAGTTTACCGTGAGACCTTTGTGTTACTTGCTTATGTGGTTAACTTGTGATCTTGCTGAAATTCTGGTTATGAGTTAGACATAGTTGCAACAACAAGATCAAACAGAGTTTGTCAAAGTTTCTCTTTCTCTCTCAGTTTGTCAACTGAGTTGCTTGAGGACAAGCAAGGTTTTAAGGTTGGGGGAGTTGATACGTCTCCATCGTATCTACTTTTCCAAACTCTTTTGCCCTTGTTTTGGACTCTAATTTGCATTATTTTAATGGAACTAACCTGGTCTAACGCTGTTTTCAGCAGAATTGCCTTGGTGTTATTTTTGTGCAGGAATCAAAGTTCTCAGAACGTCCTGAAAATTTTCGGGAATATTTTTGGATAATATGGGAAATACCTACACAAAGATCCACCAGAGGAGGTGGGCCAGTGGGCCACAAGCCCTGCCACCGCCACCCCCTGGTGGCAGATGGCAAGCTTGTGGGGCCCACGTGGCTCTACTGCCCCCAATCTCAGCTCTATAAGTTCACTTTCATCCGAGAAAAAATCTGGAGAGAAGATTTCATCCCATTTGCGATACGGAGGCGCCGCCACGACCTGTTCTTCATCTGGAGGACAGATCTGGAGTCCGTTTTGGGCTCCGGAGAGGGGAAATCGTCGCCATCGTCATCATCATCCTTCTTCCCTGTACAATTCCATGAAGCTCTTAGTCATTCGTGAGTAATCTATTCGTAGGCTCGCTGGGCGGTGATGAGTAGGTTGAGATCTATCATGTAATCGAGTTAGTTTTGATGGGGATTGATCCCTAGTATCCACTATGTTCTGAGATTGATGTTGCTACTACTTTGCCATGCTTAATGCTTGTCACTAGGGCCCGAGTGCCATGATTTCAGATCTGAAATTATTATGTTGTCTCCAATATATGTGTGTTTTAGATCCGATCTTGCAAGTTGTAGTTACCTACTATGTGTTATGATCCGGCAAGCCCGGAGTGACAATAACCGGAACCACTCCCGGTGATGACCATAGTTTGAGGAGTTCATGTGTTCACCAAGTGCTAATGCGTTGGTCCGGTTCTTTATTAAAAGGAGAACCTTAATATCCCATAGTTTCCTTTTGGACCCCGCTGCCACGGGAGGGATGGACAATAGATGTCATGCAAGTTCTTTTCCCTAAGCACGTATGACGACACACGGAATGCATGCCTACATAACAATGACGAACGGGAGCTAGCCACATATCTCTCCGTGTTAACTGTTGCATGATGAATATCATCCAAACAAATCACCAACCCATTGCCTACGAGTTTGTCCTACTTCTGCTGTTACATGTCTTGCTCTGCTCCTACTGTTGCTACTACTGTTGCTTGCTACTGTTGCTACTTGCTATCGCTGTTCCTTGCCGCTGCTATTACTCGTTACACTGCTCCTACCTGCTACAATTTTGATTCGCTGGTCGTTGACGGGAACAGACAATTTCCGTCAACGAGGCAACTTCTGGCGCCATTGATACAATCGTTAGGAACAGTCTGCCGTCAACAGATCGTTTCTGACAACGTTGTTATCATACTACTTTGCTGTTACTATTTTGCTTGCAGATACTAATCTTTCAGGTGTGGTTGAATCTGACACATTCAGCTGCTAATACTTGAGAGTATTCTCTCACCTCCTGCCTGGCGATCAACAAATTTGGGTCGAATACTCTACCCTCGAAAACTGCTGCGATCCCACGCGCTGGTGGGCCGTCAACAACATTCTTCTAGTTTCGATTGTCGAAGAGTGCTAGCAGCATTCTTCTGGTGCCGTTGCAGGCGAAGGTCTGCTGTCACGGAATCACTGACCCATATGTTATTCGAAGGAGAACTGCTGTTGATCCAAGGTTTTATACCAAGGAACAACAAGATTTCTATGAGACCGTCTTGCTTGATAAATCCCCACCTGTCAGTGATATGAGATTTGTTGACTGGGCTTATATCAAAGCCAATGAAGACTACATTCCTCATGCTTAGGACAACTTCAAGTTTGTGGACATTGAAGATTTTGTTGGAAAGGAGATGACCCCATGGGATGATGAGCTGATCATGCAATTGACTCAACTTTTCATTTCTCTCGAGATGGTTCCATTGTTTGGATGACGAATGGTCATAGATATGAGTCGACAATTGATGAGTGGGCCACTATCATTGGTGCCCCTAAGCAAAAAGAAAATGATGTTGATGTGTATTCTGAAGCAAATGAGAGTCACAGCTCCATGGCCAATATGTACATGCCAATTCCCTAGGATTATTAGGTTAGTCAGAAGATGGGATCAGTTTATTTCTTGCAATCAGGAATACCCAGAACTAACACTATTATGAGATACAACTTGATGCCTAAATCAGGTGATGAGAAGATGATCAGAGGACACTCCATCAACTTGCTGCACCACTTGGACACTCACACCAGATTCAGAGTGATGGATTGGATAGTAGAGACTATCCGAAGGACTGCCGCTGCTCAAAAGAGATCATGTGGATATGCCCCGTACATTCAAATGCTTATTAATGCCAATCTAGGAAAGCATGTGTATCTACTTGATCGTCCCCATCTACCTCTTCAACCAGAGTTTGAAGACAACGAAGTGGTGATGGATGACAATGATCCCAATTCCGCTGCAACCAGATGTAGCGACCCGACTCAAGACGAGTCAAGCCTCTGTGTATCTGTGCCATCCCTGGATCAGTCTGCTGGCACACACAGTACATCAATGTATATATCAAAGTGCAATCACATGTAAATAGCGTAAAACTGATATATACCTTAAATATCTCAGCGGAAGCAGTCAAGGGAGTGGAGTCCCAATAAACACCAACGGTAAGTTGAGTGTAGACCGTAACCCTGAATCGTACTCTTACTCGTCGAAGAAAATATCTGCAACATAAGACGTTGCAGCCGTGTAGGTCAGCATATTGAATATGCCGGCAAGTCACATATGAGAGGGGTGAAAAGTAATCATCTATACTATATGCATATATGGCAGGTGGGGCTATAAGTTTTTAGCGAAAAGCAAGTTTCTCCTACAACAAGAGAGGGCTAAAAGCAAAATGTTACTACATTGTTGGTTGTTAACGAGATGGTTTCGCCAACCAGTTCTCGTACCCGAGTTGTCAATAATTACCCTCATCAAATATGTATAGTGGTGTTGAGAAATCCAGATAACTTCAGTTCCTTTGGCTGAAGTCGTCCATGACCGTGGACACGGCTAATCGATTAGGTTTGAGTACTCTGCAGAGTTTTGCACACGTTCCCCACAAGATTTGATCGCCTCCGTGTATGTCCTCGCACTTCAGGGCGTTTGAAGACCGGATGATCAAAACATGGTCTTTCAACGGGTCCCTCTGAATCCCTGTCGGTGCCCATCCGTTCCAACCGTTCGTCTACATCTGCTAGCACCGCCTGTCCAGAGTCGCCGCGTTGTCCAACCAAGCCAGAGCCCATAATGACTTGTGGCTGTGCGGGTAAGCCTTGGGTCTTGAAAATATCCATCCGTCTCTTTGAGCCTGGGTGAAGCTTTCCGCAGGATGACATGGACTCTCCAGCATCCCGGGCATCCACTGGGTTTTTCCAGGGAGCCGATCAACCGTCCTTCACCCAGTGTTGCATTGCGTCCGAGGTCTTGAAAATCTTGTCTTAGTCCGGTCTTGATTATTATATCAACCTCGCATCACTCGTGGTATACACTCAACCGATAATCCGTCTACTCAAGCATAGCATATATAACATTGTCGTCCCGGGGCCAAGGGTCGAGGTTGTTGTGTTCCTACCACATGATACTACAACTTATGCTAAAGTTTCCAAGTACCTAAGCAGCATGCAAAATGGGCAAAGAAGGTGATCTACCATGCATCGAAAACATAGGAAAAATAACATGATTAAAGATGACTTGCCTGTGATGTTGACGAAGAAGAATTTATCGAGAAAATAACTTGATACACTACTCGTCACTCTCCGATGAAATCTATATAACAAACATATCATCCACATAAGCACACATACTAGCAATCATTCTAGCAATCAAACAAAAGAGAGAGAGCGAATGAGAAACCGAAAGAACTTCAAATAGAAATAAAGAGTCTTCTACTACGTCAACCACTAAATAGTTTTGTCTAACAGAAAATAATAACGAGGAACTAAGATATGAGTTTAACGAAGATAAAATAAAGTATTTTCACAAAACCTTTTGAAAGTATTCCCAAACGGGATTTGAAACAACAGTGAAAACAATTGCGCGTTACTACGGAGCTACAATTGTTTTCATGAAAACAAATCAAAATAAAATAAAAACTTGTTGCAAAACTACTGTTAACTAACATAAACAAAACAATAATAATCTTTCTGAAATAATAAAGAAAATATTTTAAAACCAAAGTAGAAAATGAATTAGCCGAAAACCTAAAAGCGCTGAAACAGAAATTGTTTCACAAGAAATAATGAGTTAAAATACTCAAACAAATCTGAAATTTTTACCACTGATATATAAGATCACTAGTGATCAGTATGAGAAGGAATCAAATTAAAATATATTTTTAAACTCCTGGAATAGGCAAAACAGTGTTTAAACTAAATCTGCTCTAACTTATATTTGAAAATTTCAAACATAGACAAATTATATATTTTTAAAAACTACAGGCAATTTGTGAGCTACTGGAAAAAGAATCAAAGTCATTGGACTTGGGATAAAACGTTGTGGCCAAAACAAGATTGAAAGTTTCTGTTTTTGCTAATATAGAGAGAAAATTTGTAGCTACTAGAGCTAAAAGAGAGGCACACGTGGCAGGCTATTAGTGGCTGCGGGGAACGTTTGTTGAATGGCTTCGGGCAAACGGCCGAGCTCTAGCAAATTTCGCTGGTTAAATCGTAAGTGAACTAAAAACCCACTGGTTTTTCTTATTAGACCGAAGAGTTACCTGGTGATCTAATCTAGACCATCTATCCACGATCTAACGGCTAAAAAGAGAGGATATGAAATAACGAGGAGGAAGAGGGACTACCTGCTGGCAGAGGGTGCACCGGCGAGGATGGAGATGGCCGGCGAGGGAGGAGGGGTCTCCGGGGCGGTGGAGGGATTCGGGGAGGTGGCGGCGGGGTCCTCCTCCGCGGGGAAGAGACGCTCGGGGGAGAGGGGGCTCCGGTGGGTGGCTTCCAGGGGCGAGCCGTGGGGTGCAGCTCGCTGCTGCTGCTGCTCCGGCGACAGCAGTGGCGAGGCGGCGAGGGGAGAGGGAAGGCGGCGGCGGGGGTGGGAACGGGGTGGCAAGGGGGCAGCGGTGGAGGGGAAGTCCTCCTCCTCGGGGGAGGCGGCAGTGGTGCGAAGGGGCGGCGACGGGTGGCGATGGGGTGGCTCCTCCAGGGCCGAAGGTGGGCAGCAGAAACTCGCTGCCGTCGAGGGGTGAGGAGGGAGCTAGGGACGGCGGTTCGAGGTGCTTAGGGTGGGAACGGGGTCGGTGGAGATGGGGCACTTATATAGGCTAGGAGGGGAGGGGTGGGCTATGGAAGGAGGAGAGAGCTTTGGGGAGAGTATCCCGTGGGAGAAGGGGTCGGTCTCGGCATTGGGGCAGAGAAGGAAGAAGGAGAGAGGCGGCGAAGGAAGGTGACGGGGGTGGCTCGGGCAGAGAGGAGGGAGGGAGAGTCAAGGGAGGAGAGGGAGTACTGGAGCCGTAGGGAAGAAATCTTGGTTCCCTGGGGAGGTTTCGGTGCAGAGCAAAAAAGAAGGAAGGAGAGAGGAGAAAAGGTAGGAGGAGGGTGGGGTGACGTGGAGAGAGGGAGGCGGTGGGCTATGCCCAGGGGCGGCGGTTAGGTTAAAGAAAAAAAAAGTTTTTTCTTTTTTTAAACCTTTCCAAACAGAAAAAATATAAAAGACAAAGAAATAAAATAAATCAATATATTTATATATGGTAGTATATACCAAAAAAAATCAGAAAGTAAATCTCTACCCAAATAACATTTTTCTAAAGCCAAAATAAAAAATTTAGAATTTTTTTTCCAAAATCCCTAAAAGTATTATTTCTTTTTGCAAATAATTTTCAAATGATCCTCTAAGTTTGAGGTTGAAAATAGCATTCAAAATGCCCGGGTATTTGAGGGTCATGTTCCTCCGCTCTTTTCTGTTTGACAAAATGCATTTCCTGGCATTTTGTTGCACGAAGAAAAACGAATGGAAATGCAAGGAAATTCGAGTGCAAACATCTCCGTTCAAATTCTTTATAGTTGAATAAGTCATGTCATCTTCTCTCGTTGCTTTTAAAAGATTGAATTTGAATTCACCGGAGAAGGGGAAAGTCATTTTATTCCCTCGCATTCGAAAGTTTAGAAAAGTTTCAAATTTCACACGAGTTTCAATCACTCAGCAAACAAACAAGCAATCAATCTAATAATTATATTAACATTCCAAAATTTAAAATTTTGGGATGTTACAAACTACCACACTTAAAATGAATCTCGTCCTCGAGATTCGAAGAGGCTAGAAAGAAAGGTTAGGGTTTGGGGGTCTTCTAGCATATCCAATCTCCGGCAAGGTGGGATGCTACCACACTTAAAATGGGAGTTACTTGTCCCGCAAAATGCTTTAACGATCCTCTGGGGTTTCGGCATCTGACATCGCACAGTCTTCATATCTTCCGTTATATTCATAACGTCTCCATAAAAAACGAGGGCTGTTCTTTAACTGACAGTCTCGTGGTCAATTCTAAATAACATATCGATGGTTCTCATGGTGGTCTACCATTTGTAGTTATCCTGCAGAGAGAAGGGCCTTGGCTTCATCCTCACCGTAAAATTTCCTACGCGTGACAACAAGTGCCATGTACATGGGCTTTCATTATACCATTCTAAGGCTCAAACAAAAGCTTCAAAGGACGTCGTCTCTCACTATGGGTAAGTCTCTTAGATTTACCATTCCGAATAGCAAGAGAATGAGAATAGTAAGTCGTCATGGTGGCCAAGCCATGTCGCACTGAAATCATTACCTTGTATAAGGCTTAGTGAATCTCGTATTCTAACACTTGGACATCCTCACAAGCGTTGCAGAGTTTCTCTTGTCCACGAACGAAGTTCGGATAAACCATTGGTTCTGCAAGTTGAACAAAACATCTATCGTTTCTTCACCACTCTCAAGTTGTCGTATGCTCCTAAGAAAACGTTTGCTGATACAAGTTTCCTTCTCCAAAAAGATAGTACTTGATCCTTGTTAGTCCCAGGGTCCGTGGGTTTCACGCATACTTGGGGTAAATGTGACACACCGCTGGGTAGTGGGTGGTTCCTTCACACAAGAAACAAGTCACCTGACTAGTTGGGCATTCCTTAGCTGGGTGATTTTCTTCACAATGAGTGCATCCATCCTTGTGTTCCTCCTGGGTGTGTCCTATTTCTCCATAGATCTTGCATGCACAAGTCTTCTTCTTCGGATTATCATAGCACTTCTGAATAAGACGGGATCTTAACAGAGTCTTCTTGAATTCGTCCCAGGTTTCTGCTCCACTAAATCCTTGTATGGCATGATGCATTTTCCACCAGATTGCAGCACTTTGTGTAAAGTACTGAAGAGCGTATTCCACTTCATACTTCCTTGAGATCAAGTTGCTCCCGAAGTGGTTCTCCATGTTCTGAATCCATATTTCAGCCTCCAGTTGGGTCATTGGTCCAGAGACTACAAGTCCAGCTTCATACTCCATCTGGTAGGGTTGAGGTTTTGAGGATGAGACGGGTAAGAGAGGGAGGGAGATACACACAATACAAACAATATTTTTGAGAATAGGTTTTATTTGTGGCTCTCGAAAAACACACACCAATGATGGCTCACAAATCATCGTATCTAACGTGGGTACATAAAAGGGGTTTGGACTTCTAATGGTCATATAAACATTCGAACGCTTCAGGGTCTTCGAATTCTTCGGGTCTTGAGAGTCTTCAATTGGCGCAACTTCAATTCTTCAAATGCATGATGAAATCCTCTTTACTTTGAAGTAGAACTCCGTTGATTCTTCATGAGGTGAAAGGGGTAAGGGTATTGTCTAACTATTGGAGGTGAGGGAGAACATTTGATGAAGTCAGAAGAGATGAGAAGTAAAAGGTGTTCTTGAAAATAAAGTTTTTTGAGAGATCCTTTCCTAAGAAATTTCCAGTTTCTAGGGTCGCGTCCTACAGTCAACATATGCTCTGATACCATCTCTGTAGCGACCCGACTCAAGACGAGTCAAGCCTCTGTGTATCTGTGCCATCCCTGGATCAGTCTGCTGGCACACACAGTACATCAATGTATATATCAAAGTGCAATCACATGTAAATAGCGTAAAACTGATATATACCTTAAATATCTCAGCGGAAGCAGTCAAGGGAGTGGAGTCCCAATAAACACCAACGGTAAGTTGAGTGTAGACCGTAACCCTGAATCGTACTCTTACTCGTCGAAGAAAATATCTGCAACATAAGACGTTGCAGCCGTGTAGGTCAGCATATTGAATATGCCGGCAAGTCACATATGAGAGGGGTGAAAAGTAATCATCTATACTATATGCATATATGGCAGGTGGGGCTATAAGTTTTTAGCGAAAAGCAAGTTTCTCCTACAACAACAGAGGGCTAAAAGCAAAATGTTACTACATTGTTGGTTGTTAACGAGATGGTTTCGCCAACCAGTTCTCGTACCCGAGTTGTCAATAATTACCCTCATCAAATATGTATAGTGGTGTTGAGAAATCCAGATAACATCAGTTCCTTTGGCTCAAGTCGTCCATGACCGTGGACACGGCTAATTGATTAGGTTTGAGTACTCTGCAGAGTCTTGCACACGTTCCCCACAAGATTTGATCGCCTACGGGTATGTCCTCGCACTTCAGGGCGTTTGAAGACCCGATGATAAAAACATGGTCTTTCAACGGGTCTCTCTGAATCCCTGTCGGTGCCCATCCATTCCTACCGTTCGTCTACATATGCTAGCACCGCCTGTCCAGAGTCGCCGCGTTGTCCAACCAAGACAGAGCCCATAATGACTTGTGGCTGTGCGGGTAAGCCTTGGGTCTTGAAAATTTCCATCCGTCTCTTTGAGCCTGGCTGAAGCTTTCCGCGGGATGACATGGCCTCTCCAGCATCCCGGGCATCCACTGGGTTTTTCCAGGGAGCCGATCAATCGTGCTTCACCCAGTGTTGCATTGCGTCCGAGGTCTTCAAAATCTTGTCTTAGTCCGGTCTTGATTATTATATCAACCTCGCATCACTCGTGGTATACACTCAACCGATAACCCGTCTACTCAAGCATAGCATATATAACATTGTCGTCCCGGGGCCAAGTGTCGGGGTTGTTGTGTTCCTACCACATGATACTACAACTTCTGCTAAAGTTTCCAAGTACATAAGCAGCATGCAAAATGGGCAAAGAAGGTGATCTACCATGCATCGAAAACATAGGTAAAATAACATGATCAAAGATGACTTTCCTGTGAGGTTGACGAAGAAGAATTTCTCGAGAAAATAACTTGATAGACTACTCGTCACTCTCCGATGAAATCTATATAACAAACATATCATCCACATAAGCACACATACTAGCAATCATTCTAGCAATCAAACAAAAGAGAGAGAGCGAATGAGAAACCGAAAGAACTTCAAATAGAACTAAAGAGTCTTCTACTACGTCAACGACTAAATAGTTTTGTCTAACAGAAAATAATAACGAGGAACTAAGATATGAGTTTAACGAAGATAAAATAAAGTATTTTCACAAAACCTTTTGAAAGTATTCCCAAACGGGATTTGAAAGAACGGTGAAAACAATTGCGCGTCACTACGGAGCTAGAATTGTTTTCATGAAAACAAATGAAAATAAAATAAAAACTTCTTGCAAAACTACTGTTAACTAACATAAACAAAACAATAATAATCTTTCTGAAATAATAAAGAAAATATTTCAAAACCAAAGTAGAAAATGAATTAGCCGAAAACCTAAAAGCGCTGAAACAGAAATTGTTTCACAAGAAATAATGAGTTAAGATACTCAACAAAATCTGAAATTTTTACCACTGATATATAAGATCACTAGTGATCAGTACCAAAAGGAATCAAATTAAAAGCTATTTTTAAACTCCTGGAATAGGCAAAACAGTGCTTAAACTAAATCTGCTCTAACTTATATTTGAAACTTTCAAACATAGACAAATTATATATTTTTAAAAACTACAGGAAATTTGTGAGCTACTGGAAAACGAGTCATAGTCATTGGACTTCGGGATAAAAAGTTGTGGCCAAAACAAGATTGAAAGTTTCTGTTTTTGCTAATATAGACAGAAAATCTGCAGCTACTACTGCTAAAAGAGAGGCACACGTGGCAGGCTATTAGTGGCTGCGGGGAACGTTTGTTGAATGGCTTCGGGCAAACGGCCGAGCTCTAGCAAATTTCGCTGGTTAAATCATAAGTGAACTAAAAACCCACTCGTTTTTCTTATTAGACCGAAGAGTTACCTGGTGATCTAATCTAGACCATCTATCCACGATCTAACGGCTAAAAAGAGAGGATATGAAATAACGAGGAGGAAGAGGGACTACCTGCTGGCAGAGGGTGCACCGGCGAGGATGGAGATGGCCGGCGAGGGAGGAGGGGTCTCCGGGGCGGTGGAGGGCTTCGGGGAGGTGGCGGCGGGGTCCTCCTCCGCAGGGAAGAGACGCTCGGGGGAGAGGGGGCTCCGGTGGGTGGCTTCCAGGGGCGAGCCGTGGGGTGCAGCTCGCTGCTGCTGCTGCTCCGGCGATAGCAGTGGCGAGGCGGCGAGGGGAGAGGGAAGGCGGCGGCGGGGGTGGGAACGGGGTGGCAAGGGGGCGGCGGTGGAGGGGAAGTTCTCCTCCTCGGGGGAGGCGGCGGTGGTGCGAAGGGGCGGCGACGGGTGGCGATGGGGTGGCTCCTCCAGGGCCGAAGGTGGGCAGCAGAAACTCGCTGCCGGCGAGGGGTGAGGAGGGAGCTAGGGGCGGCGGTTCGAGGTGCTTAGGGTGGGAACGGGGTCGGTGGAGATGGGGCACTTATATAGGCTAGGAGGGGAGGGGTGGGCTATGGAAGGAGGAGAGAGCTTTGGGGAGAGTATCCCGTGGGAGAAGGGGTCGGTCTCGGCATTGGGGCAGAGAAGGAAGGAGGAGAGAGGCGGCGAAGGAAGGTGACGGGGGGTGGCTCGGGCAGAGAGGAGAGAGGGAGAGTCAAGGGAGGAGAGGGAGTACTGGAGCCGTAGGGAAGAAATCTCGGTTCCCTGGGGAGGTTTCGGTGCAGAGAAAAAAAGAAGGAAGGAGAGAGGAGAAAAGGTAGGAGGAGGGTGGGGTGGCGTGGAGAGAGGGAGGCGGTGGGCTATGCCCAGGGGCGGCGGTTAGGTTAAAGAAAAAAAAAGATTTGTCTTTTTTTTAAACCTTTCCAAACAGAAAAAATATAAAAGCCAAAGAAATAAAATAAATCAATATATTTATATATGGTAGCATATACCAAAAAAAATAAGAAAGCAAATCTACACCCAAATAACATTGTTCTAAAGGCAAAATAAAAACTTTAGAATTTTTTTTTCCAAAATCCCTAAAAGTATTATTTCTATTTGCAAATAATTTTCAAATGATCCTCTAAGTTTGAGGTTGCAAATAACATTCAAAATGCCCGGGTATTTCAGTGTCATGTTCCTCCGCTCTTTTCTGTTTGACAGAATGCATTTCCCGGCATTTTGTTGTACGAAGAAAAACGAATGGAAATGCAAGGAAATTCGAGTGCAAACATCTGCGTTCAAATTCTTTATAGTTGAAGAAGTCATGTCATCTTCTCTCGTTGCTTTTAAAAGATTGAATTTGAATTCACCGGAGAAGGGGAAAGTCATTTTATTCCCTCTCATTCGAAAGTTTCAAAAAGTTTCAAATTTCACACGAGTTTCAATCACTCAGCAAACAAACAAGCAATCAATCTAATAATTATATTAACATTCCAAAATTTAAAATTTTGGGATGTTACACCAGAATGGCAGCAGCGGCAACAGAAACTGAGGTTGTTGGAAACAGGCCACCACTAGTTCCTCACCTCACGACTCAAGCTGAGCAATGGCATTTCTAGTTAGCTCTGTCTAGGGCATGGAGAAGAACATTGAGGAGATCCTGCAAAACTAGAAGAGCCTTGAGAGATTTCTGGAGACAAAATTTCATGACATGGATGTGAAGGTCACATAATTGAACACTATAGTCAAACAGCTTCAACATGACATTGACTCAATGCAAATTCCTTGCTCAGATGATGATGATGACAGTGATGATGATGATGAAGAGTCACCTCCTCGCACTACCACTCAGTTCAGCACCAAGCCTAGATCTGCCGTTGTACCTGCTCCGGAGACACGGCAGACTTCATCAGCTCAAGCATCTGCACCTTCAGCTCCACTTCTAGCATCAACTCAAGCACCTCCGTTATCCACTCCTCCAGCTCCAGGACATTCTGCAAAAGACTTCGCGGACGCTCTTTTGTCGACCCCATCATCAGCTGCCCAGAGAGACGAGTAGCTCTATACTTTTTGAACTTCTTGGTAACTTGTTGCCAAAGGGGGAGAAATGAATAGATCATAGACTGAGAGAGAGAGAGAGAGAGAGCTTTTGACTTTATTTTCTCTCATTTGGTTTTATAACTTTGATCATTTGGATGACTTTATCTTGTGTGTGATCATACGCTTTATCTTGTGTGATGCTACTTTACTATCTTTTAGCTATCCATATGATGATCACTCACTTATCTTTTTGGTGTCATGTTCTTACTATTCATTCTTATCTTGTTTACGCACCACAAAGATGTATGTGTCATGGAAGAGTGACCCATGATCCTAATTGATTGTGCATCTCCATTCAAACACAAATTTTAAATAATGCTCAAATTTAGGGGGAGCTCTTGCTTTTCACATGCTTTTCAAAGCGTCGAAGCTAATTATTGATTATATCTTTTGTCAAGGCTTTGATCCATATGTTGTCATCAATTACCAAAAAGGGGGAGATTTAAAGCACAATTGCTCCCTAGGGTGGTTTTGATAATTGATCACAACATATGCATCATTGGACTAATATGTTTTTCAAGTATATTTTAGAAAAGTTCAAAAGATGCTTTGGCTGAAGGTTTATGAGGAGATGCCCCTTGATGTAAGAAAGGAATAATATTGGTTCAGCCTACAAGCTACAAGACTCTTCATTGTATATTTGTGAGAAATCACTTTTGAGTCCATAGGAAAGCCAATACTATTAAAACGGGGTGAGGTATTAAACTGAACTGATTGCTCAAAGTGCTCTAAGTTAGCCACCAAAATACTCACTCATTTTTCCCACATATCCATTATGTCAAAATCCACATACACAAATTCGGTGTCACCAACTTTCACATATTGGACCCACCGAGTTTGACATCAGACATAAACCCTAGCCATTCCCACCAAATCGATGCAACCGAATCCATATCGGTGCTACCGAGTTTGGGTGACCAACTTTCGGGTGCCTCGATACACAAAATGGGAATTTCCGAGTTTGAGTATGAGTGCCACCGAGTTTGGCCATTTGACCGTTCGCCACCTTTCCGGTGCCACCAAGTTTCATATATTGGTCTCACCGAGATTCAAAAGTTCACACCTTTGTGCTAATCGATACCACTGAGTTTTCAACTTTGGTGTCACCGAGTTTGCCACTTTGTGTATAACGGTTGGATATTGGCTGCTGCCTATATATACCTCTTCACCAACCTCTCATTCGTGGGAGAAGCACTTAGAACACACACTTCATATCCAGATCCATTTTCTGAGAGAGAACCACCTACTCATGTGTTGAGACCAAGATATTCAACTCAATTCATTTGAATATTGATCTCTAGCCTCCCCAAACTGCTTTCCACCAAATCAACCTCTCCTGCCCATGCATATTCTATGAGAGAGTGGCTTTGTGTTGAGGAGACTATCTTTAGAAGCACAAGAGCAACGAGTTCATTGATCTACCACATCTATTACCTTTTGGAGGGTGGTGCCTTCTAGATTGGTTAGGTGTTGTTTGGGAGCCTCTTACTTCGTGTTGTGGAGTGGAACCAAGATGTTTGTAAGGGCAAGGAGATCGTCTACTTCGTGAAGATCTACCTTGAGTAAGGCTAGTCCTCCGTGGACGGAAGCTATGGTGGAATAGACAAGGCCGCTTCTTTGTCGACCCTTCATGTGTGCAACCCTCCGTGGACTCTCGCATCCGTTACCCTCTGTGGGTTGAAGTCTCCACTAACATGGACGTACAATAGCGCCACCTATCGGAACCATGCCAAAAATCGCCATGTCAACCTCAAGCATTTGATCTCCCTACCTTACTCCTTTACTTTAGACTTGCATGTTTTACTTTTCGCCGCTACACTCTTAGAACTGCATGTGTCGGGTGTACTTGACTTCCCATAATTGCCTCCCAACTAAAATTGGGAAAAGGCAAAAAAATTATCTTGTCAAGTAGTCTAAGCACCCCCTCTAGACATACTTTCGATCCTACAAACTCCTTCAAAATCTTGTCACTATATGTATTCATTGAAAGTTTTATCAAGCATTTTCATCTATCTCTGTAGATCTTGATGCTTAATATTCAAGTAGCTTAATCCAGGTTTTCCATCAAAAAACACCTTTCAAACAACCCTATATGCTTTACAGAATTCTTACATCATTTCCGATCAACAATATCTCAACCACATATACTTATCAGAAATTCTATAGTGCTCCCACTCATTTTCTTGGAAATACCAGTTTCTTATAAACTTTTCATAAACCAAAACGCTTCGATCATCTCATCAAAGTGTACATTCCAACTCCGAGATGCTTGATCCAGTCCATAGAAGGATCGCTGGAGCTAGCATACTTGTTAGCATCCTTAGGATCGACAAAACCTTTTGGTTATATCCCATACAACCTTTCCTCAAGGAAACCATCGAGGAAACAATGTTTTGACATCCATCTGCAAGATTTAATAATTGAAAAATGTAGCAACTCCTAACATAATTCCAACAAACTTTAGCATCGCTACGGGTGAGAAAGTGTCATCGTAGTCAACTCCTTGATCTTGTCGGAAACCTCTTTGCAAAAAGTCGAGCTTTCTAAATGGTGAGATTTACCATCATTGTGTGTCTTCCTTTTAAAGATCCATCTGTACTTAATAGACTTACGACCATGAAGTAGTTCTTCATAAGTACACACTTTGTTTTCGTACGTGGATCCTATCTCGGATTTCATGGCCTCCAGTCATTTGTCGGAATCCTGGCTGACCATCGCTTCTCCATAGCTCGTAGGTTCATTGTTGTCTAGAAACATGACCTCCAAGCCATGATTAAGTACCACACTGGAGCAATACGTGTCCTTGTGGACCTATGAGATTTGGTAGTGACTTGATGTGAAGCTTCATGATCACCATCCTCACCTTCCACTTCAACTGGTGTAGGCGCCAGAAAAACAATTTCCTGCGCCCTTGTACTCTCTGGTTGAAGTGACGGTTCGAAAACCTCATCAAGTTCCACCATCCTACCACTCGATTCTTTCAGGAGAAACTCTTTCTCGAGGAAGGACCCATTTTCATCAAGAAACACTTTGCTTTTGGATCTGAGATAGGAGGTATACCCAACTGATTCCTCTGGGTATCCTATGAAGATGCAATTATTCGCTCCGGGTTCGAGCTTATCAAGCGAAAGCCTTTTGACATAAGCATCGCAGCCCCAAACTTTAAGAAGCAACAACTTAGGTTTCTCTAAACCATAGTTCATACGTTGTCATCTCAACGGAATTAAATGTTCTCCTATAAAAGGTGAATGTGATTGCCTCTAATGCATAACCCCAAAAAGATAGTGGTAATTCGATAAGAGAAATCATAGTATGCACCATATCTAATAGGGCGCGGCTATGACATTCGAACACACCATTACACTATGGTGTTCCACGTGGCATGAGTTGTCAAACAATTTTCACATTGTCTTAAATGTATACCAAACTCGCAACTCAGATATTCAACTCTACAATCACATCGTAGACATGTTATCCTCTTGTCATGACGATCTTCAACTTCACTCTGAAATTGCTTGAACTTTTCAATAATTCAGACTCGTGATTTATCAAGTAAATACACATGTATCTACTCGAATAATATGTGAAGTAAGAACATAACGATATCCATTGCGTGCCTCAACACTCATTGGACTGCATACAGAAAAATATATTATTTCCAATAAGTCACTTGCTCGTTCTATCTCAGTGGAAAGCGAGGCCTCAAGTCATCTTGCCCATGTGGCATGATTTGCATGTCTCAAGTGATTCAAAATCAAGTAAGTCCAAAAGATCTATCTGCATGGACTTTCTTCATGCGTTTACACCAATAGGCATGGTTCACATATCTCAAGCGATTAAAAAATGAGTGACTCCAAAGATTCATCAGCATGGAGCTTCTTCATGCGTTTTATACCAATATGACTTAAGTGGCAATGCCACAAGTAAGTGGTACTATCATTACTACTTTGTATCTTTTGGCATCAATATTATGAACATGTGTATCAGTACGATCGAGATTCAATAAACCATTCATATTTGGTGCATGACCATTGAAGGTATTATTCAAGTAAACAAAGTAACCATTATTCTTTTTAAATGAATAATTATATTGCAATAAAAACGATCCAATCATGTCCATGCTCAACGCAAACACCAAACAACATTAAGATTTAACAGTAATCCTCAAGGTAGAGGGAGCCTGCGATGGTGATCACATCAACCTTGGAAACACTTTCAACACACACCGTCACCTCGCCTTTAGCTAGTCTCCTTCTATTCCATAGCTTTCATTTCGAGTTACTAACATTTAGGAACTGAACCGGTGTCTGATACTCATGTGCTACTAGGAGTACTAGTAAAGTACATATCAATAACACGTATATCTAATATATTTTGTTGATGTTGCTAGCCTTCGTATCTACCAAGTGTCTAGGGCAGTTCCGCCTTAGTGATCATTCCCCTCATCATAGAAGCACTTAGTCTCCGGTTTGGGTTCAACCTTGGTTTCTTCATTGGATTGACAACTCATTTGTCATTCTCGAAGTTTTCCTTCTTCCTGTTCTTGAAACTAGTGGTTTTATTAAACCATCAACACTTGATGCTCCTTCTTGATTTCTACCTTTGCGGTGTTAAACATCGCGAATAGCTCAGGGATCATCCTCTCCATCCTTGATATGCTATAGTTCGTCATGAACCTCAGTATTTTGGTGGCAACCACTTTGGAGAACTATGTCAATCACTATCTCATATGGAAGATCTACTCCCACTCAATTCAAGCAATTGTAGCATCCAGACAATTTGAGCACTTGCTTAAGGATTGAGATGTTGTCCCTTACTTTGTAGGCAAATAATCCTGTCGGAGGTCTCATACCTCTCAACACGGGCACGAGCTTGAAATCCCAATTTCAGCTCTTGGAATATCTCATATGTTCCGTGACGTTGAAAATGTCTTGGGCGCCTCAATTCTAAACCGTAAAGCATGACACACCGAACTATCACGTAGTCATAAAAAACATGTATGTCAAATGTTCGCAAAATCCACAAACGATGCTCGGGGGTTAGCACACCGAGCGGTGCATCAAGGAACAATCCTCCCAGTCCGCATAATTGCTACTATCATCTTTCAACTTAGTTTTCTCTAGGAACATATCAAAATTCAGGGGAGCTACGACGCAAGCTAATCATCTACAGCATAATTTGCAAAGACATTTTGACTATGTTCATGATAATGATTTCAATTAATCATATTAGTAAAAAATCTCCCACTCAAATTGACATCCCTCTGGTCATTCAAGTGGTACATGATCCAAATTCACCAACCCATGTCCGATCATCACGTGAGATGAGGTGGTTTCAATGGTGAACATCTCCAATTTGATCATATCTACTATATGACCCATGTTCATCCTTTCGGTCTCCTGTGTTTCGAGGCCATGTCTATACATGCTAGGCTCGTCAAGTTTAACCCGAGTGTTCCACGTGTGCAAAACTATCTTGCACCCGTTGTATGTGAACATAGAGTCTATCACACCCGATCATCATGTAGTGTCTCGAAATGACGAACTGTCGCAATAGTGCACACTCAGAGAGAACACAATTTTATCTTGAAATTTTAGTGAGGGATCACCTTATAATTCTACCATTGTTAGTGAGGGATTAACATCACATGCAAATCACATGCAAATCACATCACATCACATGCAAATCATAAGTGACATGATATGGCCATGAACTTGTGCTTTTGATATCCATCTTCAAAGCACCAACATGATCTCCATCGTCACCGGTGCCACACCATGTTCTCCATCATTGTGTTGCCATCGAGGTTGTCACGCGAACTATGCTGTTACTACTAAAGCTACTGAACTAGCGATAAAGCAAAGCATCACCGAGCGCCGAAATAAATTAAAGAAAACCCTATGGCTCCTGCCGATTGCCGTACCATCAACATGCAAGTCGATATTTAACTATTACAACATGATGATCTCATACATAAAATATATAATATCATGTACTTGGCCATATCATATCACATCATATCCTACAAAAACAAGTTAGACGTCCTCTAATTTGTTGTTGCATGTTTTACGCGGCTGCTATGAGTATCTAGCAAGATCAATTCTTACCTACGCAAAACCACTACGGTGATATACAAGTTGTTATTTAACCTTCTCCAAGGATCACCTTTGTCAAATCCGATTCAACTAGAGTAGGAGAAACAGACACCCGCCAGCCATCTTTGTGCAACAAGTTGCATGTCAGTCGATGGAACCGGTCTCTCGTTAGCGTACGAGTAAGGTTGGTCCATGCCGCTTCATCCAACTATACGACCTAATCAAGAAAAGATTAAGGATGTAAGAAATATGAATATCAACACCCACAAACTCCTTTGTCTTCTACTCGTGATGTCATCTACGCATAGACCTAGCTCATGATGCCACTGTTCGGGAACGTCGCATGGAAACAAAAAAATTCCTACACACACCAAGATCAATCTATGGAGACTAGTATCTACGAGAGGGGGAGTGCATCTGCATACCCTTGTAGATCGCTAAGAGGAAGTGTTAAAGAACATGGTTGATGTCGTGGTACCTCTTCACAATCCAATCACGACCCGTCCCACGAACTCCCGATCAAGTCCCGAACGGATGGCACCTCCGAGTTCAGCACATGTACAACTCGATGACATATCCGCCTCCTCGATTCAGTGATCGAGGGAAAACTAGTAGATGAGTTCTCTAGCAACATGATGACATGATGGAGGTTGTGGTGGTGCTATACCGGCAGGGCTACGCCTAGCGCTACCCAAACCGCAAACGATGGAGAAAACGATCTAGGGAGAGAGAGGGGCGCCAATGGCTTCGTGTTTGCTCTTGGGGCGCCCCCTCCCCTCTATATATAGGTGTACGAGCATGGGGAACAAACCCTCCAATCCCTAGGGCGCAACCAAGGGGGAGGAGGTGGAATCCTAGTCCCCCTCCTTCCCTTCCATACAAAGGTGGACTTTCCACCTTTCCCAACTGCATGGGCCTTGAGGGACTTGTGCGCTTGGTCCAATAAGGCCACGATGTTTCCCCTCACCCCATGCAAGCCCCTATGATATGGTAGAACCCTTGGTTTACTTCCGAAGTCCTCCAAAAGTTTTCGGAACCTTCTAGAAGCTTCCCGGTACAATACCGAAAAACCCTGAAACTTTTCCGGTAGCCAAAATATGACTTCCCATATATAAATCTTTACCTCTGGACCATTCTGGAGCTCCTTGTGACATTCGGGATCTCATCCAAGACTCTGAACAGCTTTAATTTCCATCACACATAAATCATTAATACCAAATCTTCACCAAACCTTAAGTGTGCAGACCCTGCGGGTTCGAGAACTATACAAACATGACCGAGACAGTCTCCCGCCAATAAACAATAGCAAGACATAGATGCCCATAGTGGCTCCTACATATTCTACGAAGATCTTTATCGGTCAAACCAGGATGTCAAGGATTCAATCAATCCCGTATACTGTTCCCTTTGTCCATCGGTATGTTACTTGCCCAAGATTCGATCGTGGGTATCTCCATACCTAGTTCAATCTCGTTACCGGCAAGTCTCTTTACTCGCTCCATAATACTGTGACTAACTCCTTAGTCACATTGCTTGCAAGCTCATTGTGATGTTGTATTACCGAGTGGGCCGTAGATACACCTTTCTGTCATACGGAGTGACAAATCACAGTCTCGATTCACGTCAACCCAACGGATACCTTCATAGATACCTATAGAGCACCTTTGTAGTCACCCAGTTATGTTGTGATGTTTGATGCACACAAGGCATTCCTCCGGTGTCCAGGAGTTGCATGATCTCATGGTCATAGGAACATATACTTGACATGCAGAAAAAAGTTGAAATAAACTGACAAGATCACATGCTAGTTCATAGTTTGGGTCTTGTCGATCACATCATTCTCCTAATAATGTGATCCCGTTATCAAATGACAACTCATGTCTATGTTTAGGAAGCCTTGACCATCTTTGACCAACGAGCTAGTCCATCAAAGGCTCACTAGGGACAGTGTGTTGTCTATGTATCCACACATGTATTTGAGTTTCCAATCAATACAATTCTAGAATGGATAATAAACATTATCATTAACAAGGAAATATAATAATAACTAATTTATTATTGCCTCTAGGGCATATTTCCAACAAGGTGTTGGCTACTTCAATGCCAATGGAGTTGAATGAGAAGAAGGTGAATATCCCATCCCAAAGTTTATTCCCCAATATGAGAAGTATGCCCCTACTCTCCCCATGGAACAAGCTCTCAAGATGACCTTCTACCACAAGACCACAAGGGCATCGCTAGAGTTAAGAGGAGATTGACTCATTTGAGGAAGAACCCCAAGCCGTGGTCAAGTGGATTCCCAAGGACACTACTGGCTCCACTTCAACTAGTGCTACCACAACTCTAAGGATCCCCATCAAGTTGATGTGGGTTACCAAGATTAATAACTAGATAAGTTCTTAAGGGGTGACTCCGCCAATGAAATTCACTCTTATTCATTTAGGCCAGAACTATATGCTATCAACTCCAACCATATGCACTAGTACAAGGAGTCACACATTCCCTCAAAGGTAAGCAAGGGACAAGGTAATCAATGTATACATTGGACATCATGTCACATGCATTTCATTCCATGTCCATAGATATCCTTGCATATGTTTCTTGTGCTTTGGGACTAACCCATGTAGGTGAGAAGAGTAAGAAACAACAAGGATTGCTCGCAACTCAAGATGATCTTCATCAATAATGAGCATCCACCACTACTGCACCCACATTAAGTCTTATATGACAAAGCCCAAGGTTAGTTTATCCCTCTTAGGGAGGATGTCACATCAAGGGGGAGCTTTACTCTAAGACTTGAATATAAGCATTTCTTCAGATGTGAACACATTGAAAGCTTTATGTAAAAGTGGAAACCCCACTTGTGCTTAAATGATGAGTATGACCTATGATCAAGTACTCTTGCTTGGATCCTAAGTCAATATACTCATATATAGATGACTTCGTCATTGACAAAGTGCTTGGTAGAGACTAGAGTGTTTGTGCATGTGCACCATGTTTTATTTGACATCTTATTGTGTGAGCATGCTGGTATGCACATTTTGCTCATTCGAGGATATCCAATTGTTGTTATTTGGCTTTCTATTTTATTTGGCCAATTGGATATACGAGAATGCCCAAGTACCTCTCTATAGCTATCTATGCTTTATCGTATCAAATTCTATTCATGCTACATTAAAAAAATTTGAGCAAGAACTTTAGGGACAATTTATGTGAGGAGCACTCAGATATCCGTCTCAACAAGGGCTGACTTCCAAAACCTCCCAAAAGCATCTTGGTGTGACCAACCCCAAAACTCGGTCCCACCGAAGCCTAGGGTTGATCTAATTTTTCATTCTCGATACCACCGATAGGATCTTTTCAGCTTCACTGTGTTTCACTGTCAACCGACAGTCATGGAACTCGGTGGCATAGAAAAATCGAACTTGGTGTCATGGACTGCCAGGGGTATGTATCCTACGGACCTGATGTTTGAAATCACTTCTTCAAACCTCGCATCCCCGCACCTCCTCGCTACCATGCACTAGTCCTTAGGACATCGCCGTGTTTCTCCCGTGAGCCCTTGCCACTCGAGTCCTCACCATCGACAGGAATCATCGCCGCCATCGTCGCCATAGAGGAACCTTCACCGCATTAGGGTAAGGTTTCGACCCCTTCTTGTGCTCCCAAGTCTAAATCTTGTGCAATTAGGTTCTACCAAATTCAGTCCACGATTGAAATATCTCTATCTAGAAGAAACTTCAAATAGATTAGAGAAAAAAAGAAGGACTTAGGGTAAACCTTCTACAAAAGTGAATCTCGGTGTCATCGAGTCATAAAAATCGGTTCTACCGATTTGGTTTCTGGGCTACTAAGAAGAATCTCGGGAAAATCGAGTTATACTTTTCGGTGCAAGGTTTCCGTTAAGGAGATTGTCAGTGTCAGTGGTTCCGAGTATTTGTCTCGGTGGAACCAATATCCTTTTTTGCAAAATGTTAGACTTAAATTTTCATAGTTAAAACTTGCAAAAAGTTCTAAATTTTTGTGATGCTCATGCACTCCAGCTCTTCTAATTATTTTCGTAGGGTCAACTTGTTAGCTTGGGGTTTGTTTGTATGTGAGGATCAGAGGACATTCAGAATGATTTCAGAGAGCCCAGTGCCGAGATGGATTCAGGCACTACTCCTGAGAAGACAACTTCTGTTCGACGTACTCCTAATTCCCATGATTTGCCAAAGGCAGCTACCAGGTCTAGGAAGAAGCTCAATTCTGATGAGGAGGATGCTGATTCATCCTAGTTGATAGCATTCCACGGAAGCAAAAGGAGAAGACCATAGTCAAGAAAACTTTGAGTAAGGAATATGCTAGACCTGCTGATGTGAGAGCCCCAAATCCTGTTAATAAGAGAGAGAGGAAGACAACTGTCTGTGTGACTTGAAGGCCAGTTTCTATTGTAAGAAGTCCAGAGTAGAGTGAAGAGGAGGAACAAAATCCTACTGAGCACCCTCCTCCTAAGAAGAAGAAGCTCATGGATGATGTTATGCCTAAGAATACTGCACATAAACCTTCAACACCTAAGCCTAAGAAGCCAATAGCTCCCAAGAGGACTACTAAGGACATATCTGCAGCAGAGAAGAACAAAGGCTTTGGATCCAAAGAGTTTGCTGCAGAAGAGAAAGAAGATGCATCAATGCGGAGAAAACTGAGAGCTCACTTGCCAGTTCACAAGGATGACCATCCTGTTGCTGAAGACATGAAGAAGAGAAGGGATCAAGGATTGAGGTAGTGGAGAACTGCAGATCCATATGTTATCAGGAGAAGAACTATTGTTGATCCTCGTTTCCACACTAAGGAGCAAAAAGTTTTTATGAGTCAGTGTTGCTAGACAAGAGTCTTGTAGTCAGTGAAATGAGATATGTTGACTGGAATTACATCAAGGACAATGAGGACTACATCCCTCATGTGAGAGAATTTCAGGCTGATTGATATTGAAGATTTTGTTGGCAGAGAGATGACAGCTTGGAATGATGAGATGATCATGTGATTCTATTCAAGTGCTCATTTCTATCCAAATGGAAGGATAGTATGGATGAAGGAAGGTCACCAGTACGAGTCTACCGTAGATGAGTGGGCCAATATCATTGGTACCCCTCTGGCACAAGAGGGATATTTGGATGTGTTCTCAGTACCCAAGATGAATCATAACACAATGACAAACATGTACAATCGAGTGTCCCGTCAGTATGTGAACACACATAAGCTTGGCTCTGTCTATTTTCTACAAGCAGGAATACCAACAACTAACACCATTATGAGATACACCCTCATGACTAAGTCAAGAGATGGTAAGATGATCATAGGTTATTCCATTAACATGCTTCACCACTTAGGCACCCACACCCGGATCAGAGTGATGGATTTGATAGTTGAGGCTGTCAGGAGGAATGCTGCACATGAGAAGAGATCTTGTGAGTATCCACCATACATTAAGATGCTCATCAATGCTAAGATTGGCAAGCATGCATATCTACTTGATGGTCCACACCTGCCTTTACAACCAGAGTTCAAGGACAATGTAGTTGTGATGGACCCCAGCCATCCCAGCTCAGCTACAGTGCATCAGGCATCAAAGGCAGAGGCAACTAGAGATGCTCCAGCTCCACAAATCACATCTAGAGAGGAGCGGATGTCGTTTCTAGTCAGCACCATTCGAGGGATGGAGAAGAACATTTCTTAGATTTTGTTGAACCAAAAGATCCTTGAGAGGATCGTGGAGACAAAATTCCATGATATGGATGTCAAAGTGACAGAGTTAACTACAACTATTGAGCGACTCAAGCATGAAGTTGATGCAGTGCATACACCTCGCTATAGCAGTGATGATCGGGATTCACATCTTCCCATGACTACTCAGTTCAGGACCTAGTCTAGGTTTGTAGCTGTGCCAGTGACGGAAGCAAGACCAACTTCATCACCTACAACATCAATGCTTTCACCTCCAGCTCCAGCTCCTGCACCTCCAGTGTCAACACCTCTAGCTCTAGGGACAACCGCAGAAGCCTTCACCGACACTCTTCTGTCCAATCCACCGACTGCTACCGAAGGAGATCAAGCCTAGAGAGAGGATTAGTTCTAGACCTTTGAACTTTTTGGTAACTTGTTGCCAAAGGGGGAGAAGAGTATAGATCAATTAGGGCAGAGTGAGAGAGAGAGAGTGTGTGTGAGCTTTGCCTTTTATTTTCACTAGTTTGGTTTTACAAAACTTTTGGTCTTTTGGATGACTTAATATCTCGTGTTTGATCATACGCTTTGATTGTTGATGCTACTACGTTATACCTTTGATCTATCTACATGATGACCATTCACTCATTTGTTTGGTGTTATGTGCATTACTATTCATTGATACCATTTGTGCACACCATCAAGATGTATGTGACATGGAAGAGTGACCCATGATCCTAATCGATTGTGCATTTGCATTCAAACGCAAATTTAAAATAATGCACAAATTTAAGGGGAGCACTTGATTTTCACATACTTCTCAAAGCTATGATGGTTTTCATTGATTATATATTTTGTTGAAGCTTTGATCTATATGTTGTCATCAATTACCAAAAAGGGGGAGATTGAAAGCACAATTGCTCCCTAAGGTGGCTTTGGTAATTTATAACAGCATATGTATCATCGAACTAATGATCTTATCCAAGTATATTTAAGAAAATTGCTCCCTAAGGATTGTGTGGAGAAACCCTTGATGCAGGAAAGGAATAGGATTGGCCTAGCTTAAAGCAAGAGGACTCTACATTTTACATTTACTAGAAATCATTTTGAGTTCATATGAAATCCAATAATATTAAAAGGGGGTGAGGTATTATGATGAATTAGTTTCTCACATGCTTATACATAGCCACCAAAAATACTCACCATTCCTCTCACAAAAATCTCTATTACAAGACAAAACAACAAAATCGGTACCACCAAGTCTTTCCATTCGGCCCTACCGATTTTTCGAGTGACACATTCTTTGCCAAACCCTAATATCTCGGTACCACCAACATTCATATCGGTGCCACCGATATTAATGACCAACTTGCTGGTGTCTCTATTTGAAGAATCGGAATTTCTGAGATTGGAATCGGGACCACCGAGAATTGGAAACTACTCTAGGTCATCGTATATGTACCATCGAGATTCATATATCAGTCTCACCAAGAATTCAAAAGTTGCCACATTAAGTGCAACTCGATACCATCAAGATTCATTGCGTTGTCACCGAGTTGGGCAATAATGTTGTAATGGTTGGATTTTGGGAGATCTCTATATATACTCCTCTACCTCCTCTCATTCAAAAATGAAGCACCGAGAACAAACACACACTTGCCAAATCCATTTTTCTAAGAGAGAGCCACCTACTCATGAGTTGAGATCAAGATATTCCAATCCATTCATTTGAAACTTGATCTCTAGCCTCCCCAAGTTGCTTTTCACAAAATCAATCTCGCCTACTCATGCCAAATCTGTGAGAGAGTGATTGAGTGTTGAGGAGACTATCTTTTGAAGCACTGGAGCAATGAGTTCATTGTTCTACCACATCTATTTCCTTTTGGAGGGCGGTGCCTCCTAGATTGGTTAGGTGTCGCTTGGGAGCCTCCTACTTCGTGTTGTTGAGTTGAACTAAGAAGTTTGTAAGGGCAAGGCGATCGCCTACTTCGTGAAGATCTACCGTGAGTGAGGCTAGTCTTGTCTGCACGTAAGCCATGGTGGAATAGACAAGGCCGCTTCTTCGTGGACCCCTTGTGGGTAGAGCACTCCGTGGACTCTCTCAGTCGTTACCCTCTGTGGGTTGAAGTCTCCACTAAGGTGGACGTACGACAGCACCACCTATCGGTACCATGCCAAAAACCACCGTGTCAACCTTTGTGTTTGATCTTCCTTCCCTACCCTCTATATTACATCTGCATGTCTTTACCTTCCACTGCTATACTCCTAGATATGCATGTCTAGGGTGAACTTAACTAGCCATAATTGCGAAAACTGGTCCACAACTAAAATTGGTAAGAGGCTAAGTTTTTAATTGGTCAAGTAGTCTAATCACCCCCTCCAGAGATACTTCCGATCCTACACGAACCTCCTTTCCCCCCTTATTGTAATCATCCGGTTGCACTGTAAATCGAACCCCAGCCCCGAGAGATTGGGGCTGGCTAGCGAACACTTAACACACACCATATTCTACACACAATAGAGGCAACAAGATTGATAGCGAGAGCTCCATTTTCCTCCTCATAAATAGCTCGAGGAGCACCCTCTACTGTGACCACCTATAGTCACTAAGGAAGGACTAGGGGTTTTACCTCCCTCGGAGGGCCTTGAACCTGGGTAAATCTGCGTCATGTGTCTCATGCCTTCACACGTTCCCATACACCCTAGTCGCCCATTGGCCCCAAACCACGATCTAAGCCACCCCCAGACGTATGCCCTGGAAATACCACGACAGTTGGCACCCACCATGGGGCAGGTAGCAACGTCGAATGGAGTTATGTTCCGGGCGGGACCCTTCACCACCTCTGGCGAGCGTGTAGCACACAGTTTGGTCGGGCGCTATGGCACGCTCGACTACGTCAACGACAACGTCCACCGCCACGACGACACGGACTTCCCTTTTGGCGACTCCATCGTCCCCTTCGGCGAGCACCGCGTCTACGTCGCAGTCGTCTCCAATGAGTACCGTGCTGAGGTGCTTTGCTGCGACGAGTTGCCGTCATCTGGCAACAACGACCTCTCCAACGACCTTTCTAGGCGGCACGTCAGCATGGCGAACCTTGCTACGCGCGAGAGTGGAGACACTATGCGCCCCCATCTCGGGTGTGTCGGATTCGGCGGCCGCGACCACAGAGCTCGACGGCCAACGCCAGCACGTGATCGCTGAGGTGGAAGCGCTGGAGTCCACACAGTGCGAATTTGAGAATGCCCAGCACAATTTCATCGCGACCCATGGCCTTACACCGTTTGCCGTTGGCCTAAGTTGGCTGGGAGAAGTACGATGCCATGGTGACATCGTCGGCTAGGATATGGCCGGTGGATTCCCATCTACGACAACCCCATCAAGAACATGAGAGCCACACGGTCTTCCCTCAGCAAGCTAGGAGAGTTCGAGGGACTGGCCTGCGAGGCGCAGCAGGAACGGATGTGCGTCCTTATGGAGGCAGCCAACATGCAGCAGGAGTGGCCGGCCTCGTCGTTCCACGACTCGACCGGATCCCGCTCAAGGACCAATAATTAAATCAACGACCCTCGCTCGCCCACGGTCGACACACAAGACGCGCACTAGGCATCTTCGCATATCAACACGAATTGTCGCCGCGGCAGCCAACACACGGGGAGGCACAGTTAGCGAGACCGTAACCCATCAGTTGTGGATAGCCGCATGAATGACCCGGCTGGCGAGGCCCACCACAAACCGGCATGGAGCGACCCGCATGGGGAACGAGACCATGGCCACGAGGCCGACCAGTTGACAGCTTGTTGGCCAGTGGCCCAACGCATCGGCCCGCGCCTCATATTTGACCAGGACGCCCATTTCCGTCCTACTTGTAGTTATTATGAGAGAGGAACTACATCTCCACCTCTCTATGTTTCCAATACGATAAAATTGCAAGAAACTGCTAATGCTATGTATTGGCCTTTACTTGGTGTGCATGAATTGTTCTTTTATGACATGCCAATGCATAGGAAGAGAGTTAGACTTCGTCATTGCATGATATATGTTACCTTGTGCTCACTACTAAATTTCAAATCATTGCTAATTAAAATTGGCTTTGATATACCTTGGGATCCGGGTGGATCCATTACTTGAGCACTTTATGCCTAGCTTAATGGCTTTAAAGAAAGCGCTGCCTGGGAGACAACCCGGAAGTTTTAGAGAGTCATTTATTTCTGTTGAGTGCTTTTATTTAGTTTAAAAACAAAAAAAATATAAAGGGGTACTTAAAACTTTTTCAAAAAGAGAAGCGATTGAAAGGTGATGCATTGCGGAAGTGAGGGTCGACCTTGAACACTTGTGTTCATGCTCATGGAAAACAATGTAGAATTTTTCATGGAAGTTTCTCACAAAAATAATTATCCCCTTGTACAATTCCTTTGTGTTTTGAAAAATAATGTGCCAAGCAAAGCCTTTGCGATTAGTTTGGGTGATAGTTGTTTGATCATGCTGAGAAAAGACAGAAACTTTCTTCTCACGAAATTAATTTTCATTTTTATTCTAGAAGAGATTTTGAGTTGGTTTTTTAATGCTGCTTGATATGCTAATTTTCCAGACGTTTGTAATTTTTCAGATTTTTTGAGATATCAGAGGTATATGGAATATATTGATTGCTACAGACTGTTCTGTTTTGACAGATTATGTTTTCTATGCATTGTTCTCTTATTTTGCTGAATCTATGGGTAGTATCGGGGGGTATGAACCATGGTGAAGTTGGATTACAATAGGTATAATGCAAATATGAATTTAGAATGAGTTCACAACAGTACTTGAAGTGGTGATTCATTTTATTATACTAACGGATCTCACGAAGTTTTGTTGAGTTTTGTGTGATTGAAGTTTTCAAGTTTTGGATGAGAGAATAAGGAGAGGCAAGAGCCTAAGCTTGGGGATGCCCGAGGCACCCCAAGGTAATATTCAAGGAAGACTCAAGCTTCTAAGCTTGGGGATGCCCCGGAAGGCATCCCCTCTTTCGTCTACAATCTATCGGTAATTTTACTCGGAGCTATATTTTAATTCGTCACATGATATGTGCAAATGCTTGGAGCGTCTTTTGTTTTTCCTTTTTCTTTTATGCACCATGCTGGTATGAGATAGTCCTTGGTTGGCTTTATAGAATTCTTCTTGTGCTTCACTTATATCTTTTGAAGTTTGGATTGCCTGTTTCCCTACACATAGAAAACCGTCATTTGTAGAATGCTCTTTTGCTTCACTTATATTTGTTAGAACGGGGCATATATTTTGTAGAAAGAATTAAACTCTCATGCTTCACTTATACCTATTTAGAGAGTTAACAGGAGTTGTCCATTCACATGGTTAGTCATAAAATCCTACATAAAACTTGTAGATCACTGAATATGATATGCTTGATTCCTTCCAACAGTTTTGCAACATGAATATGTGATATTAGAGTCATGCTAGTGAGTAATTGTGTATTTTTAGAAATACTTGTGTTAAGGTTTGTGATTCCCGTAGCATGCATGTATGGTGAACCGTTATGTGATGAAGTCGGAGCATGATTTATTTATTGATTGTCATCCTTTGTGTGGAGGTCAGGATCACGCGATGGTTAACCCCTACCAACCTTCCCCTAGGAGCATGCATGTACTACCTTGTTTCGATGACTAATAGACTTTTGCAATAAGTATGTGAGTTCTTTATGACTAAAGTTGAGTCCATGGATTATACGCACTCTCACCGTTCCACCATTGCTAGCCTCTCTAGTACCGCGCAACTTTCGCCGGTGCATTACAGCCACCATATAGCCTCCCTCAAAACAGCCACCATACCTACCTATTATGGCATTTTCATAGCCATTCCGAGATATATTGTCATGCAACTACCACCGTTGTGTCTCATGACATGTGCCACAACTTCCATACTGCCATTGCATGATTGTAAGATAGCTAGCATGATGTTTCCATGGCTTGTCCGTTTTTTGATGTCATTGCTATGCTAGATCATTGTCACGGTACACTACCGAAGGCATTTTATATAGAGTCATCATTGCTCTAAGTATTGAGTTGTAAGTGTGATGATCATTATTAATAGAGCATTGTCCCATGTGAGGAAATAAAAGAGGCCAGCGAAGCCCATTCACAAAAAAGAGGCCAAAGATGCCCACCAATATATATATATATATATATATATATATATATATATATATATATATATATATATATATATATATATATATATAAAGAGGCCAAATATCCCACAAAAAAATGAGAGAAAAGAGAGAAGGGACAATTTCTACTATCGTCTTTCCACACTTGTGCTTCAAATAGCACTATGATCTTCATGACAGAGAGTCTCCTATGTTGTCACTTCCATATACTAGTGGGAAATTTTCATTATATAACTTGGCTTGTATATTCCAATGATGGGCTTCCTCAAAATTTCCCTAGGTCTTCGTGAGCAAGCAAGTTGGGTGCACACCCACTAGTTTCTTTTGTGAGCTTTCATACACTTATAAGCTCTAGTGCATCCGTTGTGTGGCAATCCCTACTCACTCACATTGATATCTATTGATGGGTATCTCCATAGCCCGTTGATACGCCTAGTTGATGTGAGACTATCTCTTATTTTTTGTCTTCTCCACAACCACAATATTCTATTCCACCTATAGTGCTATGTCCATGGCTCACGGTCATGTATTGTGTGAAAGTTGAAAAAGTTTGAGAACACTAAAGTATGAAACAATTGCTTGGCTAAAACCGGGGTTGTGCTTGATTTAAATACGTTGTGTGGGGAAGATGGAGCATAGCCAGACTATATGATTTTGTAGGGATAACTTTCTTTGGCCATGATATTTTGAGAAGACATGATTGCTTTGTTAGTATGCTTGAAATATTATTGCCTTTATGTCAAATGATAGACTATTGCTTCGAATCACTCGTGTTTTAGTATTCATGACATGATTAGATTATATGATCAAGAATATGCTAGGTAGCATTCCACATCAAAAATTATCTTTTTTATCATTTACCTACTCGAGGACGAGCAGGAATTAAGCTTGGGGATGTTGATACGTCTCCGTCATATCTATAACTTTTGATTGTTTCATGCCAATATTCTACAACTTTCATATACTTTTGGCAACTTTTTATACTATTTTTGGGACTAACATATTGATCCAGTGCCCAGTGCCAGTTCCTGTTTGTTGCATTTTTTTTGTTTCGCAGAATATCCATACCAAACGAAGTCCAAACGTAATAAAAACTTACGCGGATTTTTTTGGAATATTTATGATTTTTGGGAAGAAGAATCAACGCGAGGCGATGCACGGAGTGCCCACAGGCCCTGTCGCCGCGGCCAGGGGGTGGGACCGCGGCAGGGGATTGTGGCCACTCCTTAAGGCGTTTGCAGCCCTTCTTTCGTCACAAGAAAGATAATATCCGGAAGAAAATCGTGTTCAAATTTCAGCCCAATCGGAGTTACGGATCTCCGGGAATTTAAGAAACGGTGAAATGTAGAATCTGGGAGCGCAGAAACAGAAGGACACAGAGAGAGAGATCCAATCTCGGAGGGGCTCTCGCCCCTCCGCCGTCATGGAGACCATGGACCAGAGGGGAAACCCTTCTCCCATCTAGGTAGGAGGTCAAGGAAGAAGAAGAAGGAGGGGGGCTCTCTCCCCCCCTCTCCCGACGGCACCAGAACGCCGCCTGGGACATCATCGTGTGACGGCGATCTACACCAACACCTCCGTCATCTTCACCAACATCTCCATCATCTTCCCCCATCTATATTCAGCGGTTCACTCTCCTGCAACCCGCTGTACCCTCTACTTGAACATGGTGCTTTATGCTACATATTATTATCCAATGATGTGTTGCTATCCTATGATGTCTGAGTAGATTATCGTTGTCCTATCGGTGATTGATGAATTGATATGATTGGTTTAATTTGCTTGTGGTTATGTTCCTTTCCTTTGGTGCCCATCATATGATCACGCGCGTGGATCACACCATAGGGTTAGTTGTATGTTGATAGGACTATGTATTAGCAGGCTAAAGTGACAGAAGCTTCAAACCTAGCATAGAAATTGATGCATATGGGATTGAAGGGGGACCAATATATCTTATTGCTATGGTTGGGTTTTACCTTAATGAACGTTAGTAGTTGCGGACGCTTGCTAATAGTTCCAATATTAAGTGCATAGAATTCCAAGTAAGGGATGACATGCTAGCAGAGGCCTCTCCCACATGATACTTGCTATCGATCTAGTAACGTAGTCAATTGCTTAGGGACAATTCCGCAACTCCTACCACCACTTTTCCACACTCGTTAGACACTCGTAGTTGGTTCTTTATCTAACCAGCCCCTAGTTTTATTTACGTGTTCTTTACTTTCTTGCAGGACTATCCTATCACTCCTACAAAGTACTTCTAGTTTCATACTTGTTCTAGGTAAAGCCAACGTAAAGTGTGTGTAGAGTTGTATCGGTGGTCGATAGAACTTGAGGGAATATTTGTCCTACCTTTAGCTCCTCGTTGGATTCGACACTCTTACTTATCGAGAAAGGCTACAATTGATCCCCTATACTTGTGGGTTATCATGCGCCGTGGCCGATTCTTCCATGAAGCTCCCGGTGCTCGTCGATGCGGCCGGCACGCCGAGCCTGCTGTTGGTGTCAAAACTGGCAGATCTCGAGTAGGGGGTCCCGCACTATAGACCTTGGATTGATGGATTGAAAGAAAAGAGGGGAGGATGTATTTACCCAAGTTTGTGCCCTCTTGAGGAGGTAAAACCCTATGTCCTGCTTGATTATATTAATGTGGATGATGATTATAGAGTTGATCTACCACAAGATCGTATGAGCTAAACCCTAGATGAGTCGGTCCGCCTATATGCATGCGAACCTATGGTTTATATGGACACCAAGGGTTCCTAGGGTTACATATTACCGACCTCAGCCAGGGACAGATGGGCCGACCTAGTCTACCTAACTTGGAACTCACGCCAGTCTTCGGTGCTTTCCTCCTAGAATATGAGATGGCCACACAGTTCGGCCTCCAATTAATACGACCCATTAGGCCGGCCTCTTACGAAGCGAACCGACTACCTAAGGACATCTTAATCCCGGACTCCCTCGGTAGCCCCTAACTGGCCTTCAACGCCGATGTATAGGGTCTTCGAATGCTCGTTCCCAGAATGTTCAGCTTGTAAGGCGAGTTCTCTTGTTTCCTCTGATTCGTGGAATGACGATTTAGCCTATGCGTGACTCATGATTACCGAAGCGTCGCGGGGTCCATAGCCTTTAACTCCGCACAAAGATTAATAAGAATTCTCGATTTTCACATACTTTGATAAAGGTAGGAACTTTTAGCTATTCCTAACGGAACCGCTCCTCATAACCAAACGAGGTAACGCCCTTTATATGCAAATCAAAATCTGTTCCAGGGCTCCATCTTCCTCCCAATGCCATCAAGAAACCCTAGGGTTCCAGCACTCCAGAGCCATGGTAGGTTCCTCCTCACGCCCCCTTGACCGCCTTGGCCCCCTTTCGGGGGACTGGGCCCGTTGCTCCATTTCCCTTCTCCGCTTTAGTGAAGTCGAGACTCAAGGATATTTTCCCTGTCGAACCTTGCATCCACTCGCGCCAGACTAGCCTCTGCCAACGGCGCAGCCTTCGCAAAAAATCCCCCTTCCCCACAAAGGGGGCAAAGGGTGTGCTTCATTTCTTTCCTACTGCGAGGGGTGGGCTATTGGAAATATGCATTAGAGGCAATGATAAATAGTTTTTATTATATTTCCTGTTTAAAGATAATCGTTTATTATCCACGCTGTAATTGTATTGAATGAAAACATAGATTCATGTGTGGATACATAGACAAAACAATGTCCATGGCAAGCCTCTAGTTGGCTAGCTAGTTGATCAATGATAGTCATGTTTTTCTGACTATTTGCAAGTGTGGTCACTTGATAACTAGATCACATCATTAGGAGAATCATGTGATGGACTAAACCAAACTATGAACGTAGCATATTGATCGTGTCGTTTTATTGCTATAGTTTTCTGTGTGTCAAGTATTTGTTCCTATGACCATGAGATCATATAACTCACTGGCACCGGAGGAATACCTGGTGTGCATCAAACGTCACAACGTAACTGGGTGACTATAAAGGTGCTCTACAGGTATCTCCAAAGGTGTCCGTTGAGTTAGTATGGATCAAGAGTGGGATTTGTCACTCCGTGTGACGGAGAGGTATCTCGGGGCCCACTCGGGAATACAACATCACACACAAGCCTTGCAAGCAATGTGACTAAGTATAAGTCACGGGATCTTGTATTACGGAACGATTAAAGAGACTTGCCGATAACGAGATTGAAATAGGTAAGCGGATACCGACGATCAAATCTCGGGCAAGTAACATACCCAAGGACAAAGGGAATGCCATACGGGATTATATGAATCCTTGACACCGAGGTTCAACCGATAAGATCTTTGGAGAATATGTAGGATCCAATATGGGCATCCAGGTCCCGCTATTGGATATTGACTGAGGAGTACCTCGGGGCATGTCTACATAGTTCTCGAACCCGCAGGTCTGCACACTTCAACTTCGGTGATGTTTTAGTATAGTTGAGTTATATGTGTGGTTACCGAATGTTGTTCGGAGTACCGAATGAGATCACGGACATTAGGAGGGTTTCCGGAATGGTCGGGAAACGAAGATTGATATATAGGATGACTTCATTTGGTTACCGGAAGGTTTTTGGGCATTACCGGGATTGTACCGGGAGTGACGAATGGGTTACGGATGTTCACCGGGAGGGGAACAACCCGCCTGAGGGAAGCCCAAAAGCCCTAGGGGTGGAGCACCAGCCCTTAGTGGGCTGGTGGGACAGCCCAAGAGGGTCTATGCACCAAGGATAGAAAACCAAATAAAGAAATGTGGGAAGGAAGAGAATAACTCCACTTTCCAATCCTAGTTGGACTAGGATTGGAGTAGGACTCCTCCTCCTCCCTAGCTGGCGCACCCTTGAGGGTTTGGCCCTCAAGGCAAGCCTCCTCCCCCTCCCTCCTATATATAGTGGTGATTTAGGGTTGATTTGAGACAACTTTTTCCACGTGCAACTCAGATCTAGACACTATTGTTTTACCTCTAGATCTTATTTCTGCGGAGCTCGGGCGGAGCCCTGCAGGAGTAGATCCTTCACCACCACTGGAGAGCCGTCACGCTGCCGGAGAACTCATCTACTTCTCCGTCTTGATTGCTGGATCAAGAAGGCCGAGATCATTGTCGAGTTGTACGTGTGCTGACCGCGGAGGTGCCGTCCGTTCGGCACTAGATCGGAACGGATGAAGGGACGGATCGTGGGACGGTTCGTGGGATGGTTCACTGGGCCGATCGAGGGACGAGAGGACGTTCCACTACATCTACCATGTTTCTTAACGCTTCCTGTTGTGCGATCTACAAGGGTACGTAGATCCAAATCTCCTCTCGTAGATGGACATCACCATGATAGGTCTTCGTGCGCGTAGGAATTTTTGTGTGCAGGAGCCATAGGGTTGTCTTTAAACTAACGTTTGTATTTGCAGATGCATTTACTATATTGCTAGGACGTAGCTTTAGTAGTAACAGGATAAGTAGCACGACAACCCCGATGGCGATACGTTGATGGAGATCATGATGTGGCGCCGATGACAAGAAGATCGTGCTGGTGCTTTGGTGATGGAGATCAAGAAGCCCAAGATGATGGCCATATCATGTCACTTATGAATTGCATGTGATGTTAATCCTTTTATGCACCTTATTTTGCTTAGAACGACAGTAGCATTACGAGGTGATCTTTCACTAAAATTTCAAGACGAAATTGTGTTCTCCCCGACGGTGCACCGTTGCTACAGTTCATCGTTTCGAGACACCACGTGATGATCGGGTGTGATAGACTCAACGTTCACATACAATGCTGGCAAAACAGTTGCACAAGCGGAAAACTCGGGTTAAGCTTGACGACCCTAGCATGTATAGACATGGCCTCGGAACACATGAGACCGAAAGTTCGAGCATGAATCGTATAGTTGATATGATTAGCATAGAGATGCTTACCACTGAAACTATCCTCAACTTACGTGATGATCAGACTTGAGTTAGTGAATTTTGATCATGTACCACTCAAATGACTAGAGAGATGTACTTTTTGAGTGGGAGTTTGTCAGTTATTTGATTAGTTAAACTCTAATTATCTTAAACGTAGTCTAAGTCCACTTTGCAATATTTTATGTTGTAGATCAATGGCTCACGTGGTAGCAACCCTAAATTTTAATAAGTTCCTAGAGAAAGCTAAGTTGAAAGATGATGGAAGCAACTTTGTAGACTGGGCTCGTAATATTAAGTTGATCCTGCAAGCTGGGAAGAAGGATTATGTCCTTAATGTTGCGCTAGGGGATGAACCACCCGCCGCGGCTGACCAAGATGCTAAGAACTATTGGTTAGCACGCAAGGAGGACTACTCAGTAGTTCAATGTGCAGTCTTGTATGGCTTAGAGCCGGGACTTCAACATCGCTTTGAGCGTCATGGAGCATTTGAGACGTTCTAGGAGTTGAAGTTTATCTTTCGGAAGAACGCCCGGATCAAGAGGTATGAGATCTCCGATTAATTCTATGCTTGCAAGATGGAGGAGAATTCATCTGTCAGTGAACATGTGTTCAAAATGTCTGGGTACTCAAACCGTCTAGCTGAGCTGGGGATTGAACTCCCGCAAGAGACTATCACTGACAGAATTCTTCAATCACTGCCACTAAGCTATAAGAGCTTTGTGTTGAACTATAACATGCAAGGGATGAAAAAGTCACCCGACGAGTTAATCGTGATGCTGAAAGTCGTAGAGTCAGAACTCCGTAAAGAGCATCAAGTGTTGATGGTGAATAAGATCACTAGTTTCAAGAGAAACGGCAAAGGATAGAAGGGTAATTCAAATAAGAGCGGCAAGCCTGTTGCCAATCCGATGAAGAAACCCAAAGTTGTACCTAAGCATGAAACAATGTGTTATTATTGCAAGGGTATGAGTCACTGGAAGCGAAACTGCCCCAAGTATATGGCTGATAAGAAGACGGCCAAGGAAAAATCAGGTATATTCGATATACATGTTATTGATGTGTACTTAACGAGCTCTCGTAGTAGTGCCTGGGTATTTGATACCGGTTATGTTGCTCATATTTGCAACTCGAAACAGGAACTGCCGAATAAGCGAAGGCTGGCGAAGGATGAAGTGACGATGCACATGGGAAATGGTTCCAATGTTGATGCAATCGCCGTCGGCCCATTTCACTTCAGTTACCATTAGGATTAGTTATGAACTTAAGTAATTGTTATTTAGTGTCTGCGTTAAGCATGAACATTATATCTGGATCTTGTTTATTGCGAGACGGTTACTCGTTTAAATCAGAGAATAATGGTTTGTTCTATTTCTACGAGTAATATCTTTTATGGTCATGAACCCAATGTGAGAGGATTGTTCATATTGAATCTTGATAGCGATAATACACATATAGATAACACTGAGACCAAAAGAGTTAGAGTTAACAACGATAGCGCCATGTTTTTATGGCACTGCCGCTTAGGTCATATTGGTGTAAAGCGCATGAAGAAACTCCATACCATGGACTTTTCGAGTCACTTGACTATGATTCACTTGACACGTGCGAACCATGCCTCATGGGCAAGATGAATAAGACTCCGTTCTCCCAAACAATGGAGCGTGCAAGTGACTTGTTGGAAATCATACATACCGATGTGTGCGGTCCGATGAGTGTGGAGGCGCGCGGCGGATATCGTTATTTTCTCACCTTCACTGACGATTTGAGTGGATATGGTTATGTCTACTTGATGAAGCACAAGTCTGACACGTTTGAGAAGTTCAAGCAATTTCAGAGTGAAGTTGAAAATCATCATAACAAGAAGATCAAGTTCCTACAGTCTGATCGTGGGGGTGAATATCTAAGTTTCGAGTTTGGTGCTCACCTAAGACAATGTGGATTTTTTTCACAATTAACACCAACTGGAACACCACGGCGTAATGGTGTGTCCGAACATCGCAATCGTACTTTGTTAGAGATGGTGCGATCTATGATGTCTCTTACCGATTTGTCGTTATCGTTTTGGGGTTATGCATTCGAGACAGCTGCATTCACTTTAAATAGGGCACCATCAAAATCCGTTGAGACGACACCATACGAACTGTGGTATGGCAAAAGACCAAAATTGTCGTTTCTTAAAGTTTGGGGATGTGATGCTTATGTCAAAAAGCTTCAGCCTGAAAAGGTGGAACCCAAAGCGGAAAAGTGCGTCTTCAAAGGTTACCCAAAAGATACATTTGGGTATAACTTCGATCTCAAATCCGAATGCAAAGTGTTTGTTGCTAAAAATGGAGATTTTCTTGAGAAGGAGTTTCTCTCGAAAGAATTGAGTGGGAGGAAGATAGAACTTGATGAGGTTGTCGAACCTCTAATCCCTCTAGATGGTGGCGCAGGGCAAGGGGAAACCCTTGTTGCTGCGGCGCTGGTTGAGGAGCAAGTTGATGATGATATTCATGAAACTTCGGATCAAGTTGCTATCGGACCTCGCAGGTCGACAAGATCACGTACTGCTCCTGAGTGGTACTGTAATCATGTCTTAACGATTATGTTGTTGGACAACAATGAACCTCTGAATTATGAAGAAGCAATGGTGGGCCCGTATTCCAACAAATGGATGGAGCCCATGAAGTCCGAGATAAAATCCATGTACGAGAACAAAGTGTGGACTTTGGAAGTACTACCTGAAGGCCACAAGGCTATTCAGAACAAATGGATCTATAAGAAGAAGACAGACGCAAACGGTAATGTGACCATTTATAAAGCTCGACTTGTGGCAAAGGGTTTTTCACAAGTTCAAGGAGTTGACTATGATGAGACTCTCTCACCGATAGCGATGCTTAAGTCCGTCTGAATCATGTTAGAAATAGCTGCCTTTTATGATTATGAAATCTGGCAGATGGATGTCAAAACGGCGTTCCTTAATGGATTTCTTAGGGAAGAGTTGTATGTGATGCAACCCGAAGGTTTTGCCGATCTGAAGAAGGCTAACAAAGTATGCAAGCTCCAGCGATCCATTTATGGACTGGTGCAAGCATCTCAGAGTTGGAATAAGTGCTTTGATGAGGTGATCAAAGCATTTGGGTTTATACAAGTGGTTGGAGAATCTTGTATTTACAAGAAAGTGAGTGGGAGCTCTGTGGCATTTTTAATACTATATGTGGATGACATATTGTCGATTGGAAACAACTTGGAGCTTTTGGAGAGCATAAAGGATTACTTGAATAAAAGTTTCTCTATGAAGGACCTAGGAGAGGCTGCTTACATTCTATGCATTAAGATCTATAGGGATAGATCAAGACGCCTGATAGGACTTTCACAAAGCACATACCTTGATAAAGTTTTGAAGAAGTTCAAAATGGATCAGTCTAAGAAAGGGTTCTTACCAGTATTACAAGGTATAAAATTGAGTAAGACTCAGTGTCCAGCAACTGTAGAAGATAGGGAACAAATGAGTTCCGTCCCCTACGCTTCAGCCGTAGGTTCTATCATGTATGCAATGTTGTGCACTAGACTAGACGTTAGCTTGGCCATAAGTATGGAAGGCAGGTTTCAAAGTAATCGAGGAGAGGATCACTGGACGGCAGTCAAGAATATTCTGAAGTACCTAAAAAGGACTAAGGAAATGTTTCTCGTGTATGGAGGTGACAAAGAGCTCGTCGTAAAAGGTTACGCCGATGCAAGTTTTGACACCGATACGGATGACTCCGAGTCTCAAACCGGATACATATTTATTCTTAATGGGGGTGCGGTAAGCTGGTGCAGTTCCAAGCAGAGCCTTGTAGCAGATTCTACATGTGAAGCGGAGTACATGGCTGCCTCGGAGGCAGCAAAGGAGGGTGTTTGGATGAAGCAGTTCATGATAGATCTTGGAGTTGTCTCGAGCGCACTTGATCCATTGACTCTGTTATGTGACAACACTGGTGCCATTGCCTTAGCAAAGGAACCAGGGTTTCACAAGAAGACCAGACACATCAAACGATGCTTCAACCTCATCCGCGACTACGTCGAAGGAGAGGACATGAATATTTGCAAAGTGCACACGGATATTTAATGTAGCAGACCCGCTGACTAAACCTCTTCCACGGGCAAAACATGATCAACACCAGAACTGTATGGGTGTTCGATTTATTACAATGTAAATCGCATGGCGATGTGAGGACTAGATTATTTACTCTAGTGCAAGTGGGAGACTGTTGGAAATATGAACTAGAGGCAATGATAAATAGTTATTATTACATTTCCTTTTAAAGATAATCGTTTATTATCCATGTTATAATTGTATTGAATGAAAACATAGATACATGTGTGGATATATAGACAAAACAATGTCCCTAGCAAGCCTCTAGTTGGCTAGCCAGTTGATCAATGATAGCCAAGGTTTTCTCACTATGTGCAAGTGTTGTCACTTGATAACTCGATCACATCATTAGGAAAATCATGTGATGGACTAGACCCAAACTATGAACGTAGCATATTGATCGTGTCGTTTTATTGCTATAGTTTTCTGTGTGTCAAGTATTTGTTCCTATGACCATGAGATCATATCACTAACTGGCACCGGAGGAATACTTGTGTGCATCAAACGTCACAACGTAACTGGGTGACTATAAAGGTGCTCTACACGTATCTCCGAAGGTGTTCGTTGAGTTAGTATGGATCAAGACTGGGATTTGTCACTCCATGTGATGGAGAGGTATGTCGGGGCCCAGTCGGTAATACAACATCACACACAAGCCTTGCAAGCAATGTGACTATGTCTAAGTCATGGGATCTTGTATTACGGAATGAGTAAAGAGACTTGCCGGTAACGAGATTGAAATAGGTATGCGGATACCAACGATCAAATCTCGGGCAAGTAACATACCGAAGGACAAAGGGAATGACATACAAGATTATATGAATCCTTGACACTGAGGTCCAACCGATAAGATCTTTGGAGAATATGCAGGATCCAATATGGGCAACCAGGTCCCGCTATTGGATATTTATCAAGGAGTACCTCGGGGCATGTCTACATAGTTCTCAAACCCGCAGGGTCTGCACACTTAAGGTTCGGCGATGTTTTACTATAGTTGAGTTATATGTGTGGTTAACGAATGTTGTTCGGAGTCCTGGATGAGATCACAGATGTCACGAGGGTTTCCGGAATGGTCGGGAAACGAAAATTGATATATAGGATGACTTCATTTGGTTACCGGAAGGTTTTCGGGCATTACCGGGATTGTACCGGGAGTGACGAATGGGTTCTGGATGTTCACCGGGAGGGGGGCAACCCACCTGGGGAAGCCCAGAGGCCCTAGCGGTGGTGCACCAGCCCTTAGTGGGCTGGCGGGACAGCCCAAGAGGGTCTATTTGCCAAGGATAGAAAACCAAAGAAAAAATGCGGGAAGGAAGAGAAGGACTCCACTTTCCAATCCTATTTGGACTAGGATTGGAGTAGGACTCCTCCTCCTCCCTAGCCGGCGCACCCTTGAGGGCTTGGCCCTCAAGGCAAGCCTCCTCCCCCTCCCTCCTATATATAATGGTGATTTAGGGCTGATTTGAGAAAACTTTTGCCACGTGCAACTCAGATCTAGACACCATAGTTTTACCTCTAGATCGTATTTTTACGGAGCTCGGGTGGACCCTGTAGGAGTAGATCCTTCACCACCACTGGAGCCTCATCATGTTGCCGGAGAACTAATCTACTTCTCCATCTTGCTTGCTGGATCAAGAAGGCCGAGATCATCGTCGAGCTGTACGTGTGCTGAACACGGAGGTTCCGCTCGTTCGGCACTAGATCGGAACGGATCGCCGGACGGATCATGGGACGGTTCGTGGGACGGTTCGCGGGGCAGATCGAGGGACTTGAGGACGTTCCACTACATCAACTGCGTTTCTTAACGCTTCCTGCTGTGCGATCTACAAGGGTACGTAGATCCAAATCTCCTCTCGTAGATGGACATCACCATGATAGGTCTTCGTGAGGGTAGGGATTTTTTTGTTTCCCATGCGACGTTCCCCAACATGGGCTTCCCTGTCCACCCTTTTGTGAGGGGTTTGTTGGAGTATACGAGCTGCAACTCCACAATCTCACCCTGACTCCATCCTTCACATATCAGGCTTTGTGGCCCTATGCGAGATGTTCCTGGGTTGTGAGCCCCACTTCGATCTATGGAGAAAGTACTTCTGTACCGTTCCCTAAACTAGGGGAGCGACAATTCAGGAAGTGGGTGGAGCCGAAGTATGGCATATAGACGCCACAAGATACCCACTGGGGACACCAAAGAAGGAGATCGATGAGTGGTCCTCGGAGTGGTTTTACATTGAAGATGTTCCCTTGTTTGAACCAGTTCCAAGAGGTCTTCTGGAATACTCCATGGCCCCTTTGAAGAAGCGATTCAGCTGGCGACCGAAGAGCTGTTCCCAAGAGGGGAGCTCCAAAGTGAAGCGCCTGTCCTCCATGTTTAGGATACTTGCTCACAGCGGGTTGACTATCGTTGACGTGATGGCCGCGACAATTACCCGGTGTGTCCGACCGCTTCAACAGCGTCCACAACCTTTGTGGCGCTACAGTGGGATGAGCGACTCTACCCAATCCAGACAACACGGACCAAACACTTAGGAGGCCTCGGTAGCCGTTCTAGCTGATCTTTTCAGAGGGTAAAATGAAGATTTCGCCCGCCTCACCCTCAAGGACGGCTATTCGGCACACAACCCTATTGAATGGGTAATTGTGATTGTATTCACAGCCTGGATATTTATGTTCGTTATTGCTGACCAATAACCTTTTCTCCCCCTCTGTAGACCTAGAGGCGATGGATCGAGATGGTAAACTGTCCTGCACCCTAGCATGAGGACTTTGTGTGTGATGATGACCCCCGATTTCATGAGGACCCGGAGATTTTGATTATTTTTTAGGACGAGGTGTTTTATCAAGAGAGCATTGACGAGCAAAAGGTGGCCCTTCTAGCCGACAACCACTGGTCTCTTCCATATTCGGGGGCAAGAGGAAGGTAACTACTGAGCGAGGGACCGTGCCGAGGGGTCGTCGGAACACGCGCCGAACTGCTTCTCGGGCTGTACCAGCCGGGGTTGCGCCAAACGAGAATAGAATCCCTGAACATGAGGCAGTGGCAGAAAATACGTCGGTCGTCCCTTTGGCCAAGAGGTAGATAGATCAATCTTCACCCCTTACAATACTGACTGTCTTCTTAAATGTTCATGACCCCTAGCCGATAAACTCAGGAGACGCGTGCAACCCTCCCCGTACGAGGATGGTGTCGAGGTATTGGATAGTCAACAATACCCAAGGTCTTCGGCTAACGTAGGAGTCCCGAACACGGGACCGCTCCCTGAAGGTTTTGAAGGGTTGTCAGTGACTAACTCCAAACCCGAAAGCACGATGAATCATCAGCAACCTAAGGAGTCACTGCGCCACCCTGTGTTTTCCGAGCAAGAGTTTAACGCTCTTAACTCAGCTGATGCATACTTTGGAACTGCATGTGCTAGTCTTAATTAAGTGGCAAGGCAGATGTGTGCCAATCTATAGGTGAGTCATTGGTGTATTTATAACCAAACAAAAGTTTAGACCTAGTAGCCCTCGAGCCTTAATTTGGGAGAGACGATTGAATTAAGGATCGACAAAACATTCTGCCAACCTGCAGGCTTTAAAGCAGGAAAATGGAAAATTATCCAAGGGTTTTCAGCTAAGCCAAGTCGATCTACAAGCGAGCAGGGCCAAACTAGAGGATGTGAAAAAATTCACCTGAGAAGCACATGGTAAGGGAAATTATTTGTGATATGCTAAATTTCAGTAGGATTTCCTTAATAACCGATAATTGTTTTATAACAGGAGAATAAATAGGCCAAATGCAAAAGGATTTATATGCATCTCGAGATTCGTAGAGGTACGCCGAATCTGAGCTTGAAGCTGGTTATCGCGTATTAAAGCGATGCCATGAGGAAAATAACCATCTCAAAGAAGAGAATACAAAAAAGCTTGGGAAATTGAGAGTTTGAAAAATCATTTGGCATAGAACCGCATAGAGAATCAGAAATTGAAAGGTGACATATTCTCTAAGTAAAATTCCGACCTGTAAAGGATCACTGTTTCTTTGCATTGATCGTGAAAATGTGCGCCTCTTTTGATTAGGTCTCTTAAGTGGGCGTCCTGAAGAAGAAGCCAGTTATTTTGGGGGGACCTGCTGTAGGAATTATCCATTGTGCATGAGCATGCTCGAAAGGCTATGAGGAGTATGGTGTGTGTTCTATGGCCAAACCAAGACCCCGTGCAAGGGATAGCCGAGCTTGCCGAGCTGTTTAGAGGAGCCCGATGGTGGTGCGAACTGTGGAAGACTTCAGCCTGCCGTGAAGGGGCTCGGGAGGGAGGGGTATGGTAAAGACCCGCGTTGCCCGCCTAGAACCCGAGCACATGGACCAGGTTGGGCCGGCGGGGCGAGATGGGAAAGAAATTCCTCTTCACCTCAGATATGATCAAGTGATGCCCGTCACACGCCTGTCGCGAGAGGACTGCACTTTAGATGCTATAATAGATCATCTCGACCAACTGCCAAGCATGTGATCATATGTAATGTGAAATTTGTGCATTAAGGCGCTTCCCTTCATGTTTTCAAAACTCTGTCTTTAACCGTCCATCGGCTTCTACCTCCCCTATTAACAACCGGGCAATGTTTCATACTTTTTATCCTATGATAACATGAATTAACTTCCGATAACTAGGCAATCCAGCCATGTGCTGCTAATAGACAAAGAGTACATGGGGGGAGGGGGGTTATGTTATATTACGATGTGATGTAAGGAACATCTTCTGGAAAAATAGTTCCTCGATGGGCTCCTTTTTTCGGGCTGCTACATAACCTGTAGTTGGTGTAGCCATTTCTCCGCATAGTGCGCACAACTACTATATACGACGAAAGGTGCCGATTATATGGATGTCATTCGTAGCCGACCAAGTTGTCTCTTAAGAAATGCTAGCTTTTGGCTTTACCGTCTCAGGTACGTATCTGGGCGAACCGGTCATAACAATCGCAGTGGTGCTCCCTTTACCCCCTACCCGACCATTTTGAGAACATAAGGGTAAGCAAAGGAGCTAGGCAGCCCAAAATTGCAAGGATCTTAACTGCAATTGATGCATACAATGGCAGGAATCATTGTTGATTCGAGGTGTATGTATATAAACTAGTAGGTGTGATGAATACATTGAACGACTTCTTGATGAAGCCCCGAGGTGCTATTTGGTCATTCCATTTAGCACAGATGTTGTGACAAATACTCGAAGCAGTTCAGTTAAGACGAAAAAAATCCTAGGACCAGCCCTACAAAAGAAAAAAAAATTTGTAAAAAAGAAAAAACAATGATTGAAAAAAGGTAACGACGTTGGTCTATCCATAGAAACGTCGAAGACGAGCTACATTCCACGGGTTCGGCTCGAGGCGGTTGTCCTCTGAGTTGCGCAATCGATAAGCTCCTCCTATTAAGACTTGATCAATTATAAAAGGGCCCTCCCACTTTGGGTGAAGTTTATGCTTCTTCTTCTCTGGGAGGCGTAGGACGAGCTCGCCCATGTTGTATGCCTTTGCCCGAACTTCCCTCCTCTCGTAGCGCCGAGCTTGCTGTTGATACAAAGCAGTTCAGGCCCGAGCTATGTCACGCTCACCTTCCAATGCATCTAAATCGTCTTACCTATCCAACTCAGCCTCTTTTTCCTCGTACATACGCACTTGAGGTGCGTCGTGGATAATGTCGCGTGGTAGGACTGGTCCAGCCCCGTACACCACGAAAAATGGTGTGTAGCCTATGGAACAATTCAGGGTGGTACGCAAGCGCCATAGTTCGGAGTCGAGCTCTTCGACCCATTGGCAGTCGGACTTTTAAGTGAGCGGACCAGCCGAGGTTTAATACCGCTCATAATGAGCCCATTGGCTCTTTCGACTTGTCCATTGGTCTGCGGGTGGTATACGGAGCCATAGTCGAGCTTGATGCCCAAAATTGCGCACCAATCTTTTACCTCCTGGGCGGTGAAGTTGGATCTGTTGTCCGTTATTATGCCATTCGGGACACCATAATGGTGTACGACACCGGATATCAAGTCGATTACTGGCCCGGCCTTGGTGGAGGTGACATGCTTAGCTTCAATCCGTTTGGTAGACTTTTTGACCATGAACATGAGGTATTTCTTTTCCTTGGTACCCCCTGTAAGTGGGTCGACCATATCCAGACCTCGGACTGGAAAGGTCTAGGAGATCGGGGTTTTCTGAAGAGTTGTTGGGGGCATGTTGCTTTGATTCACGAAGAGTTGACACCCCACACAACGCCGAACAAGTGTGTGGGTATCCTCTTGGGCTGTCTGCCAGGAGAAACCAGCTCAGAAAGCCCTTCTCACTAGTGCCCGTGCTGCTGCATGGTGACCGCGCATACTAGCGTGTACTTCGGCCAGATGCTGCCTTCCTTCATCCTTGGATATGCACCTTTGGAGGACTCATGTGGTGATATTTTCATATAGCTCGCCCTCATGTACCTTGTAAGCCTTTGATCAGCGAACGATGCGTCACGCCTCAGTCTGGTCGTCAGGGAGTTCCTTGTGTAAGAGATAAGCAAGGAAGGGTTCAGTCCATGGCGCGATTACTGCCATGACCAAGTGTGCCAAGGGTGTTTCTTCAATTGAAGTTCCGCCGATGATTCTGCTGCAGCTTGACAAGGACATGTGAAAATGCTGATATCTCGAATCCCTATCTTATTAAAATGGGGTAGCTTTACTGAAGTACTGCAAGAAAAGTATGGAAAAAAGCCTCTTTGCTTTCTGGTTTTTCCTTCCTAACAAGGAGGCAAGATTTTGAAGTTCCTTTTTTTCCTTTTTGCTCTTTTTATCTTGCTCGGCTGTAGGTGGTATAATCTGCTCTACACCATTGGGTCCTGTGCTACCCCCTTTGTCCTTCCATACCACAGATGGCTTAAAAAGCCTTTCTAGGAATGTGTTGTTGGGGGCGGGGTTGCCTTTGCGCCTAAGCGGGCAAGAATGTCTGTGGCTTGGTTGTTGTCTCTTGAGACGTGGTGGAACTACAACTCCTCGAATTGTGCTGATATCTTGAGGACGACGTTTCTATATGGTTCCATCTTCAGATTTTTTGCATCAAATTCATCGTTTATTTGTGAGATGGCGCGGTTAGAGTCTCCTCGGACCTTGAGCCATTGTATGCCCATTGAGACTGCTATTTGAAGACCGTGTAGTAGCGCCTCGTACTCTGCTGCCTTATTCGAGTCGGCATACCTCATCTATAGCACGTACCGAACATTATTCCCGGTATGGGATGTTAAGATCACTGTAGCCCCAGACTGGCGAGAGTTTTGGACCCATCAAAGTACATGGTCCAGTGAGCGTAATTGCTATACTCTCTGGGGAGTTCAGCCTCCGTCAATTCAGCGAGGAAGTCAGCCAATACTTGAGATTTAATAGCTCGTCGTGGCTCGTAGATGTCCTCAAATGTCAGGAGCTTGTTGGCCCATATGGCAATTCGGCTGATGGCGTCCTTGTTGTTGACGATGTCTCTCGGTGGTACCTGTGATGTCACAGTGACTGTGCATTCCTGGAAATAGTGTCTGAGTTTGCACGATGCCATAAACACTTTGTAAGCGATCTTTTGGTAGTGCAGGTATCTAGTTTTGCATGTGGTGAGCAACTCCGATACGTAATAGACCGGCCTTTATATTTGTAGTTGTTGACCCTCAGCTTGTCGTTCCACGACGAGAATCGTGCTGACCACTTGATTGGTGGCTAAGATGTATAGTAACATTGGCTCCCCTGTGTAGGGTGCTGCTAGGATGGAGTTGCTCGCCAATATTGCTTAGATTTCCTCTCGAGCCGTCGTGGCCTCATAAGTCCATTTCAAGTTCTTATTTGTCACCAGCAACCTATAGAGCGGGAGGGCTTTCTTGCCGAGGCGGGAGATAAAGCGGCTTAAGGCTGCCATGCAGCCTGCCAACTTTTGAACGTGTTGTAGCGCTCTTGGGACACCGAGTTGTGACAATGCTCATATTTTCGTCGGATTGGCCTTGATTCCCCTTTGTGACACAATGAATCCAAGGATTTTTCCATCTGGGACTCCGAAGACACACTTATCTGGATTAAGCCATATATCGTATGCCCGTAGGTTGGCAAAGGTTTCACCGAGGCTGTCTACCAGTTGGCTGACGTGTCTGGTCTTGACGACCACATCGTCCATGTATGCCTCCACAGTTTTGTTGATCATTTTCCTCAAGCATGTATGGATCATGCGCTGGTAAGTGGCGCCCGCGTTTTTAAACCCGAACGACATTATGTTGGAGCACAGTGGACCGTAGGGTGTTATAAAGACGGTTGTGGCCTCATCGGAATCCATCATTTTGATCTGATGGTATCCAGAGTAAGCGTCGAGGAAACACATGGGGATGTGTCCGACTCTTGCATCAATAATTTGGTCTATTCAAGGTAACAGGAAAAGGTCGTTAGGGCATGCTTTGTTTAGGTCCTTGAAATCGACACATAGCCGCCAAGATCTGTCCTTCTTTAGTACCATGACCAGGTTTGCCAACCAGTCGGGATGTTTAATGTCTTTGATGAACCTGACTTCCAGTAGCTTGGCGAGTTCTTCACCCATAGCGTGACGCTTTGGTTCAGAAAATTGGCGCAAGGCCTGTTTGACATGCTTAAAGCTTGCAATTATGTTTAGGTTATGTTCCGCAGTCCCCGAGGGATTCCTAGCATGTTTGAGGGGTGCCAGGAAAATATGTCCCAATTTTCGCGCAAGAAGGCGCGTAGTGCTTCATCGATTACGAGCTCTAGTTGGGCTCCGATGAACGCGGGCTTATTAGGGTAAGTTGGGTGTACCTAGAACTTGACGATCTCGCGTGCAGGTTTGAAGGATGTGGACTTGGGCCGCTTGCTGAGGATCACGTCGTATTTGTCCACCATGTCACATAGCACCAGGAGTTCCTCTGCGGCCAGGGTCTCGGCTAGTACCTCCACGACTAGGGATGCTGTTCTGTTTTCAGCTCAGAAGGCTCTGTTGGGGTCACTGATCACCGTGATCACGCCGTTTGGCCTCGACATTTTGAGCTTTATGTACCCATAGTGCGGTATGGCTTGGAATCATGTGAAGGCTTCATGTCCCAGCAAGATGTGGTAAACACTTTGAAACGGGACGATATGAAAGAGGAGCTCTTTAGATTGGTAGTTATTAGGTGTACCGAATACTACGTCGAGCGTTACTCGTCCGGTGCAGCGTTCCTCTCTCCCGGGGACAATACCTCGGAAGGTGGTTGTGCTTAGCTCAATTTGAGATCGGTCGAACTACATTTTTTCAAGTGTGTCCTCGTAGATGAGGTTGAAGATGCTACCCCCGTCCATTAACACCTTGTTGAGTCTGACGCCGTCGACTATGGGGTACAGGACTAGGGCGGCAGGTGTACGGCCCGTGCTAGTTATTGGTTCGTCGCCCTGGTCAAAAGTAATGGGTGTGTTCGACCATGGGTTTGCCGCCACTATATGTTGGATTTGATGGAGCTCCCGAAAGGCTCTGTTTCTCTGATTCCTTGAGGTGAATGTTCCATAGATCGTTAAGATCTGTGTGCTGTTATCCAACGACGCTCTTGACCGTCCCTCCACGGGTGTTGCCTTGAGGATGCCTTCCCTGCTTTTTGTAACCTGCCTGATGACCCAACAAGATCGAAGGCTATGTGTGGAACTAGATTCACGCAAGGCAGGGTGTAGGGGGCATGGATTGTCCAGTAGTACGTCGAGGACCGACCTGACCCTTATCTGTGTTCTCTTTGTTGAGTGCGTGGAGGTAATCGGCCCCGTGAGTGGGGTGTGCATCTTCTCCGAATCTGTATGGTTTACTCACTAAGGCTGGGATCGTTGCACATTTCCTGTATTTGCCAAGTGCTTTCCATGGCGTGATATGTCGGTGCACTAGTAATAGGGTACCTAGTGCCCCTGACTTATGCATGGGCATTAAGAGCATCACCCCTCAAGAGCAACCAACAACCCAAGCGAAGAGCCGGAACCAGACGCCGGCACGAGAAACCCCGACACCTGCCAGGGGCGAAGCTACATGCATCCTCACCAAGACTCGGCAAGGCACCTCCCCGGTGAGTGCGGGCCAACCTGGCACCGCTCCACCTCATCACTACACCAGTGACTTGTCGATGAGGTGTCGAGCTCCCAGATGGCTAGGTAGCTCTAGCTAAATACGTAGCAGCGTGCCGGAAGATAGATTACAACCTATTGACACCTGTCCAGAGGCGTGTCAAGACCCCAAGCCACGACCATCTCATAGGTGGGAGGAGCTTGCCAGGAACGCACCCCCGCTCGCCACCTCAGGTCGTATTTATGGAGTTTTGTCTTAAGTGCCAGAGTTAGGTATGATAGCACAGTTAGTTATCTGATTGCGACTATTTGCCACTGTGGACGCCCCTTGAGCTATAAAAGGAGGCATGAGGCACCCTCGCAAAGGATTGGGACACTTGCAGATTCTACACTTGGTAGATTCGAATCCCCAACGGATTAGAGCCAAGTGTACTTGTACGTATGTGATAGCTCTCCACGGTAACCCTTGCCGGGGCAGAACTCCGTGTGAACTTCATTTTCCTCAATCAATCCACCAAACCAGGAGTAGGGTTTTATGGTTCAAAACGACCCGAACCTGGGTAAAAATACCCGAGTCTCATCATTGTGCCACCTCGTAGCGTCTGCTCTTTGTGCCACACGACCTCCCCGTCGAACCACAAAGGAGCCAAGGGTCGCATAGGTGATTGAGTGCATAGCCGCACCGGCATCTTTGGTGCGCTAGGAAGGGGGATTTGTTCGCGCAAACCTCAGTGTTTCCTTTTCACCATGGCTCCCAAGAACAAGATTGGTGAAGACGCTCATCCTTGTACTTCAAAGTCCACGGCGCTTGCTGTTACGGATGCTGCTGGCGGCACGGCACTGTCTAGCGATGCAGGCATCACGGGCGTTGCGGTTGGCGTAGGAGGCGCCACAGTCAAGTCCCCCATGGCCGAAGCTCGACCAAGAAACGCCAGTGGCAAGCAGCAGCGATGTCATGTCGAGCTTGGCCTTGGTGCTACGGACAAAAGGGACACCCATGCTCCCTGCTTTCGCCGTATCAGCGGCCGTAACCACAACAGTGGTTCCTGTCGGCGTTCTAGGAATGGGGGTACCAAGACCTGCATGCCTGCGGCTCAAGGCTGGCCCACTTCATCAACACAAGATCGACTGGCGCGGCACCAACCAGGACAAGGCCCTCGCAAGGGGCCAAGCCTTATAAGGAGGAGCGACATCAAGACCCGACGGGGGCCTCCTCAGGACCCCTCCGGAGCGGTGGAAATTCCGAGGCGAGGCCGGGCCTCGGGAGTCAAGCGTTACGCCAGGAAAGGACAGGCGAGCAGTAGATGGCAGGACGGGACAATTTCCCCTTTAGTGGAAAGGAGGTGGGAACATACCGGGGCTCCAAAGGCATCTTCCACATGTTTCACTTTCGATGCAACAAGACCATGGCCGCCCGCCGGCAGGGCGAGCGTCATCCTTGCGCCCACCTCTGCAACGCTGGCAACTACTTTGCACGCGAAGACCATTTTTGACAGGGGAGGCATGTTCCCTTGTCCCCCGCCGAAATTGGCCATTGTGGGATCCCTTCTGGCCGACGATAAGGGAAGAAGAAGCACGTCTCCACTATAAATATAGAGGGTAGGATACTTGAGAGTGGGGGGAGAGTTCATTCTAACCCAAGGGCAACACACCAAGCCACTTGGCCTCCGGAGGCTCGAGAGCACTGTATTACTTCATCCACCAACCTCCGCGAGAGGCAATCCACTAGAAGCAGCAGTAGGGTTTTACGCTTCGCAGCGGCCCGAACCTGGGTAAACTGTTGTGTTCCGTGTTACCGTCACCATCGAGTGAGTCCTTCGTCGTTTCCATCGAGTAGCGGGCTAGGTGAGGTTCAGCCGGGAGAGATCGTCGTACACGCCCCTGTGTTCGAAACCTTAGGGTTTTCCCGAGCCCGAAATCCGACATTTGGCGCTCTAGGTAAGGGGCATCTGATGGTCTTCTCCTAGCTTCCTCCTTCCCAGTCCACTGTACCGATGGCCGGCGACCAACCAGCTTCCTTGAGCCTCGTCGAGCTGGTCTCCGACCGCCACATCACAGCGGCTGCAAGCTTGCATGCCGGCGTCATGAACCTAGGCGGCTCGTACCTGGTTGTCAACAACGTTTCCACCCTGGCGGCCACTCGTGCCACCCAGGCGCATGGTGGCTGGGCGGTGGCCCAGGCATCCGCAACGCGCCGCAACAACTTGGGGGGACCTCGGCGCACAGGACGTGTTGCGGATGGCAAGAGAGATGCTCCGCCAATGACCGACACCAGGGGGCTTCGACGCGTGGGCGGATCACATCATGGAGCTGATTGCTACTGCAACAAAAGACCTTCCAACGGCGCCAGAAACGTGCTACGGCACCAGGAATCCTTCTGCTACGGCTACGGCTTAAGGGACTTCCTAGGCAAATATGCAAAGGATTTGCCCCGTGGGCTTGGAGCCTTGCGTTGGTGTTCCCTCGAAGCGGAAAGGGTGATGTAGCGCAGCGGTGGTAAGTATTTCCCTCAGTTTGAGAACGAAGGTATCGATCCAGTGAAGGAGTATCACAAGTGCCTGCACAAACACAAAAAGCTTGCTCCCAGCGCTATGGAGGGGTTGCCAATCCCTTATAGATTGTTCGCCAAGTGAGAACTGAAAGGAACAAAGTAACAAAGCAAAGTAAAAGCGAAAGTGGAAACGATAGGTGTGAATAGACCCGAGGGCCGTAGTGTTCACTAGTGGCTTCTCTCATGAAAGCAAGTACACGATGGGTGAACAAATTACTGTCGAGCAATTGATAGAACCGCGCAAAGTCGTGACGTCATCTATGGCAATGATTATATCTATAGGCATCACGTCCAAAACAAGTAGACCGATACTTTCTGCATCTACTACTATTACTCCACACGTCGACCGCTATCCAACATGCATCTAGTGTATTAAGTCCAAAAGAACAGAGTAACGCCTTAAGCAAGATGACATGTTGTAGATGGACAATCTCATATCTATGACAAAGCCCACCTTGTTACCCTTGATGGCAACAACACGATGTGTGCCTTGCTGCCCTACTGTCACTGGGAAAGGTCACCACATGGTAAGAACCCAAAACCAAGCACTTCTCCCATTGCAAGAATCATAGATCTAGTTGTCCAAACAAAACCCAAGACTCGGAGAGACTTACAAGGATATCAAATCATGCTTATAAGAAATCAGCAAAACTCAAATATATATCATAGATAATCTGATAAAAAAGCCACAATTCATCGGATCTCGACAAACACACCGCCAAAGCGGATTACACCGGATAGATCTCCATGAAGATCATGGAGAACTTTGTATTGAAGATCCAAGAGAGAGAAGAAGCCATCTAGCTACTAACTATAGACTCGTAGGTCTGAAGTGAACTACTCACGAGTCATTGGAGGAGCGATGATGTTGATGTAGAAGCCCTCCAACTCCAAAGTCCCCTCCGACAGGGCATCGGGAAGGGTCACTAGATGAGATCTCGCGGAAACGGAAGCTTGCGGCGGCGGAATAGTATTTTCGTGTATCCCTTGATTTTTTTCTGTATTTGAGGGAATATATAGGCGAAGGAGCTAGGTCAGTGGGGCGCCAGGGAGGCACAAGCCTGCTAGCTGCCGCCCCCTCGTGGCGGCTAGGGGGCTTGTGGGCCCCCTCTAGCCCTCCTGGCTTGGACCTCAAGCCCCCTGATCTTCTTCCATTCGGGAAAAATTTATTTTGGGGATTTTATTCCGTTTGGACTCCGTTCCAAAATCAGATCTGAAAAGAGCCAAAAACACACAAGAAACAGGAACTGGCACTTGGCACTGAATTAATAAGTTAGTCCCAAAAAGATATATAAAAGGTACATAAAACATCCAAAGATGACAAGATAACAACATGAAACCATCAAAAATTATAGATACGTTTGAGACGTATCACTGATCGCCATCACCCACAAGACCATCGAAACTGGTGCATCCTCGAGGTCACAGGCGTCGGGCGTCGGGGGCTCACACAGCGTGTCGGTCCCCGGGCCTGCAAGCATCGGGGCCCTACCCGCTCCGGGCGGGGCCGAGAGAGACGCGCTTCACGTTGCCCTACTCCTTCACCAGACCCAAGCGACCGGCCCCGAGGCGCACCACACCGACAACCACCAGGGGAGCGAGGAGAATGGCGGGACGACCGACGCACACGCTATTGCGCATCACCAAGACCAGGTCGGCCCATGACAATTCGAGGCGGCTAGACAGGAGTGCTCCCTCCGGCGCAACCAACAGAGGGCGGAGGCGATGGCATGGAGTAACTACGACAACAGAGACATGATAGGACAGCAAAGAGGGAATCAACACCAGGCGGCGCCGGGACCAGCCAACGGCAACAACAAGAACAAGCGACTTCCCGCGGAGGCCTTTCGTAGGAAGAACTCCGAGCAATAATGTCAGGGAGATCCCCTTCCGCCACCAAGGGGGACCACCACCGTCGCACTATTGACCGGCCATGGGGGATGATCGAGCACTTACATGGAGCCGTACGTACCTGAGTATGCGGCATCACCTGACCCTTCCGACGAGGAAGAGCTTCAGGCATCCCCCCGGGCGCCTATCCTCCTCAGGAGTGAAGAACGTTTTCGGGCCCCTCCTTGAGCCGGGCCCTAGAGGCGCAGGCACGGAGGTGACCTCAAGCTGCAGGGCACGGGCCAGCTGTCTTCCCCACAGAATAGCTGCGTAAGGCCAAACCCACGGGCCTCATGAGGACGAGTCGAGTGCTGCGATGAGACACAAGTGGCACAGGCCGCCCGCGGCAATCACGATGCAGGCGTGGGCGCCGAGGGCTAGGCCTGGTTGGGTGCCCCTCGGGCACGGAGAAGCTATGCGAGGTAATTTCTTGGGTTCACTTCTCTAGGGAGGGAGTGCTAACTGCATGGACTCGTGGTGTTCACAGCATACCCCTGCATATCATTTACTCGTGTTTCTATAACTCCTGCTGCATCCATTCGGCGACCTGACACCTTGACTTGTTTGCATCTTTGGGCGATCTACCCCCTCGCTCGGGGGCTCTGACCGGTGCACGTCGCCCCGTCGCGGGGACTGGGGAATCCCCACGGCTCCTTAGGACCACAATCGATAGGATAACATCAGAGTCGCTTGAGCATCAAGGGGGGATCCTGAGCATCGTGCCTCAGGGGCCTTACCGGTCACAAGGCCACCTGCCGCCCTTGATATCATCCTCGGTGATCCGGCCATTATCAGGGGTGGCAGGTCCTGACCCCGTGGCTACATCCGTTCACTCAGTCCCACGCAACGGCGGTCAGGAAATGTGCGGGACCGGGTCCTAGCGACGCAGAACCGCTTGAACGTCAAAAGGGGGCTCCTGAGCATCGCGCCTCAGGGGCCTTACCGGTCACACGACCACCTGCTGCCCTCGGCAGCGTCCTCGGTTTTCGGTCGTTGGCAGGGGTAGCAGGGCCTAACCCCATAGCTACATCCATTCACTCGGTCCCATGCAACGGCGGTCGGGAAATGTGTGGGTCTGGATCCTAGCAACGTAGAGCCGCTCGAACGTTAAAGGGGGCTCCTGAGCATCGCGCCTCAGGAGCCTTACCGGTCACAAAGCCACTTGACCACCCTGGTGCCATCCAGGCTTGGTCGGTATCGGGGGATGTGGGGGCTTGCCTCTTGAGGCGCCTCATGACGACAGGGAAACGTGCAGGAAGGAGCACGCAAGATCTGCATCAACCCATCGCACCTCTACATCGTCCTTCAATCCTTCCGGAACCTACTTCATCCCGTGACACTCTCACGTAATAACGAGCCGAGGCTGTATATGCCCAAGGCCCCCCGAGGACGCGGAAGGGGTCCACCCCACACGTAGTGGAAGACCTATGCTCCGCGCTGGGTACAAATGGAGGAAATCAACATAATCCACCAATGACTTCTCGAAGCTCAGGCCCCAATGCCTCGAGGGTAGGGACACTCGCGAGGGCAAAGCGTCCTCGCGACCTCCCATATTCACGCCCACCGTGACACTCTCACGTAATAACGAGTTGAGGTTGTATATGCCCAGGGCCCCCCGAGGACGCGTAAGAGGCCCACCCCATGCCTAGTGGAAGACATACGCTCCACGCTGGGTAGAAGACGAATGCAATCAGCATGGTCCACCCATGACCATGCTCGCAGCTGGCAAGGAAACCCATATAATCCGCCAATGACTATGCTGACCTTAATGCCGGACGTGACACTTTCTTGCTTTTTCCTTGATTTCGAACTGTCTTCTGCTGAGTTTAAATTGGCCGATTTCAAAAGTTGATTTTTCCAATTTCTATGCCCGACGTTTGAAGAACAAAAAGGGGGGAAACATTCTCTGGTGTTTCTTATTTCACTGGCTTTGAAACCTCCCATCCAGAGGACGTGTTTGGAGATAACCGCTGTGCGCCGCCCCTAGGAGTCAAGGAGCATGAAAGCAAGGACTTGTCATAACAGGAGCGGACATTTTCGGCGATCAACCCCCGCTCGGGGGTCCGGATCGAAGCACAGTATCACAAAGAGTCTCGGGAGACCTCAGAGCCCCCCGGTGCGATGACCAAAGGAACAGAGTGCAGAATCGCTCGAGCGCCAGAAAGGGGGCTACTAGGCACCGCCTTCGGAGCCTTACCTGTCATAATGCCACTCGCCACTGTTGGCGCCGCTCGGGAGCCCCGAATGGCGTCAGGAGTGGCGGGGCCCTGCCCTGTGAATTGCGAGCCTAACGTCCTAGGGAAATGTGTGGGACTGGGGCCTGATCACGTAGAGTGGCTTGAGTGTCAAAGGGGGCTCCTGAGTAGCATGCCTGAGGAGGCTTACCGGTCACAAGGCCACCTGGCCTCTGGCTCAGGGCTTTGCCGCATGAGGAACAACCTTGGTAATGGGTTGCACCTTACGGGGGCAGGGAAATGTGCGGGACCAGGATCTGCTGGCTTAGTGGGCCGAAAGGGTCTTCACCCCATCCCACCTACGAAATAAGAGCTACTCAGGAGGGACTACGCAAGGGACCGGCGCAAGCCCACGAGCTATGTACTCTGCAGGCCCAGACTGGGACCCTCTCATCTTACGTGAAACAAACAATGAATTAAAAACAAGCGTACTAACGAAAGGATGCAGAGCCTAAGGATTCAGCTGTGGCAAGGAAGGAAGCCATTGACCGAGCGTGCGGCGATACGAGCGGTGCCTAGGGAGGACATGACCTCCTGAGGGCCCTGGCCCCTGTCATCCCCGAGCGATGGGTGGGTCAATGAACGATCCTAAACCTCGAAGACAAGCTGCGGCAACCACCGACGAGCAAGCCAAGGAAAAAGGAGAACGACGAAGGTAAACACAAGCTGGTGGTGCTTAGGGGGAGTGGCCGCCGACGCCTCCCTTGGGGCCTGCAGGCTCGTCATCGGAGCCCTCCTCCTTGTTGGAGATGGGCATCGCACGTACCGCTCCACCAGGGCGTCCATATGCGGGCGAACTTTGCCTGAGAGAAGACGATGGGACTCAGTAGGCACCGGCTCGATGGCGCATTGGAGATCGAGCTCTGGAGCGAGAGCGTCACCGCGCAGCTGCGGGACACGTGGGCCGCTTGGCCCGCAGGAAAATGGGGCCCGCGACGCTTCGGGCCGCCCTCTAGGCTTTGCTGAGAACCCAACCAGGCGCGCCTTGGGCCTGAGGGCTACTGTTGTCTTTCTGGGAATGGGGGTACCCAGCCCTGCGTGCCTACGGCTCAAGACTGGCCCACTTCATCAACACAAGATCGACTGGCGTGGCACCACCTAGGAAAAGTCCCTCGCGAGGGGCCAAGCCTTAAGAGGAGAAGCGACATCAAGACCCGACGGGGGCCTCCTTGGGACCCCTCCGGAGCGGCGGATATTTTGAGGCGAGGCCGGGCCTCGGGAGTCAAGGATGATGCCATGAAAGGACAGGCGAGTAGTAGATGGCAGGGCGGGAAAATTTCCCCTGTAGTGGAAAGGAGGTGGGAGCGTACCGGGGCTTCAAAGGAATCTTCCAAAGGTTTCCCTTCTTGTGCAACAAGAGCATGGCCGCCCGCCGGCAGGACGAGCATCATCCCTGCGCGCACCTCTGCAGCGCTGGCAGCTACTTTGCAGGTGAAGACCACTTTTGACAGGGGAGGCATGTTCCCTTGCCCCCATCAAACTGGCCGTTGTTGGATCCCTTCCTGCCGACGATAAGGGAAGAGGACCCGTGCCTCCACTATGAAGAGAGAGGGTAGGATACTTGAGAGCGGGGCGAGAGTTCCTTCCAACCCAAGCACAACACACCAAGCCACTTGGCCTCCGGAGGCTCGAGAGCACTGTATTCGTTCATCCACCAACCTCCGTGAGAGGCAATCCACCAGAAGCAGGAGTAGGGTTTTACGCTTCGCAGCGGCCCGAACCTGGGTAAACTGTTGTGTTTTGTGCTACCGTCACCATCGAGTGAGTCCTTCGTCGTTTCCATCGAGTAGCGGGCTAGGTGAGGCTGAGCCAGGAGAGATCTTCATACACGCCCCTGTGTTCGAATCCTTAGGGTTTTGCGGAGCCCAAAATCTGATTGTGCCCAATCCGAAGGAAGCCGCAATCCACCGGTTGTGCCTGCCAAAGGCGCTGTTGCTGGGCATGTGCCTCGTCTAGAGGAAGACGGAGTGTTGAACGGGGCCATGGATGCACAAGCTCAGCCTCCCCCACGCCAGACCGCTACATCAACCGGTGCACGACGACAAGGTTGTGATGACGCTCCTCCTGGTTCCACTACAGGTCGAGCGACGTCGCGTCCCGCCTCTCTGCCCATGCAGGACACGACCATGGAGGCAATGTTGTGAGCTCAACTGCATTGAATTTTCCACCAATTGCCGAAAAGATGGAAGAATGGAGGGCCATCACTTAGAGTATGATTGGCTTTGCCGAAGCCAGCAAGTCGCAATAGGCAGGACCCACCCATTGTCCACGGATGATGATGGTGTCCCGGACTGATGGTCGCGTTGAGGGGGCCACACCAACACTGGAGTCCCCTCCTCGACAACAAACCCTAGGATAGACGCAGCAAGCTCCATGCAACGATGGGCCCAACGCGGCATCCATGGTCTCATTCGGCCCACACGACCAACGAGACCAGCGGCATGTACTGAAAGACGAATGGAAGGAGGACGCGTGTATCGCCATCGATGATGCCGGGAAGCACATCGTCAATATGACCAGCGGAATGGTGTAAACACCGACGAACCTACACCTAGTGTTGGCGGCTACCTACCTTAGGAGGTTAGTGTCCCGCCTTCACTCGTGAGCTGCGACAGGCCCGTTGGCCATCGAGCCGAGCCTTCAAGCTTGAATTCACAAAGAAGTACGACGGGAAACTTAACCCGGCAAAGTTCCTGGTCATCTACGCGATAGCCATCCAAGCCGCCGGAGGAAGTGATGAGAAGGTGTTCGCAAACAATTTCACTTTGGCACTCAAGCCAAAGGTGAGGTCATGGATGTCGTACCTGCCGGAGAACTCCATTTCAACGTGGGCTGACTTGTGCAACGAGTTAATTGGTGCCTTCACGGGTGGCCACCAGGAGCCACGACAGTCCAGCGACTTGCAGGTCCTCCCACTGAAGGAGGGGGAAACCATGTGGAAGTACATCCAAAGATTCAGCAGAGTGCACCACCATATTCCCGTGATACACCCCGCAGCCATGATTTGCGTTCCATTCGAACATATGCAACAGGATGATGCATGCTAAGATGAATGTCAAACTGTCCAAGACCATCAACGATCTATACACGTCGGCGAGCAAGTGTGCACGAGCTGAAATAGGAAGGCGACTCCTCGGAGAGGAGGCTGGTGTCGAAGTCGACTCCGATGATGACGACGATAACCCTGGATCGAAGGGGAGGAACCGGAAGTGCAACAAGAAGTGCAAGGGCAAGGCAGTGTTAGCCGTCGAATGCTCTGGTGACCTGTTTGCCGGCAAAAGGAGAAAGCCAAGACCCCCGACAAGGGAGCTACCTCGTGCATTGATTGCTGGGAGGCCACAGAGGTAGAGAAAACAAGAACGTCTGACAGGCCATACTGCAAGATCCATCATACCAAGGGCTAGGATCTCCAAGAATACGGCCAAGTCGAGCAGCTTGCTGAGAAGCAAAAAGCTGAATACGAGAAGCGTGACAAGGAGAAGGTCCAAGATAACGCTGTTGGGAAGGGCCACGGTGGCAGAGAAGGCTACCGCAGGAAGGCCCCACAGCAAAAGGAAAAGCATGCTAGAGGCCGCGAGAAGAGGATGGAAGATGACACGAGTGATGATGAAGATGATGGAGAGGATTCCAGCGATAGAGAATTCCAGAAGGCCACCAATTCCATGTGCGTTGACGGTGGTGCTTCCTTGCACTCCTCTTGCCGCCAGCCCAAATAGTGGACGCGCTAAGTTAACGCCATGGAGTGTGCGGCATAGTCTCAAAGGCCAATCGAGTGGTCCCGCACGCCTATCATCTTTGACGGGGAGGATCACCCTGATCGCGTTACCGTGGTCGGGTGTCTGCCACTATTGGTTTCTCCAATAATCCACAACCTCAAGGTTAGTAAGATGTTAGTTGGCAGTGGGGTTGGGATGAACCTGATTTCTCTTGAGGTGGTCAAGAGGCTACAGATCCCTAACAGCGAGCTCAAGCCTACGGGTTCATTCCAAGGGGTTAACTCCGGCAGAAGCCAGCCAAAGGGAAAGATAAATTTGTCGACTACATTCGGCGGAGAGATCAACTAACGGGCCGAGAAGATCGTGTTTGATGTGGTAGAGCTCTCCCTGCATACAATGGAATTCTTGGTCGCCCAACCTTGGCAAAATTCATGGCAGCATCCTACTAGGCTTATAATGTTCTGATGATGCCAGGACCCATGGGAGTAATCTCCATCCCGTCCGACTAGAAGGGTGTAGTCATTTGCGTAGATTAGATATATCGAGACGCGGTAGAAGCTGAAGCCGCGGAAGGACCCACTCCTGCCAGGATCCATATGAGGGAGAATAAGTCTAGCAGGAACACCGGCAAGAACTCCGGGAAGCGCGCCTCCAAGGAGTGTGTTGCACCCATCGATGACCTTCTGGAGAGTTACACTAGCAAGAAGTCCAAGGTCTCCTATCCTGCGACGAAGAAGGTCCCGACAAGGAAGGATGGCTCTGATGGTACATTTATCATCAGTGCCACCCTTAGTGACAAATAGGAAAGAGAGCTTGTTGCCTTTTTGCAGGAAAATGTCGATGTGTTTGTGTGGCAACCTTCTGACATCCCCAGTGTTCCGAGAGAGGTAATTGAGCACCAACTTGCTCTCTGCCCTCATGCCAGACCCATCAAGCAGAAGGTTAGAAAACAGGCCTTGGAGAGACAACAGTTTATCACCGAAGAAATCAAGAAGCTAGAAATTGCTGGTTTGGTCTGAGGAGTACTGCACCCAAAGTGGTTAGCTAACCCAGTAGTGGTGAGCAAGTTTAATGGGAAATGGACGCTTTGCATTGATTTCACAGACTTAGACAAACCATGCCCGAAGGACCCATTTCCCTTGCCTCACATGGACTAGATAGTTGATGCCACTTCTGGGTGCAATCGGCTTTACTTCCTGGACGCATAATCCGGATACCACCAGATATTCATGGCCAAAGAAGATGAGGAAAAGAACGCGTTCATAACTCCATGCGACACGTACAACTTCGTACGGATGCCCTTTGGGTGAAAGAGTGTTGGTTCTACCTTTGCCAGAGCCGTGCAAATTGGATTTGGACTCCATCTGCATAGAAATGTGGAAGCTTATATGGATGACGTAGTGGACAAGATGAGAGACGAAGCTACCCTTGTGCAAGACCTAGAAGAGACCTTCGCGAACCTGCGCAAGATCAACCTAGAGCTCAACCCTGAGAAATATGTGTTTGGTGTCCCGTCAAGCTACTTGTGTTCTTTGTGTCCTAGCAAAGAAATGAAGCCAGTCCCGACAAGATCAAAGCTATCGAGCATATACAAGCACCCAAGACAGTTAAGGACATGAGACGTTTGACCGGATGCATTGCCATGTCGAGCAGATTCATCTCCAAATCCGCTGAACAGGCCTTGCCGTTCTTCAAAATCCTAAAGAAGCCTGGCCCGATGAAGTGGACCCAGGAAGCAGATGTGGCGCTGCAAGATCTGAAAACGTAGCTCTCTTCCGCTCCTACCTTGGTCCCTCCCAAGCCACAAGAGTCGTTGCTGCTATACCTGGCGGCAACTAATCAAGTGGTTAGAGCGGACTTAGTGGCACAGCGGGAAATAAATGAAGATGGGGCCGCTGTGGCAGATGTTGCCGGGGATGAAGCCAAAGTATCGGCGGCAACGCCCAACACAGACTCAGAAGAAACCCCGCAGGCTAGCAAGGAGAGCTCCAAGGAGTTGGCGAAAAAGAAGGTGGTGCAGCGGCCAGTGTACTTTGTCAGCTCCCTATTACACGGGAATAGATCAAGGTACTCTGGAGTACAAAAGCTAATATTCGGCCTCATGGCCTCGAGGAGGCTGCACCACCACTTCCAAGCCCACGAGATCACGGTTGTCACCTGTTTCCCACTACAACGCATCTGTGTGGACCCCGACTTACTAGTCGAGAATCGCCGTGCTCAGTGATCCTAGAGATCAATGCTCACCGAACACAGATACTGAATGAAGATTCTTACATCCAAGTACCGATTATTACAACACATGACCGAAAGGTCAAGTTCACAAGACAGGGCCTAAGGCCAAATCACACGAGTACACTAATAGCGGAAAACAAAGGGGCTAAGCGGGTGCCCATGCCATCAAGCCTACACCGTCATGCATTCTGTCTCGGAAGCGTCTTAGTTCGTAGGGGCGTCTCCGAAGACGAACTCATCTCCACACTCCGGTCCTTCCATGTCTGGTCAATAACATAACTAGTGGCAAGCCAATGAGTACTTTGAATGTACTTGCAAACAGCCCACGATGTAATCAACGAAAGTGAAGGATAACAATATCATGCATTTATAGTGTAACTCATCTGGGTGGAATGTTCATGAATATGCATCAAGTTAAAGAATTACTCTTGAAGAACAGGTTACAGATATCAATATATCTGCCGAGGGCTGAACCATCCGGGTTCACCCTATATGCCAAGTCACCAAACTTGGTCATATCATTGCTATCATAGCAACACCTTTCTCATCACCACACACACACACACAACTCACGCACACTTGGTTTATGCGAAAATATCAGGACGTAGTTTAAGCAGGATTACCCAACTGTCCTTGACCGTAGACACAGCTATTCAAATAGTTTACACTCTGCAGAGGTAGTACGCTGGACCCACGAGATCCAGGAAATTCCGTCTCATCCACGACTCGCGGTATATCACATACCCGAGGTAAGTACCCGATCAATGCCTTTCCCTTGACGATACAAGACAAAGAATTCCACTCGATTGGTACCCAGCCCACATGTTGTACGTCTTACGAGCACCAACTCTGGACAGTACCAACCATGCAGGGACCAACGGTGTGACTGGAACTCATAAAAATGGCATAGTCGTCCTACCTGGCACGACCCCATCACGAAAGTGACCACACATCACTCCCGCCACTAGTATTGTGGCTCTTTGCTAGCACCGACCAGAGTAATTAAAATAGCCCCGTCCCATAAGGGGTAACGTGGTCGTACTGTTAAGGTTGGGACGGTCGACACATCATAAATCTAATCCCATTTCCGAAACCATACTCACACAAATACCGGGTGCATCACTTCACCAAAAGTGACCACCTAACTCATCATCACCCTCGGGCATTGGTGGCACCCGACGGGGTTTTCATAAACTCTTGCTTTATGACAAAATCATGCTCATGATAATACTACTGCTATCTTTACTTGTCAACATGGTATTAGCATGACCCTAAGGGGTAGAGTCCAGCTCAATGCAAAATACTCCGGAGGAGCCTTCGGTAAGATCATATCAAATGATTACCGGCACTTATGATCATATGCAACGGGAATACTTGCTATTTTAACATGCAAAGTAACATATGCTCAATCATCGTCAAAGGCCTGCTTGCCTTGGTTAGCTAAGTATCCGGGGTTTTCGAGGTCTTCCGCTCCGATTCCCTCGTCACACGAATTTTCTATCGTCGATAAATCAGTAAATAAGAAATAGCTCACATAGAAATAGATCACAAAGTCATTTTAAAAATGTTCCTATTATTGATAAATCTAAGATATCATTTAAAAAATATTTGCCTCAGTTTTCCTTGAAGGAATATTTTTGAAAACAACCAAACAGAAGCAAAATTATTCCATTTTAGTCCTTTTTATTATTATAAAATAGAATAGTTGCTGGAAAAATTCATCTAAGCATATCGTTAAATACTACACATTTTTAGAAGAATAACCGTGGAAGAATTATATTTTTACACTGGTTGAATGTTTTAATAAAAATCTTAGAAACCAGGGTTTAAAATAAAAAGAAAAACAGGCTAGCTCCTGGCCTGGCTCGGCCCAGAGCTGGGCTGGCCCAGGGCCAGCCGACAGCTTGCCCAGGCGCGCGCGCCGTCAGGTTTGAACCTAACGCGCGGGGCCCTACGGTCAGCGACCGAGGTCAGCGCGGGGGAGGAGGCTAGGCCACCGACAGATGGGGCACACCTGTCGGGGTCGTCTCCAACCTCCGGACAAAGAGGAGGAGCAGGACACCGATGAGGTTGCCGATGCGCTCATGCTCCAACGAACGCGGGAATGGGTTCGCCTTGTTGCTGCCTACCTGTTGGTGGTCGAAACAACGTCGGGGAGGTAGCGGTTCGCCGGCAAGAAAGAGGCCGTGGCGAAGGAGTTTCGGGAGGTGGTCGAGGGGGTGGCTACAGACACGGAAAATCTCGGGCGAGTTGGGGGAAAGCTTCCTGGGGTCGAGGGGGTCAGTTTGGTGGGTCGAGGGGCGCAGGAGCCGTCGTGTAGCCAGAGATCGACTAGAGCTCCGAGGCGGACGGGCCTTGGTCGATCTCGAGCACCGGGGCTCTGCTGGTTTGCTGGGGTGTCTATGAAGGTACTAGTGGTCGTGGTCAAGCTATCTGGAGGGTGCTAGAGCGAGGGGAAGGGCTATTTATAGGCCCGCGACGGTGAGCAAATTCGGGAGTGCCGGTGACTCACTGTGGCGCGCATGGGGGCGCAGAGAGAGGTTGGGGTTGAAACCACGGTCTCAGGACGTGGTATTGGACCGCCCGAACCATCTGCACCAAAGAGAGAGAGAGAGGAGAGTCGTGCATTCGTGGCCGCGCAACCTTGGCTGGTTCTGGAGCGCGCGTGCACGCGTCGCGCGAGTTCTAGTGCGATAGAGGAGGGGCCTGAGGCTTGCTCGATGCAGAAGGGTTGTCAGGGAAGAGGTTGGACATCTCGGGGGAGGCTGGAACTGGCCGAGGGTATCGCCCCCACCTCGGTGACTCCCTGTAGCGCGCCCGGAGCGTAGTTTTGGCCTGCCACGGTATGCTGGTGCGCTCTCACGCACTTTGTACGTGTCCAGCATGTCCTGGCACTGGCTGGGGGTGTGGCTAGCCGTTTGGTTTTAGTGGGAGCTTTGGCTGGTCAAAGGAGGCAAGAAACACTGGTGCTGTCAATCATGAACTGAGGTCTAAATTGGGTTTTTTGGCCTTTCCACTTTGAACCAGTGAGGGGCCAGTTGACTGGGGTTAGATACAGGTGCTGGCCACTTAATCTAAGAGTTTGAAGCAAAGGAGTTTGGTTTAGCTGTGTCTAAGCTGGCTTTTTCCTATCTGTCAGAAGGTGTTCGACAGTGGGTTTAGGGAGTTGCACCCCACCACTGGTGTTGAGACTTAACAAGTTTGGTTTTCGTGGTAAACCATGGAGTTTCACCAAATTTGAGCTCCAAAGGACAAGTTTAGCTTTGTAAACTTGAAAACACTCCAATATGACGAGATATGTTCCTTCCAAAGGGAGTGTGGGCAAACTAAGTCCCACAAATCACATTTTTGTGTGGAACCCTCATTTGAGGTATTAGGCACTCCTGCAAAGTTTTAGCATCATTGGACAAAACTTTTCTATGTAGAGTTGTTCTAACTTGATTCTGGACACACAGGGTTTTTGGGTTATTTGGGGTCCTTATCCATCTTTGATCAAGGTGAAACTTTATGTGGACACCAAACAAGGCTTAGGGATACCACTGGAATATTCTAGGAATTTATTGAGAATATTTCCTTTGGAAATATTTCAGAATGCCAAAAGAGACAGAAATAGCTTTATAGTTTTGAACAACAAATATAATATAAAATGGGGTTAAAAATCCTATGTATGGAAAATATATGTCCTTCTGATCATCTCTAAATTTAATCAGATTTTTCCAAAGCAGAAAAGTATTTTTCCATGTTGGAATACCAATTCTGACCTTAGAAATGGGCACGTTATTTAATTAGGAAAATAATCACAAAAATAATTATTTTGTGGTTTTGAAATATAAAGAGAGGTAAAAATCAAGGACATGTAGTGCAACTCAAGGTGGTTTTACTTTGGTCAGCAATAAGGAAAGGTTTTTGGAAATCCGAATAATAGCAAAGGACTTTAGGGTTTTAAAATCTTTACATGATCAAGCATACAAGCATACAATGTCAATCATGGCACTAACAACATTAGTTTTGAAAAAGTTTTAACAAGCTCAGAATTTCACAATACGGACAAGTGATAGCAAAAACAGGGTGTGACAGACCTATCCCCCTTACAAGAATCTCGTCCCCGAGATTCCTAAGCTAGGTGCTAAAAGGTCTGGAAACTCAGATCGGAGATAGTCTTCACGCTCCCATGTAGCTTCGGTTCAGTGTGGTTGCTCCATTGAACCTTGGAATACTTGATGGTGCGGCTTCTGGTGCATCGCTCTGCTTCATCCAGAATGCGGATTGGCCTCTCGCGTTAGGTGAGGTCACACTGAAGGTCAATGGCTGAAATGTCTCAAACGTATCTATAATTTTTGATGGTTTCATGCTGTTATCTTGTCATCTTTGGATGTTTTATGTACCTTCTATATCTTTCTTGGGACTAACTTATTAATTCAGTGCCAAGTGTTAGTTCCTGTTTTTTCTATGTTTTTGGCTCTTTTCAGATCTGATTTTGGAACGGAGTCCAAACGGAATAAAATCCCCAAAATATTTTTTTCCCGAACGGAAGAAGATCAGGGGGCTTGAGGGCCAAGCCTGGAGGGCTACAGGGGGCCCACAAGCCCCCTATCCGCCACCAGGGGGCGGCGGATGGCAGGCTTGTGGCCTCCCTGGCGCCCCCCCTGACCTAGCTCCTTCGCCTATATATTCCCTAAAATACAGAAAAAATCAAGGGATCCACGAAAATACTTTTCCGTCGCCGCAAGCTTCCGTTTCCGCGAGATCTCATCTGGATACCCTTCCCGGTGCCCTGCTGGAGGGGACTTTGGAGTTGGAGGGATTCTACATCAACATCATCACCCCTCCAATGACTCATGAGTAGTTCACTTCAGACCTACGGGTCAGTAGTTAGTAGCTAGATGGCTTCTTCTGTCTCTTGGATCTTCAATACAAAGTTCTCCATGATCTTCATGGAAATCTATCCGATGTAATCCTCTTTGGCGGTGTGTATGTCGAGATCCGATGAATTGTGGATTTGCGATCAGATTATCTATGATATATATTTGAGTCTTTGCTGATTTCTTATATGCATGATTTGATATCCTTGTAAGTCTCTCCGAGTCTTGGGTTTTGTTTGGCCAACTAGATCTATGATTGTTGCAATGGGAGAAATGCTTGGTTTTGGGTTCTTACCGTGTGGTGACCTTTCCCAGTAACAGTAGGGGCAGCAAGGCACACATCGTGTAGTTGCCATCAAGGGTAACAAGGTGGGATATGTCGTAGATATGAGATTGTCCATCTACATCATGTCATCTTGCTTAAGGCGTTACTCTGTTCTTTCGGACTTAATACACTAGATGCATGCTGCATAGCGGTCGACGTGTGGAGTAATAGTAGTAGATGCAGAAAGTATCGGTCTACTTGTTTTGGACGTGATGCCTATAGATATAATCATTGCCATAGATGACGTCACGACTTTGCGCGGTTCTATCAATTGTTGGACAGTAATTTGTTCACCCACCGTCTACTTGCTTTCATGAGAGAAGCCACTAGTAAACACTACGGCCCCGGGGTCTATTCACACCTATCGTTTCCACTTTCGCTTTTACTTTGCTTTGTTACTTTGTTGCTTTCAGTTCTCACTTGGTAAACAATCTATAAGGGATTGACAACCCCTTCATAGCGTTGGGAGCAAGCTTTTTTTGTTTGTGTTAGCACTTGTGATACTCCTTCACTGGATTGGTTCTCAAAACTGATGGAAATACTTACCACCGTTGCGCTACATCACCCTTTCCGCTTCGAGGGAACACCAACGCAAGGCTCCAAGGCCACGGGGAAATCCTTTGCATATTTGCCTAGGAAGTCTCTAAAGGCGTAGCCGTAGCAGAAGGAGTCCTGGTGGCGTTGCTGAGGAGAATCAAGACATATCCCGTCAGCACGTGTTTCTGGCGCCGTTGGAAGGTCTTTTGTTGCAGTAGCAGAAGTATTTCTGGCGCCGTTGCTGGGGAAGGAGAGATCTATCCAAGTAGGTCTCACAAACTCATCTCTTGGATTTACGTTTTTTTGCCAGTTGCCTCTCGTTTTCCTCTCCCCCACTTCACATTTGCCGTTTTCATTTGCCTTTCTCCTTTGCCGTTTTCTTTTGCCTTTCTCCTTTGTCGTTTTCCTTTGCCGATTTTCTTGCTTGCTTGTGTGCTTGTTTGTTTGTTGAAGTCATCATGGTTGAAAACACCAAACTTTGCGACTTCTCGAGTACCAATAATAATGATTTTATTAGTACTCCAATTGCTCCCGCCACTAGTGCAGAATCGTATGAAATCAACGCAGCTTTGCTGAATCTTGTTATTAAAGAGCAATTTTGTGGCCTTCCTAGTGAAGATGCCATATCCCATCTCAATACCTTCACTGAGCTTTGTGATATACAAAAGAAAAGAGAGGTGGATAATGACGTGATTAAGTTGAAACTTTTTTCCTTTCTCGTTGCGAGATCGCGCAAAAACTTGGTTTTCTTCTTTGCCTAAAAATAGTATCGATTCTTGGGATAAGTGCAAAGATGCTTACATATCCAAGTATTTTCCGCTGGCTAAGATCATCTCCTTACATAACGATATCATGAATTTCAAGCAACTTGATCATGAACACGTTGCACAATCTTGGGAGAGGATGAAGCTTATGATTAGAAATTGTCCTGCTCATGGCTTGAGTTTGTGGATGATTATACAAATCTTTTACGCTGGCTTGAATTTTGCTTCTCGCAATATCTTGGACTCCGCCTCAGGTGAAACGTTCATGGAAATCACGTTAGAAGACGCTACAAAACTCCTAGACAATATCATGACCAACTACTCTAAGTGGCACACTGAAAGGTCGCCTGCTAGCAAAACGGTGCATGCTATAGAAGAAATTAACTCGCTTAGTGCTAAGATGGACGAGTTGATGAATTTGGTTGCTAGTAGAAATGCTACTGTAGATCCTAATGACATGCCACTATCTTCCTTGATTGTGAGTAGCAACGCTAGTTTGGACGTGAATTTTGTTGGTAGGAACAATTTTGGCAACAACAATGCTTTTAGAGGAAACTATGTTCGTAGGACTTTTCCTAGTAACTCCTTGAACAATTATGGCAATTCCTACAACAACACTTACGGAAATCACAACAAATTACCCTCTGATTTAGAGAGTAATATCAAAGAGTTCATCAACTCTCAAAAGATTTTCAATGCGTCCATACACGAAAAACTACTCAAAATAGACGATTTGGCTAAGAGCGTTGATAGGATGTCTTGTGATATTGATGCTTTGAAATTTAGATGCGGTCCTCCCAAGGTCAACTTGGATGAAACTTTGAAAGCTATGCGTGTCTCCATGAATGAGAGCAAATAAAGAACCGCCCAAATTCGCACTAGGCATGAATGGTTTAAAAGGGTGCATTCTAGTGATGCAAATCACGAAGATCTTAAAGTGCTTGGTGTGTCTCCTCTTGAATCTTTGTTTTCGCGTGTCAAACCTATTGATGGAGGGGCTGGATATGAATCCACTTTGGTTGAAAAACGCCCCAATGATTCGGAGTCCACCTATCTTGATGATAAAGGTGTGGAGAGTGGAGTAGAAGAAATCAAAATTTTGGGTAGTAATGAAACTCCCACTTTGGATTTCAAGGAATTCAATTATGATAATTGCTCCTGGTTTGAATGCATTTCTTTGATGCAATCCATTGTAAACTCTCCACATGCTTATAGCCAAAGCAAAGCCTTTACCGCACATATCGTGGATGCTATGATGAAATTTCTTGAAGAGAAGCTCGAACTAGAAGTCTCTATACCTAGAAAACATCATGATGTGTGGGAACCTACTATCAAAATCAAGATCAAAAACTATGAGTGCAATGCTTTGTGTGATTTGGGTGCTAGTGTTTCCACGATTCCAAAGTCTTTATATGATATTCTTGGTTTTCATGAGATTGAAGAGTGTTCTCTTAATTTGCGTCTTGCGGATTCTACTGTCAAGGAACCAATGGGAAGGATCGATGATGTTTTTATTGTTGCAAATAAGAACTATGTACCCGTGGATTTCATTGTACTTGACATAGATTGCAATCCTTCATGTCCCATTATTCTTGGTAGACCTTTCCTAAGGACTATTGGTGCTATCATCGATATGAAGGAAGGGAATATTAGATTTCAATTTCCTTTAAAGAAGGGCATGGAGCACTTGCCCAGAAAGAAAATAAGATTGCCTTATGAATCTATGATGAGGGCTACTTATGGTTTGAGCACCAAAGATGACTATACGTGATTCCATCACCTTTCGCCTAGCTAAGGGCGTTAAACAAAAGCGTTTGTTGGGAGGCAACCCAACGAATCTATCCTTTTTATTTCTGTTTTGGGTTTTCCACACTTTCATAATTCTGTTATGATTGTGTTTTTTGTGTTTCTTTTTTGCGTTTGTGCCAAGCAAAACCATTATGATTAGTCTTGGGGATGATCGTTTGGTCATGCTGGAAAAGACAAAAACTTTCTGCTCAGAAAAAGAATTTTCATTTTTTTTTCTGTAAGAGCTTTTGAGTTGATTCTTTTGGCTTCTGATTGCTACGAAAATTCTTCATACTGTCGTATTTGTTCAGAATTTTGAAGTACCAGAAGTATATGAAATATACAGATTGGTACAGACTGGTCTACTATTAACAGATTTTATTTTTGTTGTGTTGGTTGCTTATTTTGATGAAACTATGGATAGTATCGGGGGGTATTAGCCATGGAAGATTGAAAATACAGTAACCCAACATCAGCATAAGTAGAATTTAAGTTTGCTACAATACCTAAGGAAGTGGTGGTTTGCTTTCTGATACTAATGTTATCACGAGTTTATGTTTAAGTTTAGTGTTGTGAAGTTTTCAAGTTTTGGGTGAAGTTCTTATGGACAAAGAGATAAAGAGTGGAAAGAGCTCAAGCTTGGGGATGCCCAAGGCACCCCAAGAGATTCAAGGATGTCGTAAAAGTCTAAGCTTGGGATGCCCCGGGAAGGCATCTCCTCTCTCGTCTTCAATCCATCGGTAACTTATTCACCTCATGTTATGTGTTTTTGCTTCGAGCGTCTTGTATCGTAGGAGTCTTTTATTTTTTGTTGTGTCCCAATCATCCTTGGTGCACACCTAGAGAGCGAGACATGCACTCACCGTGATTTTGTCAACCTTCACTTATATCCTTTGGTAGACAATTCAGCTCACATGTGCTTCACTTATATCTTTTGAGCTAGATACTTTTGCTCTATGTGCTTCACTTATATCTTTTAGAGCATAGCGATGCGTGGCTTGGTAGTTGATCTATGCTTTGAAAGTAGTCTCAAAAGGGGTAGTTATCCAAAGGGATACAAAAACTTCCACCTTCATGTGCATTGAATAGTTAGAGAAGTTTGATTCATCTCAATTAGTTTTGAGTTGTGGTTTTGGTAATATTGAAGTTATGCTAGTAAGGTGTTGTGGATCTAGAAATACTTGTGTTGAAGTTAATGATTCCCGTAGCACGCACGTATGGTGAACCGCTATGTGATGAAATCTGAGCATGATTAGTATTGATTGTCATCCTTTGCGTGGCGGTCGGGATCGCGCGATGGTTTATACCTACCAACCTTCCCCTAGGAGTATGCGTTGAATGCTTTGTTTCGATTACTAATAAAACTTCTGCAACAAGTATATGAGTTCTTCATAAATAATGTTGAGTCCATGGTTTAGATGCACTTTCACCTTCCACCATCACTATCTTCTTAGTGTCGTGCAACTTTTGCCGGTGCATAAAACCCACCATTAGCCTCCCTCAAAACAGGCACCATACCTACCTACTATGGCTTTTTCAAAGTCATTCTGAGATATATTGCCATGCAACTACCACCATGACATGTACCACCACGTCTACATTTCCATTGCATGATCGTAAGATAGCTAGCATGATGTTTCCATTAATGTCTATGCCATGCTAGATCATTGTCACGGTACACTACCGAAGGCATTCCATATAGAGTCATCATTGCTCTAAGTTTTGAGTTGAAAGTGTGATGATCATCATTGATGGAGCATTGTCCCATGTGAGGAAATAAAAAGGCCAAAGATGCCCACCAAAAAAAAGAGAGGCCAAAGAGCCCACCAAAAGAAGAAAAAAAAAAAGATAAAAAAAATGAGAGAACAAGAGAGAAGGGACAATGCTACCACTTTTCCACACTTGTGCATAATAAGCACCATGATCTTCATGATTGAGAGTCTCTCGTTTTGTCACCACCACAGAGCTAGTGGGAAATTTTCATTATATAACTTGTCTTGTATATTCCAATGACAGGCTTCCTCAAAATTGCCTTAGGTCTTCGTGAGCAAGCAAGTTGGATGCACACCCACTAGTTTCCTTTAAGAGCTTTCACATACTCTTAGCTCTAGTACATCATTTGTATGGCAATCCCTACTCATTGACATTGATATCTATTGATGAGCATCTCCACAGCTCATTGATATGCCTAGTTAATGTGACCATCTTCTCCTTGTTTTTTTCTTGCAACCTCCACCACACTCCACACCACTTATAGTGCTAAAACCATGGCTCACGCTCATGTATTGCGTGAGAGTTGAAAAGGTTTGAGAAAGTAAAGGTGTGAAACAATTACTTGGCCAATACCGGGGTTGTGCATGATTTAAATTCGTTGTGCAATGATGATAGAGCATAGCCAGACTATATGCTTTTGTAGGGATAACTTTCTTTTGGCCTTGTTATTTTGAAAGTTATGATTACCTTGCTAGTTTGCTTGAATTATTATTGTTTCCATGTCAATAGCAAACTATTGTTTTGAATCTAATGGATTTGAACATTCACGTCACATAAGAGGAGTTACAAAGGACTTCTATGCTAGGTAGCATGAAAGCATCAAAAATTCATTCTTTATCACTTCCCTACTCGAGGACGAGCAGGAGTTAAGCTTGGGGATGCTTGATACATCTTAAACGTATCTATAATTTTTGATGGTTTCATGCTGTTATCTTGTCATCTTTGGATGTTTTATGTACCTTTTATATCTTTTTTGGGACTAACTTATTAATTCAGTGCCAAGTGCCAGTTCCTGTTTTTTCTGTGTTTTTCGCTCTTTTCAGATCTGATTTTGGAACGGAGTCCAAACGGAATAAAATTCCCGAAATAAATTTTTCCCGAACTAAAGAAGATCAGGGGGCTTGAGGGCCAAGCTAGGAGAGCTACAGGGGGCCCACAAGCCCCCTATCCGCCACCAGGGGGGCCGCGGATGGCAGGCTTGTGGCCTCCCTGGCACCCCCTCACCTAGCTACTTCGCCTATATATTCCCTAAAATACAGAAAAAAAAATCATGGGATCCTTGAAAATACTTTTCTGCCGCCGCAAGCTTCCGTTTCCGCGAGATCTCATCTAGAGACCCTTCCCCGTGCCCGGCCGGAGGGGACTTTGGAGTTGGAGGGCTTCTACATCAACATCATCGCCCCTCCAATGACTCGTGAGTAGTTCACTTCTGACCTACGGGGCCGTAGTTAGTAGCTAGATGGCTTCTTATCTCTCTTGGATCTTCAATACAAAGTTCTCCATGATCTTCATGGAGATCTATCCGATGTAATCCTCTTTGGCGGTGTGTTTGTCGAGATCCGATGAATTGTGGATTTGTGATCAGATTATCTAAGATATATATTTGAGTCTTTGCTGATTTATTATATGCATGATTTGATAGCCTTGTAAGTCCCTCCAAGTCTTGGGTTTTGTTTGGCCAACTAGATCTATCATTCTTGCAATGGGAGAAGTGCTTGGTTTTGGGTTCTTACCGTGTGGTGACCTTTCCCAATGACAGTATGGGCAGCAAGGCACACATCGTGTAGTTTCCATCAAGGGTAACAAGGTGGGCTTTGTCGTAGATATGAGATTGTCCATCTACATCATGTCATCTTGCTTAAGGCGTTACTCTGTTCTTTCAGACTTAATACACTAGATGCATGCTGGATAGCAGTCGACGTGTGGAGTAATAGTAGTGGATGCAGAAAGTATCGGTCTACTTGCTTTGGACGTGATGCCTATAGATATAATCATTGCCATAGATGTCGTCACGACTTTGCACGGTTCTATCAATTGCTCGACAGTAATTTGTTCACCCACCATCTACTTGCTTTCATGACAGAAGCCACTAGTAAACACTACGGCCCCGTGGTATATTCACACCTATCGTTTCCACTTTCGCTTTTACTTTGCTTTGTTACTTTGTTGCTTTCAGTTATCACTTGGCAAACAATCTATAAGGGATTGACAACCCCTTCATAGCATCGGGATCAAGCTTTTTGTGTTTGTGAAGGCACTTGTGATACTCCTTCACGGGATCGATACCTTGGTTCTCAAAACTGAGGGAAATACTTACCACCACTACGCTACATCACCCTTTCAGCTTCGAGGGAACACCAACGCAAGGCTCCAAGGCCGCGGGGAAATCCTTTGCATATTTGCCTAGGAAGTCCCTAAAGGCGTAGCCATAGCAGAAGGATTCCTGGTGCCGTTGCTAAGGAGAATCAAGACATCTCCCGTCAGCATGTGTTTCTAGCACCGTTGGAAGGTCTTTTGTTGCAGTAGAAATGGCCTGGTGATCAATGTCCTTGTAAGGATCAGAACAACTTGGCGCTTGGAGACACTTCCAAAGTTGTGACACGTGGAAAACGTTGTGCACACCTGAATGTTCCGGAGGTAACTCCAACTGATAAGCAACCTCTCCATGCCTTGCTGTGATCTTAAATGGCCCAATGAACCTTGGAGCGAGTTTCCCCTTAACGTGGAAAGGCTTGGTTCCCATGAGAGGGGTGACAGAGAGGTACACCAGATCTCCGGGAATGAACTCCACATTCCTGCGGCGAGAGTCTGCATAACTCTTTTGTCGCGACTTGGCTGCCTTCAGATTTTCTCGGACTAGTTGCACCTTCTCTTCTGCCCTGTGCAAAACTTCCGGTCCGAAAATCAGCCCGTCTCCGGTTTCGGACCAGTTGAGCGGCGTGCGGCATTTCCGCCCGTACATCACTTCGAACGGGGCCATCTGGAGGCTAGACTAGTAGCTGTTGTTGTATGAAAACTCAGCGAATGGCAGACAGTCTTCCCATTTGGCTCCGTGCGCTAGGGCGCATGCGCGGAGCATATCTTCGAGTATTTGATTCACCCTTTCCGTACGTCCTCCCGTCTGCAGGTGGAAGGCGGTGCTAAAAGAGAGCTTGGTACCGAGGGCTTCCTGAAGTTTCCTCCAAAACCTTGAGGTGAACTGCGTGCCTGGGTCAGATACAATCTCCTTGGGAACTCCATGAAGGCTTACTATGCGCTCGATATAGAGACTAGCCAACTTGTTCCCGTCATAGGTGGTGTTGATAGGGATTAAATGGGCCACTTTGGTCAAATGGTCGACAACAACCCATATCGAGTTATGGCCCTTGCTAGACCTTGGTAGGCCGGTAATGAAATCCATCCCTACCTTGTCCCACTTCCATTCCGGCACCTGGAGAGGTTTTAGCAGTCTTGCGGGTCGCTGATGCTCAACCTTAACTTGCTGACACACAACGCACTTGGCCACATACGACACGATTTCCCTCTTCATGTCATGCCACCAGAATCTTTCTCGGAGATCTTGATACATCTTGGTACCACCGGGGAGAATGGAGTAGGGTGTATCATGAGCTTCCTGTAGGATTAGTTCCTTGAGTTCAGCCTTGTTGGGTACGCATAAACGTTTCCCAGACCACACCACTCCTTGATCATCCTCCAAGAATCCTGGGGCCTTGCCTTCTGGAATCTTCTTCTTGATACCTTCAATGCTCTTGTGACCCTTCTGGGTTCCCTTGATGTCGTCTTCCAGCATTGGTTTGACTTCGAGGTTGACTAGGAATCCAGATTCCACTAGTTCCAATCCGAAGTTCTCCAATTCTTCATATAAGGCGGGTTGCCTTTCCTTAAGCATGACGTTTAAGGTGTTGGTCTTCCGACTCAAGTCATCAGCCACTACGTTTGCTTTACCAGGGTGATATTGAATACTGAGGTCGTAGTCCTTGATTAACTCCAACCATCTCCGTTGCCTCATATTCATTTCCCTTTGGGTGAAGATATACTTCAGACTCTTGTGGTCAGTGCATATTTCACATCGCTTCCCCAGAAGGTAATGTCGCCATGTCTTCAGGGCATGCACTACTGCTGCCAACTCGAGATCATGGGTGGCATAATTCTCCTCATGCGGGTGCAGTTGCCGTGACAAGTATGCCACAACCCTACCATCCTGCATTAGAACCCGACCTAGCCCGATCCTTGAGGCATCGCAATAAATCACGAAATCCTTGCTGATATCTGGAGTGGCCAATACCAGGGCGGTGGTTAGCCTCTTCTTCAACTCATGGAAGCTTGCCTCACATTTCGGCGTCCATTCAAATTTCTTGCCTTTCTTCAAGAGCTGAGTCATAGGTCGCACGATGCGGGAGAATCCTTCTACGAACTTGCGGTAATACCCTACGAGTCCGAGAAAGCTCCTGACTTCCTTCACGTCGATTGGCGATTCCGAATTGATTACCGTGGTAATCTTAGAGGGATCAAGAGTCAATCCACTTGCTGTCATGGTATGACCCAGGAATCCAACTTCGTTCAGCCAAAACTGGCATTTGCTGAACTTGGCATACAATTGGTGCTCTCGAAGCTTTTCCAATACTAGCCTCAAGTGTTGCTCATGCTCTTCTTCAGACTTGGAAAACATTAATATGTCGTCAATGAATACGACGACAAACTTGTCCAGATATTCCATGAAGACCTTATTCATGAGGTACATGAAGTAAGCTGGGGAATTCGTCAATCCAATGGACATGAGAGTGCATTCGTACAAACCGTACCGGGTCACAAATGCCGTCTTCGGAATGTCTTCGGGTCGAATCTTTAGTTGGTAATATCCAGATCGGAGTTCGATCTTGGAGAATACCTTAGCTCCATTTAGCTGGTCGAACAAGTCTTCAATCTTGGGGAGCGGAAACTTGTTCTTGATCGTGACCTCATTGAGAGAACGGTAATCGATGCAAAGTTGGATTGTCCCATCCTTCTTGGACATGAAGAGAACAGGTGATCCCCAAGGTGACGCAGTGGGACGAATAAACCCTTTCCTGAGTTATTCATCCAGTTGCATCTTCAACTTCGCCAGCTCTTCGGATCCCATCCTGTAAGGCTTCTTATAGATAGGCCTTGACCCGGGCATAAGTTCGATGATGAACTCGATGTCTCTGTCAGGAGGCATCCCTGGTAACTCATCAGGAAAGACGTTCGGGTATTCACAGACTATTGGCTCTCGATCGAGTCCTTCCTCTGATAGGATGTTAACTCGTGGGACTCGAGTGGGTACTGGCTCAGAGACATACTTGACTTTGACCCCTTGGTCACTTGTCATGGTAATGGCCTTTTAGCATTGTCCAAGATACTCTGATGCTTGACCAACCAGTCCATACCGAGGATTACTTCTAGGCCTTGCGACTTAAGCACAATGAGATCCGCTGAGAAGCTCGTCCCATTGATAACTATCCCGACCCTAGGTTGGTCCTCAAAACTGCTCCCGGGGTTTGAATTGCTTATGCCCACAAAGCAAGGTAGGTTCTATACCACACTTTTCCGCAAACTTTTGCGTAACAAAGGAATGCGAAGCACCACAATCAAACAATATTGTTGCTGGGGTAGAGTTGCCGAGGAACGTACCCAGAATGCAGTCCGGGTCTTCCTGTGCCTCTTCTATGGAAATATGATTAATCCGCCCCTTCCTGTGATACTGCTGATTGCGGGGAGCCTGGTTCCTGCCTGGTACTCCTTGGCCTGGATTTGGCGCATTGGGGCGCGGAGCATCGGGTTTCTTATTGGGGCACTGCCTGGAATACTGCACAGGTTGTCCACACCCGAAACAGGTAACTTGCGCTGGAAGGTTGGTCTTGCCGCCACCGTTGTTCGACGGAGTGCTTGCTGGCTTGATGCTGACTTGCTGTGGTTGGTAATTCTCGTGTAATGTTGGATGCTTGTATTGCTGCTACTGATAGTTGGGTCTTGCTAGGGCTGACTACCATGGTTGTGCTTTCGAGCTAATCGGTCCTCCACTACTCATTAGCTTGCGCTTACGGGTGTCGTCCATTGCACGACGCTTGTCTTCCAACAAAAGAGCCTTATTAACCAGGTCACTGAAGGTCCGGCATTCACAAACAACCAGCTGATACTGGAGTGACTGCTACAGTCCTTCCATAAAGTGCTCCACTTTGGCAGCCTCGATGCTGACATCTTCAGGTGCATACCTTGATAGAAGGTTGAACTTCTGCAAATACTCCTTGACTGATCCACTGCCTTGCCTTAAGGCTCAGAATTCTCGCTTCTTAATGGTCATCATTCCCAGAGGAATGTGAGTGGCGCGGAATCCATCTTCGAACACGGCCCAAGTGATGACTTGCCGGCTCGCCTGATCTGAAATCCATCCCACCAGGCTCTGGCAGTGCCTCCGAGACAGTGGGTTGCATAGAGGACTTTCTCGTTGTCATCAGTGCACTTGACCAGTGCGAGAAGGTCATCAATAGTGCGGATCCAGTCATCGGCATCCAAGGGCTCAGTCGTCTCCATGAATATGGGCATCGTAGTCCGCATAAACTCAGAGAGAGTTGAGCGGCCGTTGCCATTCCCGTTCTGCGGTGGGTAGTTCACCAAGGTTTGAGCCAGCTGCCGGATAGCGGCATTGTTGGCTTGACGCTCCTCTCGAAGAGCTTGAAGGATCTGAGCCATGGTCAAGCTTTCAGGGGGAGGCGGCGGCGCTGGAACATCGTCTTGCTGTGCGTGGTGATCTCCAGCTTGAGCTTCCCCTCCGGTTCCCTGCTGCCGTCCTTAAGAGGCAGAGCCAGGGTTGCCGAAGGTGCTATTGCGAGATGCATTCACCATCCTGTCAGGGGAGTAGACAGGTCAATTTTGCCGAACTGGTTGTACTTGAAAGGGATGACGTTCTAGTAAAGGGGGGTTTGGTGTTGTGCTAGTGTGCAAGATTTTTATGACATTAGTTTTCAAAAGAACTACTGCATTAAATTTAAAACAAGTGATGTAGTCGCTCACAAGTTGCTTAAGGCAGAATGCGACTTGCATCCATCAGGTTCACACAACATCCGTGGTCATAAAATCCTGACACAAGAACTCCTACGTTCGGTACATCCTACGCTGCTAAGCGATCGACTGCGAAGTCTCATAAGCCGGCTCGGTGCGATCTTCGTCTTCATCTTCCTCTCTGTCTTCTTCTTCATTAGTGTTTCCCTTCCTCGAGGGAGTAGGGGAAGGAAGTAGACCATCTCGACGTCTCTTGGTTGGTGAGGTAGGGAAGAGTTTGGTGTACTCTTCTGCGGTTAAACGTCGACTCTAAAGATGAACGGCCTGAAGCGGGGGTATTCCTCCTTGGAAAGCAAAGCCAGGTGATATTACGGGTGCTCCTTCTTTCTTCACCTTGCGGTTCTTCATCTTCTCCATACGAAGTAGGTCCTTGACTTGGTGTAGCTCTTGGCGAATTCTAGTCGACTCCTTGATCAAAAGGTGCGTCAAGGTGTCTGAGGAGAGGCTGAAGTAGGTCTGAAACCTCAATGGCGTCCCGTCCTCTGATGAGTGGTTGAGTGTCCAACTCCCGTCTACCTTATCCTTAACAAAAGGTAGTTGACGAGTAGCTGGCTCGTCTGCCATCTCAGGAAGGATGTCGCGGAGTTGCACGAGTGCCTCTCGTGATGCAGTCTCCACGGCCAACATCAAATCCTCCATCTATGGCCCTTCAAAGAACCAGCTAGTTGGGGAGTCATTAACCTTCACTATTACGTCCACGTGATACTCCTTGGTGTCGGCGTTGACCCAGTGTTCATGGTAGAGAAAGACGGGCATGCGACGTACTTGACACTTCTCGAGGCTGTCGCTCAAAAGCAGAGGAAAGCCCATTTCCAAAAGCATCTCGGGTATGGCGGCCATCTACAAGGTGTAGAGGAGAGGGTTAGAAATATTTAGTGGGTGCGGTTCTCGGTCAATCTATGTGCACTAATTGTTTCGGCTATCTCCCATGCGACCTAAGGCTTCCTATAGTCAGGATGGCTCTGATACCAGCTCTGTGAGGACCCCGACTTACTAGTTGAGAATCGCCGTGCTCAGTGATCCCAGAGATCAATGCTCACCAAACACAGATACTGAATAAAGAGTCTTACATCCAAGTACCGATTATTACAACACGTGACCAAAATGACAAGTTCACAAGACATGGCCTAAGGCCAAATCACACGAGTACACTAATAGCGGAAAACAAAGGGGCTAAGCGGGTGCCCATGCCATCAAGCCTACACCGACAGGCATTCTGACTCGCAAGCGTCTTAGTTCGCATGGGTGTCTCCGAAGGCGTACTCATCTCCAAACTCCGGTCCTTCCATGTCTGGTCAATAACATAACCAGTGGCAAGCCAATGAGTACTTTGAATGTACTCGCAAACATCCCATGATGTAATCAACGAAAGTGAAGGATAACAATATCATGAATTTATAGTGTAACCCATCTGGGTGGAATGTTCATGAATATGCATCAAGTTAAAGAATTACTCTAGAAGAACAGGTTACAGATATCAATATATCTGCCGAGGGCTGAACCATCCGGGTTCACCCTATATGCCAAGTCACCAAACTTGATCATATCATTGCTATCGTAGCAACACCTTTCTCATCACCACACACACACAGACAACTTACGCACACTTGGTTTATGCGGAAATATCAGGACGTAGTTTAAGACGGATTACCCAACTGTCCTTGACAGTGGAAATGACTATTCGAATAGTTTACACTCTGCGGAGGTAGTATGGTGGACCCACGAGATCCGGGAAACTTCCGTGTCATCCACGACTCGCGTTATATCACATACCCGAGGTAAGTACCCGATCAATGCCTTTCCCCTGACGATACTAGACAAAGAGGTCCACTCGATTGGTACCCAGCCCACATGTTGTACGTCTTACGAGGACCAACTCTGGACAGTACCAACCATGCGGGGACCAATGGTGTGACTGGAACTCATAAAAATGGCATAGTCGTCCTACCCGTCACGACCCCATCACGAGAGTGACCACACATCACTCCCGCCACTAGTAATGTGGCTCTGTGCTAGCACTGACCAGAGTAATTAACATAGCCCCGTCCCATAAGGGGTAACGTGGTCGTACTGGTAAGGTTGGGACGGTCGACACATCATAAATCTAATCCCATTTCCGAAACCATACTCACACAAATACCGGGTGCATCACTTCACCAAAAGTGACCACCTAACTCATCATCACCCTCGGGCATTAGTGGCACCCGACGGGGTTTTCATAAACTCTTGATTTATGACAACATCATGCTCATGATAATACTACTACTATCTTTACTTGTCAACATGGTATTAGCATGACCCTAAGGGGTAGAGTCAAGCTCAATGCAAAATACTCCGGAGGAGCTTTCGGTAAGATCATATCAAATGATTACCGGCACTTATTATCATATGCAACAGGAATACTTGCTATTTTAACATGCAAAGTAACATATGCTTAGTCATGGTCAAAGGGTTGCTTGCCTTGGTCAGCTAAGTATCTGGGGTCTTCGAGGTCTTCCGCTCCGATTCCATCGTCACACGGATTTTCTATCATGAATAAATCAGTAAATAACAAATAGCTCACACAGAAACAGATCACAAAGTCATTTTAAAAATGTTCCCTATTACTGATAAATCTAAGATATCATTTAAAAAATATTTGCCGACAGCCTGCCCAGCCTGTTTTTCTTTTTTTTTAACCCTGGTTTCTAAGAATTTGATTAAAACATTCAACCAGTGTAAAAATATAATTCTTCCACTGTTATTCTTCTAAAAATGTGTAGTATTTTATGATATGATTAGATGAATTTTTCCAGCAACTATTCTATTTTATAATAATAAAAAGGACTAAATTGGAATAGTTTTGCTTCTGTTTGGTTGTTTTAAAAAATATTCCTTCAAGGAAAACTAAGGCAAATATTTTTTAAATGATATCTTAGATTTATCAGTAATAGGGAACATTCTTAAAATGACTTTGTGATCTGTTTCTGTGTGAGCTATTTGTTATTTACTGATTTATCCATGATAGAAAATCCGTGTGACGACGGAATCGGAGCGGAAGACCTCGAAGACACCGGATACTTAGCTGACCAAGGCAAGCAACCCCATTGACCATGACTAAGCATATGTTACTTTGCAAGTTAAAATAGCAAGTATTCCTGTTGCATATGATAATAAGTGCCGGTAATCATTTGATATGATCTTACCGAAGGCTCCTCCGGAGTATTTTGCATTGAGCTTGACTCTACCCCTTAGGGTCATGCTAATACCATGTTGACAAGTAAAGATAGTAGTAGTATTATCATGAGCATGATGTTGTCATAAAGCAAGAGTTTATGAAAACCCCGTCGGGTGCCACTAATGCCCGAGGGTGATGACGAGTTAGGTGGTCACTTTTGGTGAAGTGATGCACCCGGTATTTGTGTGAGTATAGTTTCGGAAATGGGATTATATTTATGATGTGTCGATCGTCCCAGCCTTACCAGTACGACCACGTTACCCCTTATGGGACGGGGCTATGTTAATTACTCTGGTCAGTGCTAGCAAAGAGCCACATTACTAGTGGCGAGAGTGATGTGTGGTCACTCTCGTGATGGGGTCGTGACGGGTAGGACGACTATGCCATTTTTATGAGTTCCAGTCACACCGTTGGTCCCCGCATGGTTGGTACTGTCCAGAGTTGGTCCTCGTAAGACGTACAACATGTGGGCTGGGTACCAATCGAGTGGACCTCTTTGTCTAGTATCGTCAGGGGAAAGGCATTGATCGGGTACTTACCTCGGGTATGTGATATACCGCGAGTCGTGGATGACACGGAAGTTTCCCGGATCTCGTGGGTCCAGCGTACTACCTCCGCAGAGTGTAAATTATTCGAATAGTAATTTCCACAGTCAAGGACAGTTGGGTAATCCTTCTTAAACTACGTCCTAATATTTCCGCATAAACCAAGTGTGCGTGAGTTGTCTGTGTGTGTGGTGATGAGAAAGGAGTTGCTACGATAGCAATGATATGACCAAGTTTGGTGACATGGCATATAGGGTGAACCCGGATGGTTCAGCCCTCGGCAGATATATTGATATATGTAACCTGTTCTTCAAGAGTAATTCTTTATCTTGATGCATATTCATGAACATTCCACCGAGATGAGTTACACTATAAATTCATGATATTGTTATCCTTCACTTTCATTGATTACATCATGGGATGTTTGCGAGTACATTCAAAGTAGTCATTGGCTTGCCACTGGTTATGTTATTGACCAGACATGGAAGGACCGGAGTTTGGAGATGAGTACGTCTTCGGAGACACGCATGCGAACTAAGACGCTTGCGAGTCAGAATGCCTGTCGGTGTAGGCTTGATGGCATGGGCACCCGCTTAGCCCCTTTGTTTTCCGCTATTAGTGTATTCGTGTGATTTGGCCTTAGGCCCTGTCTTGTGAACTTGACCTTTCGGTCACGTGTTGTAATAATCGGTACTTGGATGTAAGACTCTTTATTCAGTATCTGTGTTTGATGAGCATTGATCTCTGGGATCACTGAGCACGGCGATTCTCGACTAGTAAGTCAGGGTCCTACCAGCCGACAGCCTGCCCAGGCGCGTGCACAATCAAGTTTGAACCTGACGCGCGAGGCCCTACGGCCAAAGACCGAGGTCAGCGCGGGGAAGGAGGCTGGGCCACCGACAGGTGGGGCACACCTGCCGGGGTCGTCTCCTACCTCCGGCCAGAGAGGAGGAGGAGGACACCGACGAGGTTGCCGACGTGCTCATGCTCCAACGAACACGGGAATGGGTTCGCCTTGCTGCCGCCTACCTGCTGGTGGTCGAAACAACGTCGGGGAGGTAGGGGTTCGCCGACGACGAGGAGGTCTTGGCGGAGGAGTTTCGGGAGGTGGTCGAGGGGGTGGCTAGAGACACGGAAAAGCTCGGGCGAGTTGGGGGAACGCTTCCTGGGGTCGAGGGGTCAGTTTGGTGGGTCGAGGGGCGCACGAGCCGTCATGTAGCCGGAGATCGACTGGAGCTCCGAGGCGGAGGGGCCTCGGTCGATCTCGAGCACCGGGGCTCTGCTGGTTTGCTGAGGTGGCTAGGTAGGTACTAGTGGTCGTGGTGAAGCTATCTGAGGGGTGCTAGAGCAAGGGGAAGGGCTATTTATAGGCCCGCGACGGTGAGCAGATTCGGGAGCGCCGGTGACTCACCGTGGCGTGCATGGGGGCGCAGAGAGAGGTTGGGTTGAAACCACAGTCTCAGGACGTGGTATTGGACCGCCCGAACCATCTGCAGCAGAGAGAGAGAGAGAAGAGTCGTGCATTCGTGGCCCCACAACCTTGGCCGGTTCTGGAGCGCAAGGGCACGCGTCGCGCGAGCTCTAGCGCAAGAGAGGAGGGGCCCTGAGGCTTGCTCGACGCAAAAGGGTTGTCGGGGAAGAGGTTGGACATCTTGGGGGAGGCTGGAACTGGCCGAGGGCGTCGCCCCCACCTCGGTGACTCCTTGTAGCGTGCCCGGAGCGCAGTTTTGGCATGCCACAACATGCTGGTGCACTCTGAGGCACTTTGGACGTGTCCAGCATGTCCTGTCACTGGCTGGGGGTGTGGCTAGCCGTTTGGTTTTAGTGGGAGCTTCGGCTGGTCAAAGGAGGCAATAAATACTGGTGCTGTCAGTCATGAATTGAGGTCTAAATTGGGGTTTTTGGCCTTTCCACTTTGAACCAGTGAGGGGCCAGTTGACTGGGTTAGATACAGGTGATGGCCACTTAATCTAAGAGTTTGAAGCAAAGGCGTTTGGTTTAGCTGTGGCTAAGGTGCCTTTTTCCTATCTATCAGATGGTGTTCGACAGTGGGTTTAGGGGGTTGCACCCCACCACTGGTGCTGAGACTTAACAGGTTTGGTTTTGGTGGTAAACCATGGAGTTTCACCAAGTTTGAGCTCCAAAGGACAAGTTTAGCTTTGTAAACTTGAAAACACTCCAATATGACCAGATATGTTCCTTCCAAAGGGAGTGTGGGCAAACTAAGTCCCACAAATCCCATTTTTGGTGTGGAACCCTCATTTGAGGTATTAGGCACTCCTGCAAAGTTTAGCATCATTGGACAAACTTTGCTATGTAGAGTTGTTCTAACTTGATTCTCGACACACAGGGTTTTTGGGTTATTTGAGGTCCTTATCCACCTTTCATCAAGGTGAAACTTTATGTGGACACCAAACAAGGCTTAGGGATACCACTGTAATTTTCTAGGAATTTATAGAGAATATTTCCTTTGGTAATATTTCAAAATACCAAAACAGACAGAAATAGCTTTTATAGTTTTGATCAATAAATATAATATAAAATCGGGTTCAAAATCCTATGTATGGAAAATATATGTCCTTCTGATCATCTCTAAATTTAATCAGATTTTTCCAAAGCAAAAAAGTATTTTTCCATGTTGGAATACCAATTCTGACCTTAGAAATGGACAGGTTATTTAATTAGGAAAATAATCACAAAAATAATTATTTTTGTGGTTTCGAAATATAAAGATAGGTAAAAATCAGATTACCAAATATGAGTAGAAGCACTGCTTGCTATCAAGGACATGTAGTGCAACTCAAGGTGGTTTTACTTTGGTCAGCAATAAGCAAAGGTTTTTGGAAATCAGAATCTCTACCTAATAATAAAGAGGCTATCGCTTCCGTCGGAAAACCCACCGAGGTGATATTACAAAAAAGCCCTTACTATTTATGAGATTAAACTCGTAGTATATATTAAATATTTTTTAAAATACTCATATCTTTTAAACCGTAACTCCAAATTTAACATATTATACATGGAATTTGATTAGAAAAATATGTAGAATTTAAATATGATATTATTTTATCTGTTAAACATTTAATAAAAATACTATCTAGGGTGCAATCTTAATAAATAAGTCATTATTCGTCTTTCTTTCATACCGGTACTCATCCGGGTTGGGGATGAACACGTCAACAAAATCAGGATTAGAGATGAAACTGAAGGACACTTGACGGATTCTTTGTACGTATTAAATCTACATGCAAGCCGTGTTAAAATAGAAGACCTGTGAAATTTTGAACTGCATTTTTGTAGGATAAGACCATCTTTATTTGTATCGTAACTATAAATTCTCAAATTATAGACATTTTTTATAAATTAAGAGCGTGTGTCGTGTGGTATTTCTTTCTCCCGTTGCTACGCATGGGCCCTTTTGCTAGTAATACCAAAGGACTTTAGGGATTTAAAATCTTTACATGATCAAGCATACAAGCATACAATGTCAATCATGGCACTCACAACATTAGTTTTGAAAATGTTTTAACAAGCTCAGAATTTCACAATACAAATAAGTGATAGCAAAAACAGGGTGTGACAGCATCCCGATGAACCCCGAAGCCACATGCAGGATAGTCAAGTGGGCTTGGAGCTGTCAAGTTTTGGGTTGAAGTACAAAAGAACTTCCACCATCCAGAGCAAAGCACTGGCGGAGTTCATTGCCGAATGCACGCCCACACCAGACGAAGAAGTCCAAGAAACCATTCTCCTCGACAGGGAAGCACCCAAGGAATGGGTCATGTATTTTGACGGTGCCTTCTCACTCCAGGGTGCCGGGCAGGTGTGCTCCTCATTGTACCGATCAGAGATCACCTCAAGTATATGGTGCAAATGCATTTTCCTCGGGAAGAAGCTACCAAGAACACCTCCGAATATGAATGGCTCCTTGCGGGACTCAGAATCGCGGTGGAGTTGGGGATCAAGAAGCTAATCATTAGAGGAGGCTCTAAGCTTGTGGTGAAGCAGGTCCATAAAGATTATCAGAGTCCGTTGATGGAGGCTTACGTAGAGGAACTGAGGAAGTTGGAAGAACACTTTGATAGGCTGCAGGCAGAACATGCGCCATGTGCAGAAAACAAGATTGCCGATCACAAGTCAAAGTGTGTCGCGCAGAAGCTTCCTATGGAACTAGGGGATTTTGTCCTTCACCTCACTCAACCATAGGTATCCCCTTCGACGATGAACATAAAAAGAAGAAAATTGAACTCCGACAAACATTTCCTCGTAGAGGTTCCTGAAGCCCCCGGTAGAGAAGTTGCCGGAGGCAGTTCTATTTTGCCTGGTGAACCGCTCCCTCCCACGGAATCCCAGGTTTTCATGGTAGAGGCAAGCGCTCCCACGAACGAGGATATGCCTTTAGTCCTTGCTCTCGAGCCACGGGCTTTGGCTTGGGCACAACACATCATCCAATTTCTTCAGAACAGGAGAACTTCTCGAAGAACAAGAAGAGGCCGAAAAAGTAGCCCACTAGTGTAGTATGTACCAGTTTGTCGACGATACTCTGTATAGAACGAGACCTAATGGTGTGAAATTAAGGTGCATCTGCCAGGAAGAAGGACTAAAGTTGTTGGCAGAGATTCACGGAGGCATGTGTGGGTCGCACATAGGATCAAGGGACCTTGCCAGGAAAGCTTTCCGGCAGTTTTCTATTGGCCCACGGCCCTCCAAGATGCAACTGATCTAGTCACCAAGTGTGAAGCCTGCCAGTTCCATTCCAAGAACATTCATCAGCCATCACACGCCCTCCAGATGATCCCTTTATCTTGGCCATTCTCGGTTCGGGGGCTCGATATCTCGGGCCCCTTCCCCCGCACTACCAGGGGTTTCGGATTCTTGTACGTAGAAATCGACAAGTTCACGAAATGGCCCGAGGTGGAGCCAATGAGAAAGGTGGCCGTCCAGTCAGCTATCAAGTGCATGAAGGGACTCGTGTGCCGCTTTGGAGTACCCAACAGAGTAATCACGGACAACAACACCCAGTTCACAAACCTCATATTCATGCAGTACGTCCAAAGCCTTGGAAGCAAGGTCTCATTCGCCTCTGTTGTACACCCAAGGAGCAACGGACAAGTCGAGAGGATGAATGCTGAAGTATTGAGGGGACTCACGACAAGAACTTTCGATAGACTGGAAAGATGCGGTAAGTGCTGGATTGATGAGCTGCCGGTGGTTCTTTGGTCGCTCAGAACGACACCAAATCGAGCTACCGGCCAAACACCTTTCTCCCTAGTATATGGGGCAGAAGTAGTTATCCCCACGGAACTCATACAAGGGTCACCTTGAGTGCTTGCCTATGATGAAGTGGAGCAACAGCAGCTCCGGCATGACGATGCCACACTCCTCGAGCAAGATCATCTCCGGGCTGCTACACGTGATGCACGCTACTAGAAGGTCATGCACTGCTACCATAGTCATAGGGTCCACACCCAGAGCTTTGAGGAATGTGACCTTGTCCTTAGGCGCGTTCAGTCCGCCAAGGGCTCCAACAAGTTGATGCCGAAATGGAAAGGCCCTTACCGGGTAGTACAAGTCACCAAACGTGGCGCAGCCCGTCTGGAGACCGAAGATGGCATCAAAGTGCTTAACTCATGGAATATTGAGCATCTTCGTAAGTTCTACCCGTAAGGCGCGGTTGCCGGGACCAGCCCCCGGCAACCACATTTTGTACAAGCTTTGCTGGAGTTGCATGTAACCCTTTGTATAAAGCCAGGTGCAGACCCTGTGTGTAAATAAAGCTAGGCATTGCATCATATCATCATTTGCAGATGCATCACACATTACACATTTACTTGTGTTATGATGTCACTACTCCCCTAGTTACCAGTTATTAAGAATGCTTGATGGAGTTCTGATCCTTGTTATCATGTCTCCCCTCTCTCTAAGAGGACGGAACCTCTCTTTTTCTTTGTAGGTTTTGCCTCTAGGTAAACAGGAGACAACGGAAAGGCAAGGACGAAGAACCATCACACCTTCAAGGGGGCTTCCCCAAAAGAGATAAGTTTAAACTACCTTATTTTAAGTGTGGTTCCGCTCTTTTCTATGAGGACATCCTTGCCACTCTCTTTCCATTGTGTGCAATGGAACCCTCTGCATGATAGGAACCCTTACCGGGACGAGCCCTCCTTCGTCTCTTGTCTCTTATTAGCCTCGGGGGGGGGGGGGGGGGGAGACCACGCCAATACTGACAAGGCACCTTGTCGGGGGATGATGCGCGTCTGTCGCCAGGGGGCTTGCTCCCCCTTCGACACTAGGACTTTGTGGCAACGCGATAAGGATTCCCATGCAGCAACAACATACAACACAATGCGGATAGAAGGGTGAAGTCATAGTACTCGAGAAAGATGAACGACGCTCATTTTATTCATTCTTTAGTAAAAATGGATAAAATAGATTAAATTTCCACTAGTAAAAATTTAGCGAAAGACTACAACCTTTTGCTTTATAAAAAGATGGGTGCCCCGTAATGCCTTCCTTATCCCTCTTTCTTTAGAGATTGGATGATAGAGGGAAGGCGGGCGAAAGATACGCACGACTGGGATTCGGTGCCTCCCCGCCAGGACCAGAAGACCCCTACGCCCAATAGGGGCGTACGAATCCGACATGGGAGAAGTGGGTAGGTGCAGATGATGGCGCTGCCGAAGCTAGCTATTGATGATGGTGCTATCGGCGATAACGACGGGTCGGAGTCACCTCCCCATCCCCGAAGCACCAGAGGTCGCTGCCATCACAACCCCCATCATCTCCATCGCGTGCGTAGATGCCTCCACCACCGGTAGATCCCTCGCCCCGACTGAAGGAGACGCCATGCTCTCCGGATCCTTCATAGAGAGCATGGTCGTCCCTAGTGGCAAAGGAGGGGAATCCTATCTACCTTCGAGAAGAAACCGTAGGAGAAAATCTCCCACCCATGCACGCCAAACATGGCGCCATGGGCGGGGAGCCTGATACGTCTCCAACGTATCTATAATTTTTTATGGTTTCATGCTATTATCTTGTCAAACTTTGGACGTTTTGTATGCCTTTTATATCTTTTTTGGGACTAACTTATTAACTCAGTGCCAAGTGCCAGTTCCTTTTTCCGTGTTTTTGACCCTTTTCAGAGGAGGATTTTAAAGGGAGTACAAACGGAATAAAACCTGCGGAATGATTTTTTCCATAACAGAAGACACGCATGAGACTTGAGAACCAAGGCAGGGAACCTCGGAGGAGGTCACAAGCCCACCAATCCCGGCCTAGGGGGGCGTCCCTAGAAGGCTTGTGAGCTCCCCGTGGCTCCCTTGCCCTAGGTTTTCCGCCTATATATTCCCTAAAATCCCAGAAAAAATCAGGAGATCATCGAAAGTACTTTTCCGCCTTCGCAAGCTTCTGTCTCCGCAAGATCCCATCTGGGCACGTTGTGGTTCCCTGTCGGAGGGGGGATTCGGATACGGACGGCTTCTTCATCAACACCATGACCTCTCCGAAGATGCGTGAGTAGTTCACCATAGACCTACGGGTCCATAGCTAGTAGCTAGATGGCTTCTTCTATCTATTGGATCTTCAATACCAAGTTCTCCATTATCTTCATGGAGATCTATCAGATGTAATCTTCTTTCGCGGTGTGTTTTTCGAGATCCGATGAATTGTGGATTTATGATCAGATTATCTATGAATCTCATTTGAGTTTCTTCTGATCTCTCTTATATGCAGGATTTCATATCCTTGTAATTCTCTTCGAGTTGTGGGTTTTGTTTGGCCAGCTTGATCTATGATTCTTTCAATGGGAGAAATGATTGGTTTTGGGTTCATACCGTGCGGTGACCTCACCCAGTGATAGAAGGGGTAGAGAGGCACGCATCATGTTGTTGCCATCAATGGTAAAAAAGATGGGGTTTTCATCATTGGTTTGAGATTATCCCTCTACATCATGTCATCTTGCTTAAGGCCTTACTCTGTTCGTCATGAACTCAATACACTAGATGCATGTTGGATAGCAGTCGATGTGTGGAGTAATAGTAGTAGATGCAGAAAGTATCGGTCTACTTGTCTCGGACGTGATGCCTATATGTATGATCATTGCCTTAGATATCGTCATGACTTTGTGCGGTTCTATCAATTGCTCGACACTAATTTGTTCACCCACCGTAATACTTGCTATTTTGAGAGAAGCCTCTAGTGACCACTATGGCCCCGGGGTCTACTCCACACTATATTTTCAGCGTTACACTTTTACTTCGTTGCACTTTCCGCCTTCAGATCTCACTTTGCAATCAATCTTGAAGGGATTGACAACCCCTTTATAGCGTTGGGTGCAAGCTCTTTTGTGTTTGCGTAGGTACTCTGGACTTGACGAGATTCTCCTACTGGATTGATACCTTGGTTCTCAAACAGAGGGAAATACTTACTGCTCCTGTGCCGCACCAACCTTTCCTCTTCAAGGGAAAAACCAACGCAAGCCCATTGTCCGCCAACGTGTCAAATTCTAGCACTATTGTCTGTTGCCGCAGCACAGCCCTGCCGTGATAGCCAGAGAGCCACCGTTGCCTCCACCGCTAGGCCAGCGTGCACGCAGAGCTACACTCCTTGCGGCTTGTCAACCTCCATCACCCTAGAAAAAGGGTGGGGGAGGCACAAACAGTCATGAGGAGGGCCATGCAGCCTGATGACGAACTCTATCGTCGTGCCTTCGATGTGTCAGGACAATGGCATCACCGACATCACCATAGGAGGGTCGGGCATGACGCCCCGTCCCCTTCGACCACCAGCTCCTCGGTGGCCATGGGCCATTCCAGCACCCCCGCCTCGAGCACTGGTGATTCCCTCTGTCACCATGACTGAAACGATTGCATGATCCAAACGGGAAGCTCTTGCTTCCCACATAGAAGATGATGGACGCCCACGCTTCCCCACCATGGCCAAGAACCGAAGTTATCTCAAGGGACGAGAAGAGAAGGGAAAACCATACAACCCTAGGTTGGAGTAGAGGAGAAGGATGGATGAGCATCGTCTACCGCCCCTCCCTCTTTTGTACGGAGGGTGCTGGGACTGGCTCTCCTACACTCCAAAGGTCGCCGCCCATCTCCACCTATGCCATTGCCCGCCATCACGCGCGAACAGGTAAACTCGCCATCAATCCAATCCACGACGCTACGGCTTCTGCAACGACCAGGCCTTTAAGCCACATGCACCTGCCGCGAGATTCATGCAATGCATGCGGCGCGCATGGCGGAAACGGGCTGAAGTGGTGGGACAACACGAAACTGTGGGTTGGCACTTACCTCCTTGCGAATTTCTTGCCCGTGCATGAACATTGGGCCTGACCCAACAACACTAGGTGAGTGCATATGCGCTAGGCCCCGGGGCTCCTGTCAGTGCACTAGTAATAGGGTCCCTAGTGCCCCTGACTTTTGTACACGCGTTAAGAGCATAAACCCTCAAGAGCAACCACCAACGCAAGCGAAGAGCCGGAACCAGATGCCAGCAAGGCTTGCAAAAGCAGCCCAAGACATGCCAAAAAAACCCGGCACCCGCCAGGGGCGAAGGTACATACATTCTCACCAAGACCTGCCAAGGCACCTCCTCGACGAGTGCGGGCCAACCTGCCACCCCTCCACTTCATCGCTACACCAGTCAATTATCAATGAGGTGTCGAGCTCCCAGATGGCTAGGTGGATCTCGCTAAATACGTGGCGGCACGCCGGAAGACAGATTACGACCTGTTGACACCCATAGAGAGGCCTGTCAAGACCCCAAGCCACGACCAACTCAAAGGTGGCACGAGCTTATGGGAAAGCACCCCCGCTCGCCACCTAAGGCCGCATTTATGGCATTTTCTCTTAAGTGCCAGAGTTAGGTATTATAGCACTTATAGCTATCTGATCGCGACTATTTGCCACTTTGGACGCCCCTTTAGCTATAAAAGGAGGCCCGAGGCAACCTAGCAAAGGATTCAGACACTTGGAGATTCCACACTTGGTAGATTCGGATCGCCGCGGGATTAGAGCCAAGTGTACTTGTATGTACGCGATAGCTCTCCGCGGAAACCCTTGGCGGGGAAGAACTCCATGCGAACTTCATCTTCGTCAATCAATACACCAAAGCAGGAGTAGGGTTTTACGCTTCACAGCAGCCCGAATCTCGGTAAAAACACCCGCGACTCATCATTGTGTCGCCTCGTAGTTTCTGCTCTTTGTGCCAGACAACCTACCCGACGAACCACAAAGGGTACAAGGGTCCCATAGGTAATTGAGTGCGTAGCCGCACCAACACAGTATTTGAGGACGAAGCTTAATAACTCGGGGAGGGTTTGAATACGGTGACGGGAGAGGGCATCAAGGATGCCCTCATCATGACAATGATGCCAGAAGGCGCTATTAAGCTTCTGTTCATCACAACCCTCGGTCCTATTATTGAGGAGTAATCTAGCCTAGAAGTGGTGTAATGATACTCGTTGCCGCTGCATGACTTCGCGTGGGACTGATAAACCGAACTCTTTTGCTTTATGCTCGAGTTGGGTAGTGGGTGGGACAAGATTTTGAGTTCCCGTGAGTGGTGGGTTTGAGACCTCGGTGGTCGTGTCCTCGTCTGGGTCGCGTACCGGATCAGCCACTGGCCCCAAAATATTGCTGGAGCGAGATAGATACTCCAGTTTATCGGGTAAGTACACATGATCAGTGATCGGGACATATACCGTCCTTAACTCCGGTAGTTGGTGTGGGGAGCCCTTAACCGAGCACTTGACAATGTTGACCAGATGCGTGATGGGTGGTACGTGAATTTCCCTATCCTCAGGTCAGAGCCCGATCTAATTGTAGATCGTAGCTTGATTGTTCATTGTGTCCATGGCTTGGATCTGGTCGAGTAGTTCATCCAGTACCGGGGTTTCAGTAGAGTTCATACCGTTTGTGAGTTCGGGGTTACCCCATGTCACTGATGCCACGGTGGCGCTCAAGGTCGCCTCCACGGGGTATTCGGCTCACACGAGTTCGTGTGAGTTGAACACGTCAGGCTCTAAGGACGGATAGGGGTGAAGGTCATCCCAATGGCAAGATGCACGGTTTCTAAAGCCGAAGCATCGGGACCCACGGGTTCCTTGAAAGGAGCTAAAAGTCGTGTTAACACAAGGTCTCCTCAGGGTCAGTGTTGAACTCTAGGCTCCCGAACCTGACTTCCTGAACGGGGGTAAAATTTCTGACCTGGCAAGGTGGCCGCCCGAGTTGGCGTGCAGAATGATGCTTCCAAATGCGAAGATCCATCCGGGGACAACAGTATCCTTGTTGCAGATCTCTTCGCTGATGACTAAGCGTGCCATTGATCCTTTCAACGATCCAATTAGCGGAACTTTCAATGAAAGCACAAATGTTAGTGTCAAAACTGGTAGATCTAGGATAAGGGGTCCGGAACTATAGACCTTGGATCAATGTATTACAAGAGAATACGGAAGGCAGTATTTACCCAGGCCTGGGCCCTCTCGAGGAGGTAAAACCCAACGTCTTGCTTGATTATATTGATGTGGATGATGATTACAAAGTTCATCTACCTCAAGATTGCATGAGCTAAACCCTAGATGAGTCGATCCGCCTATACGCATGACAACCTCTAGTTTATATAGACACCAGGGTTCCCAGGGATACATATTACCGACCTCAGCCAGGGACAGATGGGCCGACCTAGTCTTCCTTTGGACGTCATGCCACTCTTCGTTGCTTTCCTCCTGGAATACGAGATGAGCTCATAGTTCGGTCTCCAATTAATACGGGCCATTAGGTCGGCCTCTTACGAAGCGAGCTCATTACCCGAGGACCCCTTAATCCCGGACTCCCTCACTTGGCCAAGCCTGATGTTGCTCCGGCAGCAGCAGATCCCAGTCGGATCAGGTCAAGTGCATGATCGACTAGTCGAATGCCCACTAGGGCCACTGGCAGGTCGCCGCCATAGAGGACGACAAGATGGTTGACGCGCGAGCTCCAGCCAATGCCGACGCACCAACGAGGGCAAGCAGTCCACGCAGCCCAAGTACACCTTTGAGGAAATGCTCATGGGCCCTGTAAATTCCACAGTGGGGCCAAGCCGGCCACACACATGGCTCACCAGTGCAGCTGGTTCACCAAGGTCGCATGGGGCGCCGCACTACCGCCCTTTGCATCGCCGCTGCCGCCCACTTCAGGGGTCGGCGGTGCTTGGGATGACTATCCCCATGAGGATGCGACCTATGTCGTCTTCACCACAAAAGATGACAACAAGCATGACCAGCACAGGCATGCATAGGAGGTCAAGGCCATCAACCCTCCGGTCCCCCGGTACATGCACTGGTGAGACAAACCCATCACTTGGGGATGCGAGGACCACCCGGCCGTGATGCACACGCTAGGATGCTACACGTTGGTTCTCGACCCCACCTTCATCTCTAAGCGGAGCACCTGCCACTTCATGCGGGTGCTTGTGGATGGTGGTAGCAGCATCAACATCCTCTACCACGACACCATGGACAAGCTCAACATCTTGGAGTCCGAGCTCCAGCTTACCTAGACGGTGTTCCATGGCATCGTTCCTGGTCACTCCTGCTAAAGATCGGCAAGGTCCGACATGACGTGTTGTTTGGCACGACAAAGAATTTCTGCTGCGAACCCATCTGGTTCGAGCTTGTAGACCTCTCCAGCCCCTACCAGGCACTCGTGGGCCAACCCGCCTTGGCCAAGTTCATGGCCATCCCCCATTATGCCTACCTGAAGATGAAGCTGCTGGGTCCACATGGCATCATCATCATCACTCGCGACTACAAGAAGTCGATTGAGTGTGTGCTGGCCGGCTCTAAGCTGGCCGAATCCCTCGTCATCACCGATGAGCGGCACCACGCTCTCGCTCGTGAGCAAATGGTCATGCTTGAGCCCAAGCTGAAGCAGCCGACTAGGGAGTCCCAGTTCCAGCAGGCAACCGGCAAAGACAGGAAGAAGGTCCCTCTTGACCTGGCTGACCCCACAGGCAAGTACGTCGTGTTGGGGGCCGTCCTCAGCGACAAATAGGAAAGAAAGCTCATCAACTTCCTCCGTGAGAATCGGGATATCTTCTCATGGACCCCAAAGGACATGTCTGGAGTCCTGAGGAAGTATGCTGATAACTTCCTACACTTCCGCCCGGAGGCGAAGCCGCTCAAGCAACCACTATGCCGGATTTCGGGCTCCGCAAAACCCTAAAGATTCGAAATCAGGGGCATGTACGTAGATTTCTCTAGGGCTCACCTCACCTAGATCGCTACTCTCTAGGGATGGTAGAGAACTCACTCGATGGTGAGGAAGACACATAACACGACAGTTTACCTAGGTTCGGGCCGCTGAGAAGCATAATACCCTACTCCTGCTTTGGTGGATTGCCTCTCATGGGGGTTGGTGGATGAATTAGTACTGTGTTCGAGGGCCTCCAGAGGTTGGGTGGCCTTGTTGTGGTGTGGGTGTGCGAATGAATGGATTGGATCGTGGCGAATGGGATGGGATCCCCCTACAAAGTAACCTATCCTCTCTATATAGCAGCGGCCCGTGTCCTCCACCCTGATCGCAAGGGCGGGAAGGGATCCCACAACAGCCAACTTTGAAGGGGAACATGGGAACATGGTCCCCTGCCCAAAGGTGGTCTTCGCCTGCAAAAGTGGCTGTCAGCGCAGCTGGGACGGGTCCAAGGGTGATGTCCATCCTGCTGGCGGGCGGCGATGGCTTTGTTGCAACAGAAAGGAAACCTTTGGAAGATGCCTTGGGAACTCGCGTACGTCCTTCCCTCCTTTGCACAGAAGGGGAAACAGCACCATCCTGCAATATGCCGCCGGCCTCTCCTTTCCCCGCGTCATCCTTAACTCCTGAGGCCGAGCCTTGCCTCGGAATATCTGCCGCTCCGGAGGGGTCCCGAGGAGCCCTCCTGCGGGTCTTGAAGTTGTTCCTCTTTGCGAGACGTGGCCCCTCACGAGGTCCTTGCCTTGAGTGGTGCCGGGCGAGTTGGTTTTTGGTCGGTGAAGTCGGCCAGCCCTGGGTCGCAGGAAGGCAGGTCTGGGTAGCCCCATTCTCAGAACACCGACAGTAGACCTCGGGCCTAAGGAGTGCCTCGGCTAGCTTCTCGACGAAGCCTTGAGGGCGGCCTGAAGCGTCGCGGGCCCTCATTACCTGCGGGCCAGGAGGCACATGTGTCCAGCCGCCATCCGGCGACGCTCTCGCTCCTCGATTCGTCCGGGGAGCACCAGACCACAATGGCACGATCTCAAAGAACCACGCCGGCTATCACAGTTACTCATTGAATGGCATCGACGCGACCTTCCCACGCCAAACGGCCCTCACGGACGTGACCGCTTGGTTAACATGTGACGCGACGTGGGCGGCAACACTCCGTCGGCCCACCTCGCGGCCCCAAAGGGGCGCGCGCTGCTCGAGCTCCCACGTTGGTTGGTGGCTGCAGCTCGCCTATAAATCTTCCTTGCACCTGGCAAGGGGGAGCCACTGCGATCTTGAGCTTCCTCTTTGCCTCCCTTGATCCGCCGAGAAAAAATTATTCTACCCTTTGTTTCTTCGTCTTCCATGGCGTCTCCAGGAGGCAATCCCGTTCGGGGAAAATGCGCGGCTCTGTCTGCGCCCTCGTCAGCCCCGGGAGCAGCAGCGGAGTGCCCTCAGGGTCGCCGCGCAACCGCTACCGCTGGACTCTGATGGACGAGTAAGTTCCTCGCTTGCACTCCCTTTCCTTGTTGTCCCGTCTGCTGCTTGGTGGTTTATCTTCCCTTTTCTCCAGAGCGTCCGCAACCAAGAAACTCAAGCTCGGTGAGATTCATGAGGAGGTGAAGAGGCTGTGGGCTCAGCTCGAGAGTGCCGAGGCTGCCATCCAGGCCGCCCGCCAGGGCAAAGCGGAGGCCAATGTGGAGCTGGCGTCGCTGCAGAGGTAGGTCCAGGAGGCGCCTGATGCCTTTTAGGCCGCCCAGGATGAGGCGGCATACGCCCGGATGCCGGAGTCCTAGCGAGTCAAGCAGTTTGAGGGCATCGCCGACAGGGCCGCGCGCGCGACACACCTATTCATGGGGGATGCCCCGGCGCTGCAAAGGGTGAGCAGCGACGGGGGTTACCTCGCCTTCTTCCAGAAGGTGGTGGAGACGCTGGAGGCCGGCGTCTCCTGCATGGAGGAGGACAACGTGTCCGACACGCGCGAGCTTCTGGGCCTTGCCTTGACGCTTGTCTTCTCTAATCTGCGCCGCCTCGTCCCGGAGCTTGATCTCCAATGCGTCGTCGAGCCTGTGCCTGCTAAGTCCGAGCGTCTTCTCCGAGACGAAGTTCACCCGCATGTGGATGCCCTAGCGAAGTGATACGTCTGAGTGCCCGTCTCCAGTGAGGAGGAGGGCTCCGACGCCGAGCCTGTTGATGAGGAGTTGATGGATATACTTCTTGCCCTCGGTGGTTACCCCAAGTGGAAGGTGGAGATGTAGTCAGCAGCACATTTCCCTTACACGGGGACTGTAAGGTTTATCGAACCAGGAGGACTCTGAGGATCAACTAGTAGGTGTCCACTATTCTGGCGCTAGCAGAAGACGTGGACTTGCACACACAACAAATAACTTTGCTCCAAACAAGTACACAGAGGTTGTCAATCTCTCCGGCCTTGTAGTTTGCAAAGGATCAAAACACAAGCGGGAAAAGTGATAGTGATTGCAACGAAAAAGTAAATAAAGTAGTAAATGGTGGAGGTGTAAGCAATGGTGGTAATATGGACCTGAGTCACATGATGTTCACTAGTGATGTCTCTCTCCCAAAAGACGATAAACAATTATGCTTGGGTAAACAAATTACAGCTCGACAATTGACAGAATTATAAAAGCACCGCAATGCTAATCATGATACTAGAAAGTTAGAGGCTCAAAAGTAATGGGAAGTACGCCAAGACAATTAGACCGTTTATTCATCAACATCAACTTACTAATCATCCACCTTGAGATATCTATTTAGAACATCTTGCTGGTATTAAGTTGCGAGCCCCACCTAAAGTGTAAACTCAAAGCAACGGATAACTGCATTAACGAACTTTGCGTAAGGTAAACAATCCTTGCAACCGTGGTGACAAGCACTGTTGTTTTCTCCCTGGTGGAAACAGCACATCCCCTAGTCTCGTGTTTGTGTCACTCAAGCTACACATCAGGGGGCATGAACCCAGAATCATGCATAATGCTCCCTCTTGGAGTTACAATCTACTACTCGGCCAAAGCAATAGAAAGCAACGGAGAACATGCATGAATCACTAAAGAACATAATATAAAAGGATAATCAAATATATAACTCATCACAATATGAACATAATCTCATAATCCATCGGTTCCCAACAAACCGAGGATATCAATAGCAGGAAAATTACATAGATGCCTTGATCATGTAGGGCAGTTCACAAGGGCTCATCATTGAAGCACAAGATTGGAGAGAAGACATCACATAGCTACTGGTCATTGTTTCATGGTCCAAGGAGGACTACTCACGACACGTCCGGGAAGCGTCCATGGCGATGGAGAAGCTCCCAAAGGTCAATCCTCCCTCCGGCAGGCTGCCGGGAAGAGGTCTCCTGACGCTCCCGATCTCGGAATTGCCGCGTGATACATCACCAACGTATCTATAATTTTTGATGGTTTCATGCCATTATCTTGTCAAACTTTGGATGTTTTGCATGCCTTTTCTGGGACTAACTTATTAACTCGGTGCCAAGTGCCAGTTCCAGTTTTTTCCATGTTTTTGACCCATTTCAAAGGAGATTCTGAAACGGAGTCCAAACGGAAGAAAATCCCGGAAAGATTTTTTTGGAACGGAAGAAGATCGGAGAACTTGGGAGCCGAGCCAGAAGAGCCCCAGGGGCCCCACAAGCACCCACCCTGCGGCCAGGGGCGCGCCATCCAAGCTTGTGGGCCCCATGGAGGTCCCCTGACCTACATCTTGCACCTATATATTCCCAAAAAAATCAAGAGACGATCGCAATTACTTTTTCGCCGCCGCAAGGTTCTGTCTCCGCAAGATCCCATCTGGGCCACGTCCTGGTGCCATGCGGGAGGGGGGATTCCGATACGGAGGGCTTCTTCATCAGCACCATGACCTCTCCGATGATGCGTGAGTAGTTCACCATAGAGCTGCGTGTCCATAGCTAGTAAGTAGATGGCTTCTCTCTCTTGGATCTTCAATACAAAGTTCTCCATGATCTTCACGGTGATCTATCCAATGTAATCTTCTTTTGCGGTGTGTTTTTCGAGATCCGATGAATTGTGGATTTATGATCAGATTATCTATGAATCTTATTTGAGTTTCTTCTGATCTCTCTTATGCATGATTTCATATCCTTGTAATTCTCGTCAGTTGTGGGTTTTGTCTGGCCAACTAGATCTATGATTCTTGCAATGGGAGAAGTGCTTGGTTTTGGGTTCATACCGTGCGGTGACCTCACCCAGTGACAGAAGGGGTAGCGAGGCATGTATCGTGTTGTTGCCATCAAGGGTAAAAAGATGGGGTTTTCATCATTGGGTTGAGATTATCCCTCTACATCATGTCATCGCTCTTAAAGCTTTACTCTGTTCATCATGAACTCAATACACTAGATGCATGCTGGATAGCGGTCGATGTGTGGAGTAATAGTAGTAGATGTAGAAAGTATCGGTCTACTTGTCTCGGACGTGATGCCTATATGCTAGATCATTGCCTTAGATGTCGTCATGACTTTGCGCGGTTCTATCAATTGCTCGACAGTAATTTGTTCACCCACCGTGATATTTGCTATTATGAGAGAAGCCTCTAGTAAACACTATGGCCCCCAGGGTCTACTCCACACCATATTTTTAGCCTTACACTTTTTACTTCGTTGCACTTTCCGCCTTCAGATCTCACTTTGCAAACAACCTTGAAGGGATTGATAACCCCATTGAAGCGTTGGGTGCAAGCTTGTTTGTGTTTGCGCAGGTACTTTGGACTTGACGAGGACCTCCTTCTGGATCGATACCTTGGTTCTCAAACTGAGGGAAATACTTACTGCTCCTGTGCTTCATCACCCTTTCCTCTTCAAGGGAAAAACCAACGCAAACTAGAGAAGTAACAAGAAGAATTCCTAAGCGCCAGGGAAGGACTTTTGTTGCCGCAGCAGAAGAATTTATGGCGCCGTTGCCGGGGAGGAAGATCTAGTCAAGAACTCATCCAAGTAGGTGTCGCAAACTCATCTCTTGCATTTAGTTTGTTTGCTAGTTGCCTGTCGTTTTCCTCTCCCCCACTTCACCAATTTTCCTTTTTTGTTCGCCTTTTTGTTCGCCCTTTTTCTCGCCCCGCTTTTTGTTTGCTTGTGTGCTTGCTTGCTTGCTGAAGTCACCATGAACGAAAACACCAAACTTTGTGACTCCTCGAATACTAATAATAATGATTTTATTAGTACTCCGATTTCTCGTGCCACTAGTGCGGAGTCATACGTAATCAATGCCGCTTTTCTAAATCTTGTTATGAAAGAGCAATTCTCTGGCCTTCCTAGTGAAGGTGCCGCATCCCATCTCAATACCTTCATTGAGCTTTGCGATATGCAAAATAAAAAATATGTGGATAACGACGTGATTAAATTGAAGCTTTTTTCCTTTCTCGTTGCGAGATCGCGCAAAAACTTGGCTTTCTTCGTTGCGAGAACGTTGATAGGATTTCTTGTGATGTTTATGCTTTGAAAGTTAGATGTGCTCCTCCCAAACCCAACATGGATGAAACTTTGAAAGCTATGCGTGTTTCCATGATTGAGAGCCAAGAAAGAACCGCCCAAATTCGTGCTAGACATGAATGGCTTAAAAAGGCATGTTCTCGTGATGAGAATCACGAAGATCTAAAAGTGCTTGGTGTGACTCCCATTGAATCTTTGTTTTCTTGTGTCAAACCTAATGATTATGGGGCTGGATATGAATCCACTTTGGTTGAAAAGTGCCCCAAGGATTCGGAGTCCATCTACAAAGCCTTTGCCGATCATATCGTCGAAGCTATGATAAAAGCTCTTGAAGAGAAACTTGAATTGGAAGTCTCTATCCCTAGAAAGCTTCATCATGAGTGGGAACCTACCATCAAAATAAAAATAAAAAACTATGAGTGCAATGCTTTGTGTGATTTGGGTGCTACTGTTTCCGCGATTCCAAAGTCTTTATGTGATGTTCTCGGTTTTAATGAGATTGAAGAGTGTTCTCTTAATTTGCATCTTGCTGATTCTACTATCAAGAAATCCATGGGAAGGATCAATGATGTTCTTATTGTTGCAAATAGGAACTATGTACCCGTGGATTTCATTGTGCTTGACATTGATTGCAATCCTACATGCCCTATTATTCTTGGTAGACCTTTCCTAAGGACTATTGGTGCTATCATCGATATGAAGGAAGGGAATATTAGATTTCAATATACTTTAAGGAAGGGAATGGAACACTTTCCTAGAAAGAAAATAATATTGCCTTATGAATCCATGATGAGGGCCACTTATGGTTTGAGCACCAAAGACGACGATACGTGATTCTATCGCTCCTATGCCTAGCTAAGGGCGTTAAACAATAGCGCTTGTTGGGAGGCAACCCAATGAATTTATCTTTTTCTTTCTGTTTTGTTGCGTCCACACTTTCATAATTCTGTTGTGATTGTGTTCTTTTGTGTTTCTTTTTGTGTTTGAGCAAGCAAAACCTTTATGACTAGTCTTGGTAATGGTTGTTTGATCATGCTGGAAAAAGACAGAAACTTTTCGCTCACAAGATGATTTTTTATTTTTATTCAGAAAGAGGTTTTGAGTTGATTCTTTTTTCTGCTGATTTATATGCTCTTTCCCCAGACCATCGTAATTGTTCATATTTTTTGAGGTAACAGAAGTATACGAAGTATGCAGATTGCTACAGACTAGTCTGTTTTTGACAGATTCTGTTTTTGTTGAGTTGATTGCTTGTTTTGATGAAACTATGGTTATTATCGGGTGGTACTAGCCATGGAAAAGTCATAATACAGTATACCATCATCAATATAGATGGAATTCAAGTTTTCTACAGTACCAAAAGAAGTGGTAGTTTGTTTTCTTGTACTAATGTTATCACAAGTTTCTGTTTAAGTTTTGTGTTGTGAAGTTTTCAAGTTTTGGGAGACGTTCTCATGGACAAAGAGATAAGGAGTGCAAAGAGCTCAAGCTTGGGGATAACCAAGGCATCCCAAGCCAAATTCAAGGACACCAGAAAAGCCTAAGCTTGGGGATGCCCCGGGAAGGCATCCCCTCTTTCGTCTTCAATCCATCGGTAACATTACTTGGAGCTATATTTTTATTCACCACATAATATGTGTTTTACTTGGAGCGTCTTTTATCCTAGGAGTCTTTTATTTTTGTTGTATCACAATTATCCTTGCTGCACACCTTTTTGAGACGGAGACACACACACTCATCATGATTTTGCTAGAATGCTCATAGTGCTTCACTTATATCTTTTGAGCTAGATACTTTTGCTCTTGTGCTTCACTTATATCTTTAGAGCACGGCGGTGCGTGATTTGGTATTATGAGAGAAGGCTCTAGTGAACACTATGGCCCCCAGGGTCTAATCCACACCATATTTTCATCCTTACACTTTTTACATCGTTGCACTTTCCGCCTCCAGATCTCACTTTGCAAACAATCTTGAAGGGATTGACAACCCCTTTGAAGCGTTGGGTGCAAGCTTGTTTGTGTTTGCGCAGGTACTTTGGACTTGACGAGGCCCTCCTTCTGGATCCATACCTTGGTTCTCAAACTGAGGGAAATACTTACTGCTCCTGTGCTGCATCACCCTTCCTCTTCAAGAGAAAAACCGACGCAAACCAGAGAAGTAACAAGAAGAATTCCTAAGCGCCCGGGAAGGACTTTTGTTGCCGCAACACTGCGGCAGCGGAACAACGGAGAAATTCCCGATTCTGGATATGATCTAGGGTTTTCCCGTCGGAGAGGTACATATAGGCCGAAGGAGGGAACCAGAGGAGGTGGGACCCACCCTGGCGACCTGTGGGTGCGGCCAGGGGCCAGGCCGCGCAGGGAGGCCGCCTGGGCAGCCCTTGGCTCCCCTCTGGCCCATCTTCGTGCCTCGTGAAGCTTCCGTCACGTTGATTTTTATATATTTTTCTCAGGATTTTTGGGATTCTGGAAATTTGGGTAAAAGCCCGTGCAAAAAAGACACCAGCACACAGAAACTGGCACTGGGTGCACTAAGTTAGTGGGTTAGTCCAAATATGTGTAAAAAGATATAAAAGTCTAGCAAAACATATAACAATGTCACCCAAAAGATCATGGAACAAGAAGAAATTAAAGATATGTTTGGGACGTATCAACATCCCCAATCTTAATTCCTGCTCGTCGTTGAGTAGGTAAATGATAACACAATAATTTCTATGGTGACATGCTAACACACATATAAGAACTTCAATGTAAAGCAAGTAAGATATGCAATACAAGTCAAGAAAATAACAAGCAAGAGTCTATAATTTGTATTGAAAATAGCAAAGTAAGAACATAAAGGTGCAAGAGCTCTCACTATCCTTGACTCGAATGTCTCCAAATGGTGCTTGCGTGCAAGAAATGGGAGATTGGGTTAGAGGATAAAATATTTTTTCATTGAGAACTCAATCTACTAAATTTCACACTTGGTCTCCTTCAGAATCTTATTTTCACTCATCCCCACACCACTAGTCAGGCACAAGTCAAAATGATCCTCTCCCTTTTGACTTTGAGCACTCATGCAATGGATGACCGCAAGCAAGATATGTTGGCACTAAGGATGGCAAATAGAGTAACGATGGGGAAGGAGGACAAAAAGGTGTGAAAGGCTCACATCAATGAGGATAACCATAGGCGAGAGAAAGCCAAAAGATACATATGATGTGAGGAGTAGGGATTGCCATGCAACGGATGCACATATGAGCTAAGGTAAGCTCTCGAATGGAACTAGTGGGGGTGCATCCAACTTGCTTGCTCATGAAGACCTAGAGCTCATTTGAGGAGGCTCATCATTGGAATACACAAGCCAAGTTCTATAGTGTAAGGGTCACCACATAGTTATGCATGAATGATAATCTCTATGGAGTACAAATATAACAATGGAGTACGAGTGTGGATCTTTCAAAAGGAATAGTAGTGTTGCCCCTTCTCTTTTTTTCTTCTTTTTTTTTTATTTTTTTGTGGCCTCTTTGGCTCTTTCTATTTATCTCTCATTTGTCCTCTTTGGGATCTTTTAAGTTGTCCTCTTTGGGATCTTTTCCTCACTTAAGGGCAACACTCTATGTTTTACAAGAATAAAAAGAAGAAGATCATCACACTTTATAAGAAGTACTCACATAAAGACGAATGAAAATTATCATGATATATGCAAATGTATGCCTCTGCCAGTGTAGTAGGATATGCAATGAAACTAGCACGTCATGTAGCAATAATAAAGGAAAGGCCCAACTAGCATGCGGCTCCTCGATCGAGCAAAAGCATGTATGACATGAAGATCAAGTCATGAGATGGTGGATGTCGCATGGCAATGTATCTCGGAAAGGCTATGGAAATGCCTTAATAGGTAGGCATGGTGGCTGTTTTGAGGAAAGATATAATGAGGCTTATGATGACAAAGTGTATCATGCCAAGGGTTTGGATGCACCAGCAAAGTTTGCACCAACTCTCAAGATGAGAAAGGGCAATGCACGGTACCAAAGAGGCTAGCGAAATATGGATGGTGGAAGTGCCAACAATCGAGTACTCACATTAGTCCGAAGAACTCATGCACTTATTATCGGTAACTCTCTATCTAGTCAGGATATTCACAAAGAGACAAGTACCCCGAGGAGGAGTGTTTGGGGTTTGGTTATCCTTGCGCATCCTCGACCCATGGTAACGTGAGGGTACTCTATATATTCCAACCCCTCCAGAGGTTAGCGATCAATCTAGTAGATAGAGTTCTCAACAATTTTTTTTAGTTTTGAAAAAGACACGGATTTCCCAAAATATGACACCTATCACGAATAGGCTCAAGCTCTTGGCACCAATAGTCCAAACATTACTCAAATAAATATATCAAAACTATTGCAAGTTACTACTATACTTAAATAACAACCTCAGTTACCTACTCATGCAAGACACACAACTCAGTGCAACAAGACAACTCTCTAAACAAGATAAGCATGATAACTAAAGAGAGTTCCAAAAGAAACCTAAATTAAAGCTCCCAAAAAGATATAGGATGAAAACTAAGAGCTAAGCATGCCAACAACTATGTAAAGATAGAGAACACACAAAAAAGATAAGCATGAAAACCTATGTTGTGTTCTAGGGTGGAGTGGAGCGTGTTTATCTCCTAAACAAGGAAGGCTAGGTTCTGACTTGTTAGGAACAACAAGCAAAACTAAAACAAACTAAAAAGTAAAGAGCGGGAGGCTCCAAGTATAGCACATAACATATGAAGTGATAAAAATATAACATGGAGATGGACAAACTGATGATTGTTGATAGAGAAGGAGATGCACGGGGGCATCCCCAAGCTTAAATGCTTGAGTCTCCTTGAATATTTCTTGGGGGTGCATGGGGGCATCCCCAAGCTTGAGCGCTTGACACTCTTGGAGCTTCTTTCGGGGCACTTCTACAACTCAAATCAAAAAACTCGGAGCAGACGCCAGAAAGAACATTATATAAAGCATGCTGTCAAAAAAATTCATATCGAAAAGATGATCTAGTGATTTTTGGAGAGTTTTGCCATCAAGGAGGCATAATCTGTTTCTGGACAGCATGTCACAACTTTTGAAGTTTCTTGCAATCAGAGGCTAAAACTTGGCACGAAGCTTGAAAATAAAGATACAATGATGTCACTACAGTAGTAACAAGCATCAGGACCACTAAAACTGAAAGTAAAAACAAATTGGGTTGCCTCCTAACAAGCGCTTTCTTTTATGCTTTTGAGCTAGGCATGATGCAAAAAGATCAAGTATTATCAACTCCATAAGAATAACTTTCCCGAATAGCGGACTCATAAGGTAACTTAATCTTATTTCGAGGGAAGTGTTCCCTTCCCTTTTTAAGGGGAAATTGTAATCTAATTGTCCCTTCTTTCATGTCAATGATAGCACCAACGGTGCAGAGAAAAGGACGTCCCAAAATAACTGTACGTGAAGGATCACACGCAATGTCCATAATAAGAAAATCAATGGGCACATAATTATCATTGACAACAATAAGATCATCATCAATTCTCCCTAAAGGTTTATTTATGGAAGAATCAATAATACGAACACCAAAAGAACATTGATCAAAAGAATTCAAATCAAGCATATCATACATTCTTTTGGGCATAACAGAGGGACTAGCTCCAACATCACATAAAGCAAAGCAAGAGATATTATTCAATTTAATCTTGACCATAGGATCCCAACCATCTTCTAGTTTTCTAGGAATAGAAGTCTCTATCTCGAGCTTCTCCTCCCTAGCTTTGATAAGAGCATTGGTAATATGCTCGGTAAAGGCAATATTGAGTGTACTAGTGTGGGGGTCTTTAGCCATTCTTTGCAAAAAGGTGATAACTTCGGAGAGACTACAATTATCAAAATCAAGATTATTACCATTAATTAATGTTGTGGTGATGTCATCTAAGCTCATTGTTTTGGTAGTATCTAAGTTAAAGGACCTTCTTGTCCTACAGTTGAGGTATTAACATCACCATTAATAGGTCCATTGGGACTAGGGGTGTGATGGGTGCTAAAAGTTTTGAGATCCTCAACAACTTGTATAGTAGCAAGGGTAGTGTGTGTAGGAAGGCTCTTAATCCTATCTTTCTCTTCTTTTTCTCTACACCATCTAGCTTTAAGTTTGGCTAGTATTCTTATGTTCTCATTAATTTGGACTTGGATAGCATTCATGGGTGTGGTGTTCCTTTCCTCAAGGGGAAAGTTCTAATTCTAAGCATCTCTACATCATGAGCTATGTTGTCTACCTTCAAAGAGAGACTATCTAATTTTTCTAATTTATCTTCTACACTCTTGTAGAAGGCTTTTTGAGAAGTGATAAAGTCTTTAAGCATGCTCTCTAATTTGGAAGTGGAGCTTTTGGTGCTAGGATAATTGTTGTTGTTCCCATAGTTGTTGGACGGGAACGGTCTAGGATTGCTACCAAAATTACTCCTATAAGCATTATTATTAAAGTTGTTCCTAGAGATAAATTTAACATCAACTTTCTCTCTTTCTTGAGCAACCAAAGAATTTGAAGGAACATCATGAGGATCAATAGGAGCTTGCTTAGTAAGTAAAGTCATGATCATGTCAACCTTATCATTAAGGGAGGCACTACATTAATTAGCTTCTTTGTCGTCTGCCATCACAGACGGCAAAGATGATTCCACCGAAGGCAAAGAGTAATACACAGACGGCAAAGAAAACTCCTGTCGGCAAAAATTCTGCGTCAGCCTACGACGACATTGTAGCTTCTTTGCCGTCAGCCTCACCGAAGCGGACGACAAAGATCTTTGCCTTCAGCTTTTCATAAGAGCAGTGGCCAAAGAGGTTGAGACGACATCCAATAGGCGTTGCCTCTGTTAGGGGCTAACGGAGGCTTTGCCGTCTGCCTGGCCCTCTTCTTTGTCGTCTGCCTCCACCTCCACTCTTTGCCGTCTGCCTCGCCCTCTTCTTTGTCGTCTGCCTCCACCTCCACTCTTTGCCTTTTAACTCCACCAGCTCCCCCCCTCCACTCATTGCCGTCTGCCTACCCCTCCTCCGCCCTCCTCTGTGCCCTCTTCTTTGCCGTCTGTCCCTCCCCAGGAAGCAGACGTCAAAGAGACTATATGGACACCCAGGAGCACAGCTGGGTGCCATGTGGCACCTTTGCCGTCGGTCAGCTGATGGCAAAGGCCTTTGCCATCAGCTGGCAGACGGCAAAGAGCCTATATTGTCACATTTTTGTTTATTTTTTCTATTTCACAACACATATATATATATATAATTCATAGAACATATATGATAAATAGGTCACAACACATATATGATATACATATAAAGCTCATCAATGCCATTTGTTCATCAACGTACATCCCATATATCGAAAGAACCAACACATACAAAGTTTCATCCATATATACATACATATAGTTGCACATATATTGTTCATCCATATATACATATACATATAGTTCCACATTGTTCATCAACTCAAATAAAAACGGTAACTAAAGCACTCCAATGCCAGCTTCCATGCATGTAGTACATCCAATCTGCAAAATGGGAATAAGAAAGTCAGAAGAAGAAGAACACCGACATATATATCTGACAAATAAGCTAAATTGAAGAAAAAATATAAGAAGCAAGAAGGGAAGAAGGACAAGAAAAAACAAGAATAAGGAGGAGGAGGAGAAGGAGAAGGAGAAGGAGGAGGAGAATAGGAGAAGAAGAAGGAGAAGAAGAGGAGAAGAAGGAGGGAAGACGAAGGAGAATAAGGAGGGCTCCTTCTCCTCCTTCTCCTTCTTCTCTTCTTCTTCTCCTCCTCCTTCTTCTCCTTCTCCTTCTCTTCTCTTCCTCTTCTTCTTTTTGTTCTTCCTTTTCATTTCTCCTCTTCTCCTCTTCTTGGAGCTAAATTAGCTAACTATGTCTTTTTGGAGCTAAATGGGCTAATTATGTCATTATAGAGGAAAACAAGCTAAGTATATAATATTAATGAGCTAACCAAGGTTCTTATGCCATTTTGAGCTTATAAGGTCTTTTTGGAGCTAAATGGGCTAATTATATCATTGTTGGGGAAATTAAGGCAAGGAGAATATGAAAGAAGAGAAGAAAGAGGAGGAGGAGAAGAAGAAGAAATAAAGAAGAAGGAGGAGAAGGAGGAGGGGGAGGAGAAGGACTAGAAGTTCCTTGGCCTTCCCCTCCTTCTCCTCCTCCTCCTTCTTCTCCTTCTTCTCTTCTTCTTCGTCTTCTTCTTCTTCTTTCTTTTCATTTATCCTATTTCTTATCCTCTTCTCCTCTTCTTGGAGCTAAATTAGCAAACTATGTCTTTGTGGAGGTAAATGGGATCATTCGGTCATTATAGAGGAAAACAAGCAAAGTATATAATATTAATGAGCTAACTAAGGTTCTTATGCCATTTTGAGCTTATTATGTGTTTTTGGAGCTAAATGGGCTAATTATGTCATTGTTGGGGAAATTAAGGCAAGGAGAATATAAAAGAGGAGAAGAAAGAGGACGAGAAGAAGAAGAAGAAATAATGGAGGAGAAGGAGGAGGAGGAGGAGAAGGACTAGAAGGTCCTTGGCCTTCTCCTCCTTCTCCTTCTTCTCTTCTTCTTCTTCTTCTTCTTTCTTTTCATTTTTCCTATTTCTTCTCCTATTCTCCTCTTCTTGGAGCTCAATTACCTAACTATGTCTTCTTGGAGCTAAATTGGCTAATTATCCCATTTTAGAGGAAAACAAGCTAACTATATAATATTAATGAGCTAACCAAGGTTCTTATTCCATTTTGAGCTTATAATGTCTTTTTGGACCTAAATGGGCTAATTATGTCATTGTTGGGGACCTTAAGGCAGGGAGAATATGAAAGAGGAAAAGAAAGAGGAGGAGGAGAAGAATAATAAGAAATAAAGAAGAAGGAGGAGAAGGAGGAGGTGGAGGAGAAAGACTAGAAGGTCCTTGGCCTTCTCCTCCTTCTCTTCCTCCTCCTCCCCCTCCTCCTTCTCCTTCTTCTCTTCTTCTTCTTCTTCTTCTTTCGTTTCATTTTTCCTATTTCTTCTCCTGTTCTCCTCTTCTTGGAGCTAAATTAGCTAACTATGTCTTTTCGGAGCTAAATGGGGTAATTATGCCATTATAGTGGAAAACAAGCTAAGTATATAACATTAATGAGCTAAACAAGGTTCTTATGCCATTTTGAGCTTATAATGTCCTTTTGGAGATAAATGGGCTAATTATGTCATTGTTGGGGAAATTAAGGCAAGGAGAATATGAAAGAGGAGAAGAAAGAGGAGGAGGAGAAGAAGATGAAGAAATAAAGAAGAAGGAGGAGGAGGAGGAGGAGGAGGAGAAGTACTAGAAGGTCCTTGGCCTTCTCGTCCTTCTCCTCCTCCTCCTCCTCGTCCTTCTCCTTCTTCTCTTCTTCTTCTTCTTCTTTCTTTTCATTTTTCCTATTTCTTCTCCTCTTCGCCTCTTCTTGGAGCTAAATTAGCTAACTATGTCTTTTTGGAGCTAAATGGGTTAATTATGTAAATCTAGAGGAAAACAAGCTAAGTATATAATGTTAATGAGCTAACCAAGGTTCTTATGCCATTTTGAGCTTATAATGTCTTTTTGGAGCTAAATGGGCTAATTATGTCACAGTTGGGGAAATTAAGGCAAGGAGAATATGAAAGAGGAGAAGAAAGAGGAGGAGGAGTAGTAGAAGAAGAAATAAAGGAGGAGGAGGAGGAGAAGGACTAGAAGGTCCTTGGCCTTCTCCTTCTCCTTCTCCTCCTCCTCCTCCTCCTCCTTCTCCTTCTTCTTCTTCTTCTTCTTCTTCTTTCTTTTCATTTTTCCTATTTCTTCTCCTCTTCCCCTCTTCTTGGAGCTCAATTAGCTAACTATGTCTTTTTGGAGATAAGTGGGCTAATTATCCCATTTTAGAGGAAAACAAGCTAAGTATATAATATTAATGATCTAACCAAGGTTCTTATGCCATTTTGAGCTTATAATATCTTTTTGTAGTTAAATGGGCTAATTATGTCATTGTTGGGGAAATTAAGGCAAGGAGAATATGAAAGAGGAGAAGAAAGAGGAGGAGGAGGAGAAGAAGAATAAATAAAAAGAAGGAGGAGAAGGAGGAGGAGGTGGAGGAGAAGGACTAGAAGGTCCTTGGCCTCCTCCTCCTCCTCCTCCTCCTCCTTCTCCTTCTTCTCTTATTCTTCTTCTTCTTTCTTTTCATTTTTCCTATTTCTTATCCTCTTCTCCTCTTCTTGGAGCTAAATTATCTAACTATGTCTTTTTGTAGCTAAATGGGCTAATTATGTTATTATAGAGGAAAACAAGCTAAGTATATAATATTAATGAGCTAACGAAGGTTCTTATGCCATTTTGAGCTTATAATGTCTTTTTGGAGCTAAATGGGCTAATTATGTCATTGTTCGGGAAATTAAGGCAACGAGAATACGAAAGAGGAGAAGAAAGAGGAGTAGAATTAGAAGAAGAAATAAAGAAGAAGGAGGAGAAGGAGGAGGAGGAGGAGAAGGACTATAAGGTCCTTGGCCTTCTCCTCCTTCTCTTATTCCTCCTCCTCCTTCTCCTTCTTCTCTTCTTCTTCTTCTTCTTCTTTCTTTTCATTTTTCCTATTTCTTCTCCTCTTCTCCTCTTCTTGGAGATCAATTAGCTAGCTATGTCTTTTTGGAGCTAAATGGGCTAATTATCCCATTATAGAGAAAAACAAGCTAAGTATATAATATTAATGAGCTAATCAAGGTTCTTCTGCCATTTTGAGCTTATAATGTCTTTTTGGAGCTAAATGGCTAATTATGTCATTGTTGCGGAAATTAAGGCCAGGAGAATATGAAAGAGGAGAATAAAGAGGAGGAGGAGAAGAGAAGAAGAAATAAAGAAGAAGGATGAGAAAGAGGAGGAGGAGGAGGAGAAGGACTGGAAGGTCCTTGGCCTTCTCCTCATTCTTCTCCTCCTCGTCCTCCTCCTTCTTCTCTTCTTCTTCTTCTTCTTCTTCTTCTTTCTTTTCATTTTTCCTATTTCTTCTCCTCTTCTCCTCTTCTTTGACCTCAATTAGCTAACTATGTCTTTTTGGAGCTAAATGGGCTAATTATCCCATTTTAGAGGAAAACAAGCTAAGTATATAATATTAATGAGCTAACCAAGGTTCTTGTGCCATTTTGAGCTTACAATGTCTTTTCGGGGCTAAATGGGCTAATTATGTCGTTGTTGGGGAAATTAAGGAAAGGAGAATACGAAAGAGAAGAAGAAAGAGGAGGAGGAGGAGAAGAAGAAGAAATAAAGAAGAAGGAGGAGAAGGAGGAGGAGGTGGACAAGGACTGGAAGGTCCTTGGCCTTCTCCTCCTTCTCCTCCTCCTCCTCCTCCTCCTCCTCCTTCTCCTTCTTCTCTTCTTCTTCTTCTTCTTCTTTCTTTTCATTTTTCCTATTTATTCTCTTATTCTCCTCTTCTTGGAGCTCAATTAGCTAACTATGTCTTTTTGGAGCTAAATTGGCTAATTATCCCATTTTAGAGGAAAACAAGCTAAGTTTATAATATTAATGAGCTAACCAAGGTTCTTATGCCATTTTGAACTTATAATGTCTTTTTGGAGCTAAATGGGCTAATTATGTCATTGTTGGGGAAATTAAGGCAAGGATAATGTGAAAGAGGAGAATAAAGAGGAGGAGGAGAATAAGAAGAAGAAATAAAGAAGAAGGAGGAGAAGGACTGGAAGGTCCTTGGCCTTCTCCTCCTTCTCCTCCTCCTCCTCCTCCCCCTTCTCCTTCTCTTCTTCTTCTTCTTCTTCTTCTTTCTTTTCATTTTTCCTATTTCTTCTCCTGTTCTCCTCTCCTTGGAGCTCAATTAGCTAAATATGTCTTTTTGGAGCAAAATGGTCTAATTATCCCATTTTAGAGGAAAACAAGCTAAGTTTATAATATTAATGAGCTAACCAAGGTTCTTATGCCATTTTGAGCTTATAATGTCTTTTCGGAGCTAAATGGGCTAATTATGTCATTGATGGGAAATTAAGGCAAGGATAATATGAAAGAGGAGAAGAAAGAGGAGGAGGAGGAGAAGAAGAAGAAATAAAGAAGGAGGAGTAGGAGGAGGAGTAGGAGAAGGACTGGAAGGTCCTTGGCCTTCTCCTCCTTCTCCTCCTCCTCCTCCACCACCTTCTCCTTCTTCTCTTCTTCTTCTTATTTCTTTCTTTTCATTTTTCCTATTTCTTCTACTCTTCTCCTCTTCTTGGAGCTCAATTAGCTAACTATGTCTTTTTGGAGCTAAATGGGCTAATTATGTCATTGTTAGGGAAATTAAGGCAAGGAGAATGTGAAAGAGGAGAATAAAGAGGAGGACGAGAAGAAGAAGAAGAAATAAAGAAGGAGGAGAAGGAGGAGGAGGAGGAGAAGGACTGGAAGGTCCTTGGCCTTCTCCTCCTCCTCCTTCTCCTCCTCCTCCTTCTCCTTCTTCTCTTCTTCTTCTTCTTCTTCTTCTTCTTTCTTTTCATTTTTCCTATTTCTTCTCCTCTTATCCTCTTCTTGGATCTAAATTAGCTAACTATATCTTTTTGTAGCTAAATGGGCTAGATATGTCATTATAGAGGAAAACAAGCTAAGTATATAATATTAATGAGCTAACCAAGGTTCTTATGCCATTTTGAGCTTATAATGTCTTTTTGGAGCTAAATGGGCTAATTATGTCATTGTTGGCGAAATTAAGGCAAGGAGAATATGAAAGAGGAGAAGAAAGAGGAGGAGGAGGAGAAGAAGAAGAAATAAAGAAGGAGGAGAAGGAGGAGCCGGAGGAGAAGGACTAGAAGGTCCTTGGCCTTCTCCTCCTTCTCCTCCTCCTTCTCCTCCTCCTCCTCCTCCTCCTCCTCCTTCTCCTACTTCTCTTCTTCTTCTTCTTCTTATTTCTTTTCATTTTTCCTATTTCTTCTCCTCTTCTCCCCTTCCTGGAGCTCAATTAGCTAACTATGTCTTTTTGGAGCTAAATGGTCTAATTATCCCATTTTAGAGGAAAACAAGCTAAGTATATAATATTAATGAGCTAACCAAGGTTCTTATGCCATTTTGAGCTTATAATGTCTTTTTGGAGCGAAATGGGCTAATTGTGTCATTGTTGGGGAATTTAAGGGAAGAAGAATATGATAGAGGAGAAGAAAGAGGAGGAGGATAAGAAGAAGAAATAAAGAAGAAGGAGGAGAAGGAGGAGGTGGAGGAGAAGGACTAGAAGGTCCTTGGCCTTCTCCTCCTTCTCCTCCTCCTCCTCGTCCTCCTCCTCCTTCTCCTTCTTCTCCTTCTCCTTCTTCTTCTTCTTCTTCTTCTTCTTCTTTTTTCTTTTAATTTTTCATATTTCTTCTCCTCTTCTCCTCTTCTTGGAGCTATATTGGCTAACTATGTATTTTTGGAGCTAAATGGGCTAATTATGTCATTATAGAGGAAAACAAGCTAAGTATATAATATTAATGAGCTAACCTAGGTTCTTATGCCATTTTGAGCTTATAATGTCTTTTTGGAGCTAAATGGGCTAATTATGTCATTGTTGGGGAAATTAAGGCTAGGATAATATGAAAGAGGAGAGGAAAGAGGAGGAGGAGGAGAAGAAGAAGAAATAAAGAAGAAGGAGGAGAAGGAGGAGGAGGAGGAGAAGGACTAGAAGGTCCTTCGCCTTCTCCTCCTTCTCCTCCTCCTCCTTCTCCTTCTTCTCTTCTTCTTCTTCTTCTTCTTCTTCTTCTTTCTTTTCATTTTTCTTATTTCTTCTCCTCTTATCCTCTTCTTGGATATAAATTAGCTAACTATATCTTTTTGTAGCTAAATGGGCTAGTTATGTCATTATAGAGGAAAACAAGCTAAGTATATAATATTAATGAGCTAACCAAGGTTCTTATGCAATTTTGAGATCATAATGTCTTTTTGGAGCTAAATGGGCTAATTATGTCATTGTTGGGGAAATTAAGGCAAGGAGAATATGAAAGAGGAGAAGAAATAGGAGGAGGAGGAGAAGAAGAAGAAATAAAGAAGAAGGAGGAGAAGGAGGAGGAGGAGGAGAAGGACTAGAAGGTACTTGGCCTTCTCCTACTTCTCCTCCTCCTCCTCCTCCTTCACCTTCTTCTCTTCTTCTTATTCTTCTTCTTCTTTCTTGTCATATTTCCTATTTCTTCTCCTCTTATCCTCTTCTTGGAGCTCAATTAGCTAACTATGTATTTTTGGAGCTTAATGGGCTAATTATCCCATTTTAGAGGAAAACTAGATATGTATATAATATTAATGAGCTAACCAAGGTTCTTATGCCATTTTGAGCTTATAATGTCTTTTTGGAGCTAAATGGGCTAATTATGTCATTGTTAGGGAAATTAAGGCAAGGAGAATGTGAAAGAGGAGAATAAAGAGGAGGAGGAGAAGAAGAAGAAGAAATAAAGAAGAAGGAGGAGAAGGAGGAGGAGGAGGAGAAGGACTGGAAGGTCCTTGGCCTTCTCCTCTTCCTCCTTCTCCTCCTCCTCCTTTTCCTTCTTCTCTTCTTCTTCTTCTTCTTCTTCTTCTTCTTTCTTTTCATTTTTCCTATTTCTTCTCGTCTTCTCCTCTTCTTGGAGCTCAATTACCTAACTATGTCTTTTTGGAGCTAAATGGGCTAATTATCCCATTTTAGAGGAAAACAGGCTATGTTTATAATATTAATGAGCTAACCAAGGTTCTTATGCCATTGTGAGCTTATAATGTCTTTTCGGAGCTAAATGGGCTAATTATGTCATTGTTGGGAAATTAAGGCAAGGAGAATATGAAAGAGGAGAAAAAGAGGAGGAGGAGGAGAAGAAGAAGAAATAAAGAAGAAGATGGAGAAGGAGGAGGAGGAGGAGAAGGACTGGAAGGTCCTTGGCCTTCTCCTTCTCCTCCTCCTCCTCCTCCTCCTCCTTCTCCTTCTTCTCTTCTTCTTCTTCTTCATCATCTTTCTTTTCATTTTTCCTATTTCTTGTCCTCTTCTCCTCTTCTTGGAGCTCAATTAGCTAACTATGTCTTTTTGGAGCTATATGGGCTAATTATCCCATTTTAGAGGAAAACAAGCTAAGTATATAATATTAATGAGCTAACCAAGGTTCTTATGCCATTTTGAGCTTATAATGTCTTTTTGGAGCGAAATGGGCTAATTGTGTCATTGTTGGGGAAATTGAGGCAAGAAGAATATGAAAGAGGAGAAGAAAGAGCAGGAGGATAAGAAGAAGAAATAAAGAAGAAGGAGGAGAAGGAGGAGGTGGAGGAGAAGGACTAGAAGGTCCTTGGCCTTCTCCTCCTTCTCCTCCTCCTCCTCGTCCTCCTCCTCCTTATCCTTCTTCTCTTCTCCTTCTTCTTCTTCTTCTTTCTTTTCATTTTTCATATTTCTTCTCCTCTTCTCCTCTTCTTGGAGCTATATTAGCTAACTATGTCTTTTTGGAGCTAAATGGGCTAATTATGTCATTATAGAGGAAAACAAGCTAAGTATATAATATTAATGAGCTAACCAAGGTTCTTATGCCATTTTGAGCTTATCATGTCTATTTGGAGCTAAATGGGCTAATTATGTCATTGTTGGGGAAATTAAGGCTAGGAGAATATGAAAGAGGAGAGGAAAGAGGAGGAGGAGGAGAAGAAGAAGAAATAAAGAAGAAGGAGGAGAAGGAGGAGGAGGAGGAGAAGGACTAGAAGGTCCTTGGCCTTCTCCTCCTTCTCCTCCTCCTCCTTCACCTTCTTCTCTTCTTCTTCTTCTTCTTCTTTCTTTTCATTTTTCCTATTTCTTCTCCTCGTATCCTCTTCTTGGATCTAAATTAGCTAACTGTATCTTTTTGTAGCTAAATGGGCTAGTTATGTCATTATAGAGGAAAACAAGCTAAGTATATAATATTAATGAGCTGACCAAGGTTCTTATGCAATTTTGACATCATAATGTCTTTTGGAGCTAAATGGGCTAATTATGTCATTGTTGGGGAAATTAAGGCAAGGAGAATATGAAAGAGGAGAAGAAAGATGAGGAGGAGGAGAAGAAGAAGAAATAAAGAAGAAGGAGGAGAAGCAGGAGGAGGAGGAGAAGGACTAGAAGGTACTTGGCCTTCTCCTACTTCTCCTCCTCCTCCTCCTCCTTCACCTTCTTCTCTTCTTCTTATTCTTCTTCTTCTTTCTTTTCATATTTCCTATTTCTTCTCCTCTTATGCTCTTCTTGGAGCTCAATTAGCTAACTATGTCTTTTTGGAGCTTAATGGGCTAATTATCCCATTTTAGAGGAAAACAAGCTAAGTATATAATATTAATGAGCTAACCAAGGTGCTTATGCCATTTTGAGCTTATAATGTCTTTTGGGAGCTAAATGGGCTAATTATGTCATTATTGGGGAAATTAAGGCAAGGAGAATGTGAAAGAGGAGAATAAAGAGGAGGAGGAGAAGAAGAAGAATAAAGAAGAAGGAGGAGAAGGAGGAGGAGGAGGAGAAGGACTGGAAGGTCCTTGGCCTTTTCCTTCTCCTCCTCCTCCTCCTCCTCCTCCTCCTTCTCCTTCTTCTCTTCTTCTTCTTCTTCTTCATCTTTCTTTTCATTTTTCCTATTTCTTGTCCTCTTCTCCTCTTCTTGGAGCTCAATTAGCTAACTATGTCTTTTTGGAGCTATATGGGCTAATTATCCCATTTTAGAGGAAAACAAGCTAAGTATATAATATTAATGAGCTAACCAAGTTTCTTATGCCATTGTGAGCTTATAATGTCTTTTCGGAGCTGAATGGGCTAATTATGTCATTGTTAGGAAAATTAAGGCAAGGAGAATGTGTAAGAGGAGAATAAAGAGGAGGAGGAGAAGAAGAAGAAGAAATAAAGAAGAAGGAGGAGAAGGAGGAGGAGGAGGAGAAGGACTGGAAGGTCCTTGGCCTTCTCCTCCTCCTCCTCCTCCTCCTCCTCCTCCTTCTCCTTCTCTTCTTCTTCTTCTTCTTATTCTTCTTCTTTCTTTTCATTTTTCCTATTTCTTCTCCTCTTCTCCTCTTCTTGGAGCTCAATTACCTAACTATGTCTTTTTGGAGCTAAATGGGCTAATTATCCCATTTTAGAGGAAAACAGGCTATGTTTATAATATTAATGAGCTAACCAAGGTTCTTATGCCATTGTGAGCTTATAATGTCTTTTCGGAGCTAAATGGGCTAATTATGTCATTGTTGGGAAATTAAGACAAGGAGAATATGAAAGAGGAGAAGAAAGAGGAGCAGGAGGAGAAGAAGAAGAAATAAAGAAGAAGGAGGAGAAGGAGGAGGAGGAGGAGAAGGACTGGAAGGTCCTTGGCCTTCTCCTTCTCCTCCTCCTCCTCCTCCTCCTCCTTCTCCTTCTTCTCTTCTTCTTCTTCTTCTTCATCTTTCTTTTCATTTTTCCTATTTCTTGTCCTCTTCTCCTCTTCTTGGAGCTCAATTAGCTAACTATGTCTTTTTGGAGCTATATGGGCTAATTATCCCATTTTAGAGGAAAACAAGGTAAGTATATAATATTAATGAGCTAACCAAGGTTCTTATGCCATTTTGAGCTTATAATGTCTTTTTGGAGCGAAATGGGCTAATTGTGTCATTGTTGGGGAAATTAAGGCAAGAAGAATATGAAAGAGGAGAAGAAAGAGGAGGAGGATAAGAAGAAGAAATAAAGAAGAAGGAGGAGAAGGAGGAGGTGGAGGAGAAGGACTAGAAGGTCCTTGGCCTTCTCCTCCTTCTCCTCCTCCTCCTCGTCCTCCTCCTCCTTCTCCTTCTTCTCTTCTCCTTCTTCTTCTTCTTCTTCTTTCTTTTCATTTTTCAAATTTCTTCTCCTCTTCTCCTCTTCTTGGAGCTATATTAGCTAACTATGTCTTTTTGGAGCTAAATGGGCTAATTATGTCATTATAGAGGAAAACAAGCTAAGTATATAATATTAATGAGCTAACCAAGGTTCTTATGCCATTTTGAGCTTATAATGTCTATTTGGAGCTAAATGGGCTAATTATGTCATTGTTGGGGAAATTAAGGATAGGAGAATATGAAAGAGGAGAGGAAAGAGGAGGAGGAGGAGGAGAAGAAGAAGAAATGAAGAAGAAGGAGGAGAAGGAGGAGGAGGAGGAGAAGGACTAGAAGGTCCTTGGCCTTCTCCTCCTTCTCCTCCTCCTCCTTCTCCTTCTTCTCTTCTTCTTCTTCTACTTCCTCTTCTTTCTTTTCATTTTTCCTATTTCTTCTCCTCGTATCCTCTTCTTGGATCTAAATTAGCTAACTATATCTTTCTGTAGCTAAATGGGCTAGTTATGTCATTATAGAGGAAAACAAGCTAAGGATATAATATTAATGAGCTGGCCAAGGTTCTTTCGCAATTTTGAGATCATAATGTCTTTTGGAGCTAAATGGGCTAATTATGTCATTGTTGGGGAAATTAAGGCAAGGAGAATATGAAAGAGGAGAAGAAAGATGAGGAGGAGGAGAAGAAGAAGAAATAAAGAAGAAGGAGGAGAAGGAGGAGGAGGAGGAGAAGGACTAGAAGGTACTTGGCCTTCTCCTACTTGTCCTCCTCCTCCTCCTCATATCCATCCTCACACCTATAGAAGGTCTGCAATCAAACGTGAAAACACCGATTAGTACAATAATTAGCTATATTGTTAATTTTAGATTGTGTAAAAGGATAATTTACCCAAAAGCTCTTGATCACCATCTCGGCCCTCGTGTGGCACAAGACACCATCTATAATCTCCTCCGGTGGGGCCTGCGCAGCCTAGTAGTGCTCCGAGGAAAATCCTAGTGTAGGAACCTCACCCTCACCAGGCAACGTGATAAACCCCGGGAAATTTGTCCGGCAAAGCACACCAAGGACGGAGTTCGGCTTGAGGACTCCACGAGGGTGTGCCCATCCCCTGCAGTATGATAAGGTCAACGCATTAGATATTTGAACAAACTTGAAGGCAAAAGCTAAAAAAAGAGTAAATGTACTTACCTATCTCCTTCAGGTTTAAACACTGGCCTCTGCTCGCGAGTAGCCGGCACGACCGGGAGACGTGTACTACCATGCTTGTACACGGTGGCCCCGTCCACCTGCACATCGCCCTCACTATCCGTAAACTCATCCCCGCCAACCCCGCCCCCTGAGCCACCCGGACCCTCGGTCCAATCCGGCGACTCGGTCTGATCCGGCCAGGCATCCCATCCGGACCGCTCCACGTCGCGTGAAGCCTCCGGAACCGTAGTCTCGTGGGCCGAATGCACCTCGACCCGAGGCTGATCCTGAACCGTAGTCTCATGGGACGAATGCCCGTGAACACCACGCTCCTGGACCGGAGTCCCCGTAGCCTCCTCCGCAAACGAGTCGACCATAGTAGTCCTATGCTCGGCTGAATGAGCTTGCGGTGGTGGCGAGGACGGCTCAACAGTCCTCCTGGATCTTCCGCGGCTACCACCTCTCCATGTACCCTTCCCCTTCTTTCCAACCCGACCAGCACCTCTCCTACTAGGCAATGCCGCCGACGAAGAAGAACCCACGGGTGGTGTCAACAGACTGTCTGCCAAGGCTCTACGGAGACATAGGGGTGGAAGGGAAGTACCATCCCTCGTGCGGGGCTCCTGGGAAGAACCCATCGAGCGATCTAGACCAGCGCCCACCATCTTTCAACACCTGGTGACCTGCCATGATAAAGATTAAAAGAAATTAGTACAACATAAAAAAATTGAATAACTGACATGAATAATAATATGAAAATGGATAATAAATATTAAAATATATATAAATTAAGTTGTGAATCTTACAAACTAATAATCATCATCATTAAATGCATCATCATCATCACTATCACGCATGTCTTTATGAATGACGTGCTCGTTGGGTTCAATGGCGTGAAGTTGTGAAAGGCGTTTCTGTAATCGGTGAAGCATTGACAGGTCATCCGGATCAGTAACCTCTACAAGTTCCAGGTCTTCTGGTTCCGGCTCAGGGGTGGAGTCGGATTCATTGTCGCTGTCTACTTCCATGTTCTTGGGTGAAGCACGGCGGTTCTTGAAACATTTCTTGGAAATACGTGTTTCTTGGAAGAATTCTCCATCATATATGTCTGGGTTAATGTGAGGTTCATAATCCTGTTCATTTGTGAGAGGTGGTCTGACATGTGGCGGCACTTCATAAACAACATACCAACCTTCCAGATTCTTATCCGTTTGGCATGCCCACGGTAGATAGAAAACGTGGGTCCCCTGTTGAGCCGTAATATAGACATCGGGAACATCTAAATGGGTCACTACAGGAGTCAGCTTCTTTGTCGTCTGCCATCACAAACGGCAAAGGCTAAATCCCGGACATCAAAGAGAATACCACAGACGGCAAAGAATCTCACGGTCGGCAAAATTTCTGCGTCAGCCTACAACAGCATCGTACCTTCTTTGTCGCCTGTCCCCCCAAAGCGGACCGCAAAGCTCTTTGCTGTCAGCTTTCCATAGGAGCAGTCGGCAAAGTGCTCGAGACGGCAGCCGATAGGCGTTGCCTCCGTTAGGGGTTAACGGAGGCTTTGCAAACTACCTCCCCCTTATTCTTTGCGGTCTGCCTCCCCCTTATTCTTTGTCGTCTGCCTCCTCCTCCTCCCCCCTCCACTCTTTGCCGTCTCCCTCCTCCTCCCCCCTCCTCTGTGCCCTCTTCTTTGCCGTCTGCCCACCCTAGAGGCAGACGGCAAAGAGCCTATATAGACACCCCAGGATGCACAGCTGGGTGCCATGTGGCACCTTTGCCATCTGCCAGCTGATGGCACACGTCTTTGCCATGAACTGGCAGACGGCAAAGAGCCCATATAGTACCTGTTTTTTTGTTTTATATTATTTCATAGCACATATATATATATTTGACAACATATTTATATAATTCACCACACATATATGATATATAGTTCACCACACATATACTTGCCAACACATATATATAATTCACCACACATATATGATATACATATAAATCAATGTACATCCCCATATATCGAAAGAACCAACATACAAAGTATTGCAGTATTTATCCATATATAAATATACATATAGTTTGACATTGTTCATAAACTCAAATGAAAACTAGATGATATACATATAAAGTTCCTCCATCGACATTGTTCAACTCCATGAATGCCAGCTTCCATGCATGTAGTATATCCAATCTGCAAAAATGTGAATAAGAAAGTCAGAAGAAGAACAAAATATGATGTTTTTGAGCTAATTATGTCATTTTTTCGGAAAACAACCTAAGAATATAATATTCATGAGCTAACCAAGGTTCTTATGTCATTTTTAGCTTATTATGGCATTTTGGAGCTAAATGGGTTAATTATGTCATTCTTGGGGAAATTAAAGCAACGATAATATGAAACAGGATAAGAAAGAGGAGGAGCAGGAGAAGAAGAAGAAATCAAGAAGAAGGAGGAGAAGGAGGAGAAGGAGGAGGAGGAGAAGGACTAGAAGGTCCTTGGCCTTGTCCTCCTCCTCCTTCTCCTTCTTCTCTTCTTCTTCTTTCTTTTCATTTTTCCTATTTCTTCTCCTATTCTCCCCTTGTTGGAGCGAAATTACCTAATTATGTCTTTTTGGATCTATATGGGCTAATTATCCCATTTTATAGTAAAACAAGCAAAGAATATAATATTCATGAGCTAACCAAGGTTCTTATGCCATTTTGAGCTTATTATTGCATTTTGGAGCTAAATGGGCTAATTATGTCATTGTTGGGGAAATTAAAGCAAGGATAATATGAAAGAGGAAAAGAAAGAAGAGGAGGAGGAGAAGAAGAATAAGTCAAGAAGAAGGAGGAGAAGGAGAAGAAGGAGGAGGAGGAGAAGGACTAGAAGGTCCTTGGCCTTCTCCTCCTCCTCCTCCTCCTCCTCCTTCGCCTTCTTCTCTTCTTCTTCGTCTTCTTTCTTTTCATTTTTCCTATTTCTTCTCCTCCTCTCCTCTTGTTGGAGCTAAATTACCTAGTTATGTCTTTTTGGAGCTAAATGGGTTAATTATCCCATTTTAGAGGAAAACAAGCTAATTATATAATATTCATGAGCTAACCAAGGTTCTTATGCCATTTTGAGGTTATTATGGTATTTTGGAGCTAAATGGGCTAATTATGTCATTGTTGGGGAAATTAAAGCAAGGATAATATGGAAGAGGAGAAGAAAGAGGAGGAGGAGGAGAAGAAGAAGAAGAAATCAAGAAGAAGGAGGAGGAGGAGAAGGGCTAGAAGGTCCTTGGCCGTCTCCTTCTCCTCCTCCTCCTGCTCCTTCTCCTTCTTCTCTTCTTCTTCTTCTTCTTCTTCTTCTTCGTCTTCGTCTTCTTCTTCTTCTTCTTTCTTTTCATTTTTCCTATTTCTTCTCCTCTTCTCCTCTTGTTGGAGCTAAAATACCTAATTATGTCTTTTTGGAGCTAAATGGGCTAATTATCCCATTTTAGAGGAAAACAAGCTAAGTATATAATATTCATGAGCTAACCAAGGTTCTTATGCCATTTTGAGCTTATTATGGTATTTTGGAGCTAAATGGGCTAATTATGTCATTGTTGGGGAAATTAAAGCAAGGATAATATGAAAGAGGAGAAGAAAGAGGAGGAGGAGGACAAGAAGAAGAAATCAAGAAGCAGGAGGATAAGGAGGAGAAGGAGGAGGCGGAGAAGGACTAGAAGGTCCTTGGCCTTCTCCTCCTCCTCCTCCTTCTCCTTCTTCTCTGCTTCTTCTTCTTTCTTTTCATTTTTCCTATTTCTTCTCCTCTTCTCCTCTTGTTGGAGCTAAATTATCTAATTATGTCTTTTTGGAGCTAAATAGGCTAATTATCCCATTTTAGAGGAAAACAAGCTAAATTTATAATATTCACGAGCTAACCAAGGTTCTTATGCCATTTTGAGCTTATTATGGTATTTTGGAGCTAAATGGGCTAATTATGTCATTGTTGGGGAAATTAAAGCAAGGATAATATGAAAGAGGAGAAGAAATAGGAGGAGGAGAAGAAGAAGAAATCAAGAAGAAAGAGGAGAAGGAGGAGGAGGAGAAGGACTAGAAGGTCCTTGGCCTTCTCCTCCTCCTCCTCCACCATCTCCTTCTTCTCTTCTTCTTCTTCTTCTTCTTCTTCTTCTTCTTTCTTTTCATTTTTCCTATTTCTTCTCCTCTTCTCCTCTTGTTGGAGCTAAATTACCTAATTATGTCTTTTTGGAGCTAAATGGGCTAATTATCCCGTTTTAGAGGAAAACAAGCTAAGAATTTAATATTCATGAGCTAACCAAGGTTGTTATGCCATTTTGAGCTTATTATGGCATTTTGGAGCTAAATGGGCAAATTATGTCATTGTTGAGGAAATTAAATCAAGGATAATATAAAAGAGGATAATAAAGTGGAGGAGGAGGAGAAGAAGAAGAAATCAAGAAGAAGGAGGAGAAGGAGGAGGAGGAGGAGAAGGACTAGAAGGTCATTGGCCTTCTCCTCCTTCTCCTCCTCCTCCTCCTCCTCCTCCTCCTCCTCCTCCCTCTCCTTCTTCTCTTCTTCTTCTTCTTCTTCTTCTTCTTCTTTCTTTTCATTTTTCCTATTTCTTCTCCTCTTCTTCGAACTAAATTAGCTAACTATGTCTTTTTGGAGCTAAATGGGCTAATTATCTCATTTTAGAGGAAAACAAGCTAAGTATATAATATTAATGAGCTAACCAAGGTTCTTATGCCATTTTGAGGTTATTATGGCATTTTGGAGCTAAATGGGCTAATTATGACTTTTTGGAGCTAAATGGGCTAACTATGTCATTGTTGGGGAAATTAAGGCAAGGAGAATATGAAAGAGGAGAAGAGAAACTTACCGTAGTGGTCATCAAGGAGGAGAAACACATGGAGAAGGGTCGTGCGATGCCGCTCGGGAGTTATTCTGCAGAATAGATATTTTGCAATGTCTCAGTTAGCATGATGACACTCAATTATTAATACTAGTTTATAATGAAACTCACCGTGCCAATCGAAGAGAAGACGGGCATCGGCGGAGGGACTTGACCTCTCTTCTCGCACAGACCCTGAAGAGTGGGCCGTATTAGTTAGTAATGAAATAGACATTACACACATGATTTGGCTAATGTGAAAAAAAACTTACCACAGAAAGCTCGTACAGGGCCCGTTGACCCGCCTCATTCTGGGACCTCTCCTCCTCAATCAATCGTGTCGTGGTCTGGTCCCTCTCATCAAGAGCAGCCTGACTTGCCAATCTCCCTTTCTCAAGAGCAGCCTCAAGAGCAGCCTGGCTTGCCAATCTCTCTTTCTCAAGAGCAGCCTGGTTTGCCAATCTCTCTTGCTGAAGAGCATCCTGAAACACCATTCCTCCTTACCACAGTAATGATCTATGGTGACACACATAATGAAATGGATGAAAGCGTTCTTAGTCCGTACAACGAACCTCGATGGCAAGTTCGACTGGCCGTGGACGACGCATTATCTCAGGACAGTTGCTCGACTGGCGCGTCTTGATCTCCGGGAGAGTGAGTGGACAACGTATTATCCCATCTCCAATGGCAATCGAGCCATGGGGCCTCCCGCCACCAGATATCATCACCAACTCTAGATCCAAAGGTTCCTGGCTAGGGTTAAAGTCATCCCCTTTTGTAGCCTTCCCCGCGTCCCTGTATGCCACGAGCTTCTGGTGGGATGATATGTTGGTGAAGTTATTGGGATCATCCAGGTCAGACTCAGAGAATGCCTTCGCCTTCTTGTACGAGGCAGTATGGGCCATTCCATAAAGGTCGGACAAGTGTGGCATCTCCGTCTTATTGTGATGCGCCTAAAAGAGAGGAACAAAATATTAGCATCAAGAATGAATTGCATGAACCATGAAGCAAATCACATACCCAGTTTCGTCCAAACTGAAGTAAGTTGGCGTTGCCTTGATGGTGTGGCACACCAACCATTTGGCTACGCCGATCCTTCGCATTCTCGTGGACGGCTCGCCAGCTGCCTGTGCACCACTCATCAACCAGCGCCTCCCAACAATCCATCTTATCCTCACACTATCTCGGGGGCACCTGTAAGTTATTAGAAAGAATTTTGAGCGCTACGCCTATGAATGAAATCAAGAAAACTACGTAGAAGGACTTAAGAATAGGTAATTACCTTCATGTATTGCTCCTTCTTCAGAAACTTTCCGCGGCAATCCTTCTTCTGCTTCTTAATACCACGCGTGGCGTAGTAATCTGGAATAGCCTGCGGCCTTGGGAACCCTGGCCGCCTCCTCCTCATATCCATCCTCACACCTATAGAAGGTGTGCAATCAAACGTGAAAACACCGATTAGTACAATAATTAGCTATATTGTTAATTTTAGATTCTGTAAAAGGATAATTTACCCAAAAGCTCTTGATCACCATCTCAGCCCTCGTGTGGCACAAGACACCATGTATAATCTCCTCCGGCGGGGCCTGCGCAGCCTGGTAGTGCTCCGAGGAAAATCCTAGTGTAGGAACCTCACCCTCACCAGGCAACGTGACAAACCCTGGGAAATTTGTTTAGCAAAGCACACCAAGGACGGAGTTCAGCCTGCGGACTCCAAGAGGGTGTACCCATCCCCTGCAGTATGATAAGGTCAACGCATTAGATATTTGAACAAACTTGAAGGCAAAAGCTAAAAAAGAGTAAATGTACTTACCTATCTCCTTCAGGTTTAATCACCGGCCTCTGCTCGCGGGTAGCCGGCGCGACCGGGAGACGTGTACTACCACGCTTGTACACGGTGGCCCCGTCCAACTGCACATCGCCCTCACTATGCGTAAGCTCATCCCCGCCATCCCCGCCCCCTGAGCCACCCGGACCCTCGGTCCAATCCGGCATCTTGGTACGATCCGGCCAGGTCTCCCATCCAGGCCTCTCCACGTCGGGTGAAGCCTCTGGAACCGTATTCTCCTCCGGCTGCTCTTGGGCCGAATGCACCTCGACCTGAGGCTGCTCCTGGACCGGAGTCCCATGGGACGAATGCCCGTCAACAACAGGATCCTGGAACGGAGTCCCCATAGCCTGCTCCGCAAACGGGTCGACCATAGTAGTCCTATGCTCGGGTGAATGAGCTGGTGGTGGTGGCGAGGACGTCTCAACAGTCCTCTTGGATCTTCCACGGCCACCACCTCTCCCTGTAGCCTTCCCCTTCTTCCCTACCCGACCATCACCTCTCCCAGTGGGCAATGCCGCCGACGAAGAAGAACCCACGGGTTGTGTCGACAGACTGTCTGCCATGGCTCTACGGAGAGATAGGGGTGGAAGGGAAGTACCACCCCTCATGCAGGGAGCCTGGGAAGAACCCGTCGAGCGATCTGGACCAGCGCCCACCATCTTTCCACACCTGGTGACCTGCCATGATAAAGATTAAAAGAAATAAGTACAACATAAAAGAATTGAATAACTGACATGAATAATAATCTGTACATGAATTATAAAGATTAAAATATATATAATTTAAGTTGTGAATCTTACAAACTAATAATCATCATCAATAAATGCATCATCATCATCACTATCACGCATGTCTTCATGAATGACGTGCTCGTCGGGTTCAACGGCCTGAAGTTGTGAAAGGCCTTCCTTTAATCGTTGAAGCATTGATAGGTCATGCGCATCAGTAACCTCTACGAGTTCTAGGTCTTCTGGTTACGGCTCAGGGCTGGAGTCGGATTCATTGTCGCTGTCTACTTCCATGTTCTTGGGTGAAGCACGGTGGTTCTTGAAATGTTTCTTGGAAAGACGTGTTTCTTGGAAGAATTCGCCATCATATGTGTCTGGGTTAATGTGAGGTTCATAATCCTGTTCATTTGGGAGAGGTGGTCTGACATGTGGCGGCACTTCATAAAAAACATACCAACCTTCCAGATTCTTATCCGTTTGGCATGCCCGATAGAAAACTTGGGTCGCCTGTTGAGCCATAATATAGACATCGGAAACATCTAAATGGGTGTTTGCATTGATTTAGACTAGTCCTATATGTTCATGAGTCCTTCTAGTCTTCTTCGGCTGGAACCAATAACATTTGAAGACGACGACGTTCGGTGGGGTTTCACCATAGAATTGAAGTTCATAAATTGCTTCAACTCTTCCATAATACTCGATAACACCTTCGCCGATAGCAGAGACACCACAATTTGTAGATTTCCAGTCGGGCATAGATAGCTCTTTGCCAAAGGTACGAAAGAGATACCCGTTGATGTTGTATTTCTCAAATGAACGAACCTTATAGTCAAAACCATTAGCGACTTGTCTCAATTCGGCGTCCATAGACTCTGAATTAGCCTACACGTTTAATACAAAACGATTGTTGCATTAGCCGCAAGTTAGACCAAGAATGAAATGGTCCATTATTGATAATTACCATTTGTTTGAACCAAGAGATGAAACCGGGATAGCCGCCTCCTGTCTTTGACAAAAGCTCATACTCTTCGACGGAATCATTTTCAATCACCGCTCCATCCGAGAATTTGGCGACGTAATGGATGTTTGAAATATCCGGGAATAAGAGCAGTTCAAATGAATTAGAAGTTACGGGAAAATGTGCTGAGAACTCACTCGATGTACGGTCGCACTTCTGTTAGGTTGTTGAAGATATACAACGAAATGTTCCGCCATTCTTCGACATCCAACGTTATTGGTTTCGAAGCACCGGCTGGTGCGAGCTTCCCTTTGAATAGGCTGAGGTTGGACCCACCTTTTTTAGGGTCTGCATCATTGTGCCGAGGCTTGGGATTGTGCAAATGATGATTTTTGGCTTCGTAGTGTGCTGTCACAAAGTTTGCCACCTCCTCAGTAATGAATGCCTCAGCCAACGATGCTTCACTTCTACGCTTATTTTTACATTTATCTCGAAGGGTCTTCTGCATCCTCTCAGTTGCATAGCACCAACAATCTTGCACGGGCCCACCCAATCTTGCCTCGGTCGGTAGATGTAAAATCAAATGCTGCATTGGATTAAAGAACCCCGGTGGAAAGATCTTCTCTAACTTGCACAACAACTCCGATGCAAACTCCTCCATGTCTTCTACCACGCCAGGCGACAATTCTTTCGCACAAAGAACACGGAGGAAATAGCTCAGCTCCGCCAGTACTAGCCATTCATCCTCAGGAATAAAGGCACGTAACATCACCGGCATTACCCGCTCTAGCCATATGTGCCAATCATGACTCTTGAGACCAAAGATTTTTAATTTTTCAAGACTCGCTCACCTCTTTAGAGTCGCTGCATACCCATCGCGGAACATCAAGTGCATTTTGACCCACAAGATAATTTCCCTCATAGCTGGCCTTCCAAGATTGAACCAGGCCTTTGGCTTCGACCACTTCTGCTTTCCTTTGCCTTCTCGCATGTTTTGTAACGGTCTATGACATAGTGTCTCTTGATCGACTCTAGCCTTAATATTATCCTTTGTATTCCCATCTATGTCGAACAATGTACCGAAAATAGCCTCTCCGATATTCTTTGCAGTGTTCATCATTTGGATAGTGTGTGGAAGAAGGAGGTCTTCGAAGTAAGGCAGATCCCAGAAGCATGGCTTGTGAGTCTAGGCGTGTTTTGAATTATACCCCTTGAAATACCCTGGACGCTCTGGATCAGGCTCAAGGGCGTTTAATTGATGCAGGATCTGTTGGCCTGTGAACGCAGGTGGTGCCAAGTTTTTGTCAACTTTACCTTTGGTAAAGTTCTTCTTGTCTTTTCTGAACTGATGGTCAGGATCCAGGAACTGTCTATGCAAGTCAAAGCAAGAATACTTCCGACCCTCCTGCAACCAATGAAACTGAAGAGCTGCCTTGCATTGGGGGCACGGGAACCTTCCATGCACACACCATCCAGAGAATAGCGCATATGCTGGCAAGTCATGCATAGAGTACATGTACCACACATGCATTTTGAAGTTTTGTTTTCTAGCGGCATCGTATGTCTTGACCCCATTATCCCAAGCTTCTTCCAATTCATCCTTAAGCGGTTGCAGGTACACATTCATATTCTTCCCCATATAATTGGGCCCTGGAATTATCAACGTCAAAAATATGTTCTTTCTTTGCATAATCTGCCCGGGGGGGAGATTGAGTGGAATGACAAATATAGGCCAACAATTGTATTGGGTTTCCGTCATGCCGAAGGGATTAAAACCATCCGTGGCGGCGCAGACTCGAGGATTCCTCGGATCTGCCACTTTGTCCTGATGCAATCCATCGAAATGTTTCCACGCTTCCCCATCTGATGTGTGTACCATCATCTTATTCCCATCCGCATCTAGTTCGACTCTTTTGCCCAATTTGTGCCATGTCATCTGTCTGGCTGTCTCTTCGACCATGAAAAGATGTTGAAGTCTTGGTGTGATTGGCATATAACGAAGAACACTAACTGCGATTTTGGTCTGCCTCTTCTCACCCATACCGTTGTCTACCACAAGATACCTGCAAGACTCGCAATTGGGACAATAGTCCAAGTGTGCATACTCCTTCCTAAATAAGAACATCCTTTCTCACATGCATCTATCTTCTCATAGGGCATCTTAAGTACATGAATTATTTTGTCCGACTGGTACAGGTTTGCAGGCATGACATGGCCTTTGGGTAGGAAGTGTCCAAATAGTGTCATCATCGCGTCGTAGCATTCTCTTCCCAAGTTGAACTGAGCCTTCAGAGCCATTACTTGTGCAATTGCATCCAGCTGACAGAGCTCAGTGTGCTCATGGAGAGGACGTTTTGAAGACTCCAACATGTCATAAAAGGCCTTTGCAGATTCCTCCATCTCATCTTCCGAATCCCGAGCATCATCAAAGTCTTGCACCATGTCTTCGATCTCGGTACCATGCTCGTTCGTGCGACGACGAACCACCTCAGCTCTTGTGCGTTCTATAGACTCACCATGAAATGTCCACAACGTATAATTAGGCTTAAAACCCCTCCTCTGCAGGTGTTTAATCATTACATCCTCTGTCGTCTTTTTATAGTTGTCGCATCCAGGACAGGGGCAATAGTTTCTTTCCTGGCCATTTGCGAATGCGGCTTTCACAAATTCCTTTGTTTTTACAAACCATTCTTTCGTCATCTCTTTCTGACTAGGGTGACTGGTATACATCCACGCACGATCACTCATCTTGCGTAGCTACTAAAGACAGAAGAAATATATTTATATATAATTTAGCATTTATATTCATCGGTTAATCAGGTTCGCCATTTTTATTACGTCCAGGCAACCTACACGCTAATAGATAAAGATAGGTCCTAATCCCACCCGAGTATGTGTAGATTGGGTTCATTTTCCCATGCTCTGCTCTGGATCCAACGCAAAATTTCGGCAGCACCTCCCCGTTGTTCTCCTGATACACGTCTTCGCAATAAACAGAGAGGATGTGCATCCGGAGAACAACAGGGAGGCACTGACAAAATTCAGCATCGGATCCAGAGCACAACATACGGGAAAACGAACCCAATCTACACATACTCGGGCTGTCCATAGATAATGTTGGACAATTCGAAAGGATGGCGGTTATAAATATGCAAAGACATGCATATTTATAGATGTCGCCCTTTCGAACGGGAGACGCATACTAGTCATGCATACTCATGATTGAAGAAACCTATATATAGCTAGCAAGTTTCATCGGCACGAAGACTGGGACAGAGCAAATTAAGGGGGTAGGAGGAGAAGTCATTTGTGCTCACCAACAAACGTAGGGGCGGAGCTCGTCCAACGCACGTGGAGGTCGTCGAACAACTGCACATTGAAATTCACCCGATTAACACAAATATGATGTTTTTATAAGATAATCAAAAAATATGTGACCTAACTCTTATTTTCTTTTTTCTTTTTTCCTCTTATTCTTCTTCTTCATCTTATTCTTATTTTCTTTTTTCTTTTTCCTCTTATTTTTCTTCTCCATCTTCTTCTTTTCTTGTCTTCTTCTTCTTCTTCTTCTTCTTCTTCTTCTTCTTATTTCCTTTTTTCTTTTTTCCTCTTATTCTTCTTCTCCTTCTTCTTCTTATCTTCTTCTCTTCTTCTTCTTCTTCTTCTTCTTCTTCTTCTTCTTATTTTCTTTTTTCATCTTATTCTTCTTCTCCTTCTTCTTGTTTTCTTCTTCTCTTCTTCTTGTTCTTGTTCTTCTTCTTCTTATTTTGTTTTTTCCACTTATTCGTCTCTTCCTGTCCTATTTTTCTTCTTCTTCTTCTTCTTCTTCTTCTTTCTTCTCCTTCCCTTCCTTTTCCTTCTTCTTCTTTTCCTTCTTCTTCTCATTTTTTCTTCTCCTTTCTCCTTCTTCTTCTTGTCCTTTCTCCTTCTTCTTCTTCTCCTTTCTCCTTCTTCTTCTTCTCCTTTCTCCTTCTTCTTCTTATCCTTTCTCCTTCTTCTTCTTCTCCTTTTCTCCTTTACTAAACAGGAAACTAACCTAACTAAACCTAAACTAAAACTGAACCTAAACTAAAACTGAACCTAAACTAAACTAAAACTAAGCCAAAACCTCACTAAAACATATAACTAATTAAACAAAAACTATTAAAAAAGAAGAAAAAAACTAACCGAAGGAGGGCCGCAGGGGGAGGAGAGGCCGCAGGGGGAGGAGGGAAGCAGGGGGAGGAGGGGCACGGTGAGGGGAGCAAGGAGGGCGGCAGTGGTGGGGTGGGGCGCTGGGGTGGGGGTGGTGGCGGCGGTGGCGGCGGTGGGGCAGGGAGGCCGGAGGAGGGCACGGCGGCGGTGGTGGTGTCGGGGTGGAGGAGGGGGAGCAGGGCGGCGGTGGAGGAGGGTGCAGGGCGGTCGGGAAGGAGGAGGTGGCGCAGGGCGGCGGTGGAGGAGTGTGCAGGGCGGCCGGGGATGAGGAGGGCGTAGGGTGGCGCAGGAAGGCCAGAGGAGGGCGCGGCAGTGGTGGTGGTGTCGGGGGTGAGAGAGAGGGGTGTCGGGGTGGCCGTTAGGGGGAGAGAGAGGCGCGTGGGGGTGGGGCTAACGGTCGTTAGGGGGGCACCCTCTTTGCTGTCTGCCTCCCGAGGCACAGAGGAGAAAAGCGGACGGCAAAGAAAGAGGACGTTAGGGGGGAGAGAGGGGTTGTGGGGTGGGCCGCCCACCCTCTTTGCCGTCTGCCTACATGCTCTTTGCCGTGAGCTGGTAGACATCAAAGAGCTGGCTGATGGCAAATAGTACCTTTGGCATCAGCCTGCTCTTTGCCGTCAGGTTTCTGGTAGCTGATGGCAAAGAGGGTCTTTGCCATCAGCCAGCAGACGGGAAAGAAGCAGGAGATGGCAAATAACTGTTTTCCAGTAGTGGGTGTTTGGATTGATTTCGACTAGTCCTATATGTTCATGAGTCCTTCTAGTCTCCTTCGACTCAAACCAATAACATTTGAAGACTATGACGTTCGGTGGGTTTTCACCATAAATTGCTTCAACTCTTCCATAATACTCGATAACACCTTTGCTGATAGCAGAGACACCACAATTTGTAGATTTCCGGTCGGGCATAGATAGCTCATTGCCAAAGGTACGAAAGAGATACCCGTTGATGTTGTATTTCGCAAATGAACGGACCTTATAGTCAAAACCATTAGAGACTTGTCTCAATTCGGCGTCCATAGACTCTGAATTAGCCTACAAGTTTAATACGAAACGATTGTTGCATTAGCCGCAAGTTAGACCAAGAAATGAAATGGTCCATAATTGATAATTACCGTTTGTTTGAACCAAGAGATGAAACCGGGATAGCCGCCTCCTGTCTTTGACAGAAGCTCATACTCTTCGACGGAATCATTTTCGGTCACCGCTCCATCCGAGAATTTGGCAACGTAACGGCCATTTGAAATATCCGGGAATAAGAGCAGTTCAAAGGAATTAGAAGTTACGGGAAAATGTGCCGAGAACTCACTCGATGTACGGCCGCACTTCTGTTAGGTTGTTGAAGAAATACAACGAAATGGTCCGCCATTCTTCGAAATCCAACGTTATTGGTTTCGAAGCACCAGCTGGTGCGAGCTTCCCTTTGAATAGGCCGAGGTTGGACCCACCTTTTTTAGGGTCTGCATCATTGTGCCGAGGCTTCGGATTATGCAAATGATGATTTTTGGTTTCGTAGTGTGCTGTCACAAAGTTTGCCACCTCCACAGTAATGAATGCCTTAGTCATCGATGCTTCAATTCTACGCTTATTTTTACATTTAGATCGAAGGGTCTTCTGCATCCTCTCAGTTGCATAGCACCAACGATCTTGCACGGGCCGACCCAATCTTGCCTCGGTCGGTAGATGTAAAATCAAATGCTGCATTGGATTAAAGAAGCCCGGTGGAAAGATCTTCTCTAAGTTGGACAACAACTCCGGTGCAAACTCCTCCATGTCTTCTACCACACCAGGCGACAATACTTTTGCACAAAGAACACGGAAGAAGTAGCTCAGCTCCGCCAGTACTAGCCATTCATCCTCAGGAATAAAGCCACGTAACATCACCGGCATTACCCGCTCTAGCCATATGTGCCAATCATGACTCTTGAGACCAAAGTTCTGTAACTTTTCAAGACTCGCTCCCCTCGTTAGATTCGCTGCATACCCATCGGGGAACATCAAGTGTATTTTGACCCACAAGATAATTTCCCTCATAGCTGGCCTTTCAAGATTGAACCAGGCCTTTGGTTTCGACCACTTTTGCTTTCCTTTGCCTTCTCGCATGTTTTGTAACGGTCTATGACATAGTGTCTCTTGATCGACTCTAGCCTTAGTATTATCCTTTGTCTTCCCATCTATGTCAAACAATGTACCAATAATAGCCTCTCCGACATTCTTTTCAGTGTGCATCATGTCGATATTGTGTGGAAGAAGGAGGTCTTTGAAGTAAGGCAGATCCCAGAAGCATGGCTTGTGAGTCCAGGCGTGCGTTGAATTATACCCCTTGAAATACCCTGGACGCTCTGGATCAGGCTCGAGGGCATTTAACTGATCCAGGATCTGTTGGCCTGTCAACGCAGGTGGTGCCAAGTTTTTGACAACTTTACCTTTGGTAAAGATATTCTTGTCTTTTCTGAACTGATGGTCAGGATCTAGGAACTATCTATGCAAGTCAAAGCAAGAATACTTCCGACGCTCCTGCAACCAATGAAACTGAAGAGCTGCCTTGCATTGGGGGCACGGGAACCTTCCATGCACACACCATCCAGAGAATAGTGCATACGCCGGTAAGTCATGCATAGAGTACATGTACCACACATGCATTTTGAAGTTTTGTTTTCTAGCAGCATCGTATGTCTTGACCCCATTATCCCAAGCTTCTTCCAATTCATCCTTAAGCGGCTGCAGGTACACATTCATATTCTTCCTCGGATAATTGGGCCTTGGAATTATGAACGTCAGAAATATGTTCTTTCTTTGCATAATCTGTCCGGGGGGGAGATTGAGTGGAATGACAAATACAGGCCAACAACTATATTTGGTTGCCGTCATCCCGAAGGGATTAAAACCATCTGTGGCGATGCAGACTCGAGGATTCCTTGGATCTTCCGCTTTATCCTGATGCAATCCATCAAAATATTTTCACGCTTCCCCATCCGATGTGTGCACCACCATCTTATTCCCATCCGCATCTAGTTCGGTTCTTTTGCCCAATTTGTGCCATGTCATCTGTCTGGCTGTGTCTTCGACCATGAAAAGACGTTGAAGTCTTGGTACGATTGGCATATACCGAAGAACACTAACTGCGATTTTGGTCTGGCTCTTCTCACCCATACCGCTGTCTACCACAAGATACGTTCAAGACTCGCAATTGGGACAATAGTCCAAGTGTGCATACTCCTTCCTAAATAAGACACATCCTTTCTCATATGCATCTATCTTCTCATAGGGCATCTTAAGTACACGAAGTATTTTGTCCGACTGGTACAGGTTTGCAGGCATGACATGGCCTTTGGGTAGGAAGCGTCCAAATAGTGTCATCATCGCGTCGTAGCATTCTCTCCCCAAGTTGAATTGAGCCTTCAGAGCCATTACTTGTGCAATTGCATCCATCTGATAGAGCTCAGTGTGCTCATGGAGAGGACGTTTTGAAGACTCCAACATTTCATAGAAGGCCTTTACAGATTCCTCCATCTGATCTTCCGAATCCCGAGCATCATCAAAGTCTTGCACCATGTCTTCGATCCCGGTACCATGCTCGTCGGTGCGACGACGGACCACCTCAGCTCTTGTGCGTTGTATAGACTCACCATGAAATGTCCACACCATATAATTAGGCTTAAAACCCCTCCTCTGCAGGTGTTTAATCATTATAGCCACTGTCGTCTTTTTATAGTTTCGCATCCAGGACAGGGGCAATAGATTCTTTCCTCGCCATTTGCGAATGCGGCTTTCACAAATTCCTTTGTTTTTACAAACCATTCTTTCATCATCTCTTTCTGACTAGGGTGACCGGTATACATCCACGCACGATCACTCATCTGGCCTAGCTACTAAAGACAGAAGAAATATATTTATATATAATTTAGCATTTTTATTCATCGGTTAATCAGGTTCGCCATTTTTATTACGTCCAGGCAACCTACACGCTAATAGGTAAAGATAGGTCCTAATCCCACCCGAGTATGTGTAGATTGGGTTCGTTTTCACATGCTCTGCTCTGGATCCAACGCAAAATTTCGGCAGCACCTCCCCGATGTTCTCCTGATACACGTCTCCGCAATAAACAAGAGGATGTGCATCCGAAGAACAACAGGGAGGCACTGACGAAATTCCGCATCGGATCCAGAGCACAGCATACGGGAAAACGAACCCAATCTACACATACTCGGGCTGTCCATGGATAATGTTGGACAATTCGAAAGGATGGCGGTTATAAATATGCAAAGACATGCATATTTATAGATGTCGCCCTTTCGAACGGAAGACGCATACTGGTCACGCATACTGATAAATTAATTTAATTACCTAAATCTAGAAACTTTCATCTGGAAACCGAGCCACAGTAAATGAAGGGGCGAGGAGGAGATGAAATTTGTACTGACCCACGAATGCAGGGGCGGAGCTCGTACAACGCACGGGGAGGTCGTCGCAGAGCAGACCTCACAGCGACGAGACAACTATCACATGTAAATCCACCCGATCAACACAAATATGCTAATTATGTCATTTTAGAGGAAAACAAGTTAAGAATATAATATTCATGAGCTAACCAAGGTTTTATGGCCATTTTGTAGCTAAATGGGCTAATTATCTCATTTTTGGGGAAAATAAGGTAAGGAGAATAAGAAAGAGGAGAAGAAAGAGGAGGAGGAGGAGGAGAAGAAGAAGAAATCAAGAAGAAGGAGAAGGAGGAGGAGGAGAAGAAGGAGAAGGTATTTTTCTTCTCTTCTTCTTCTTCTTCTTTCTTTTCATTTTTGCTATTTCTTCTCTTCTCCTCTTGTTGGACCTAAATTATCTAATTATGTCTTTTTGGAGCTATATGGGCTAATTATGTCATTTTAGAGGAAAACAAGTTAAGAATATAATATTCATGAGCTAACCAAGGTTCTTATGCCATTTTGGACTTATTATGGCATTTTGGAGCTAAATGGGCTAATTATGTCTTCTTCTCTTTTACTCTTCTTCTCTTCTTCTTCTCTTCTTCTTCTTCTTGTTTTTTCCTTCTCCTCCTCCTCTTGTTATTCGTCTTCTTCTCCTCCTCCTCCTCTCCTCTTCTCCTCCTCCTCTTCTTCTACTTCTTCCTCTTCTTTCTATTAAGCTAACTAACTAACTAACCTAACTAACCAAGCTAACTAAACCTATCGCTAAACCTATACAACACTAAACAGCAAAAAAATAACAAAAACATAATCTACCATTAAGTAACTAAAAAAGAATCTAGCTACCACTAATTAACAAAACAGAATCTACCACTAAACTACCTACTAAATCTACTAATTACCTAACAAAATCTACCAACTAACTAAACTACCAACTAACTAAAGATAATCTACCAACTAACTAAACTACCACTAAATCTACTAATTAACTAACCTACCAACTAAACTATATATACCACTAAATCTATTAATTAGCAAAAAAAAGAAAAAAAATCACCTTGGTTAGTAGTGGGCAGCCGGGGCGGTGACGGTCGGGGCGGTGGGTGACCTGGCCGGAGCTGGTGGAGGAGGGGGTCGCGGGGAGGAGAGGGCACCAGGGCGAGGGGTGGCGCAATGGTGGATGAGAGGGGGTCGCGGGGAGGAGGGCACCAGGGTGGTGGTGGAGCAGGGGCACGGTGGTGGAGGAGGGGTCGCAGGGAGGAGGAGGGGGCGAGCTCCAGCGGCGGGTCACGGGGAGAAGGGAAGACGAGCTCCAGCGGCGGCGTAGGGAGAGAGAAGGGGGTTGTGGTGAACCGTTATGGGGGAGAGAGAGGGGGTGGGGTGGGGGTTGACGATGTTAGGTCTAGTTGTCTCTTTGTCGTCTGCCCCAGACGGCAAAGTGGTAATAGGCCGACGGCAAAGTGTTGGACCATTATTGGTTAGAGGGCGGTGTGGGGTGGGTTATTTGCTGTCTGCCTGCATGTGCTTTGTCGTCAGCTGGCAGACGGCAAAGAGTACACCTATGGCAAAGAGGATGTTTTCCATCAGCACGCTCTTTGCCGTCAGGTTTTGGGTAGCTGATGGCAAAGAGTGTCTTTGCAATCAGCCAGCAGACGGCAAAGAAGCAGAAGATGGCAAATTCTCTGATTCCAGTAGTGAGGAGATCTCCTCAACAGAGTTTACCTTCCTACCTGTTGGAGCTCTCACGGTGTGCCATTGACAATAATTTGTCATCGTCTCGTCCAATAGCTTTGTGGCAGCACCAAGTGTAGTTGACATAAATGTTCCTCCCGCGGCCGAGTCCAACAGATTTTGCAAGGTAAAGTTCAATCCTGCATAGAAAGTTTGGATAACCATCCAAGTAGTCAAACCATGTGTAGGGCAATTCTTAACAAGAGATTTCATACGTTCCCAAGCTTGAGCAACATGTTCATTATCTAGTTGCCTAAAATTCATAATGTTTCTTCTTAAATAGATAATCTTAACAGGCGGGTAATATTCCCAGTAAAAGCATCTTTGCACTTATCCCAAGAATCTATGCTATTCCTAGGCAAAGATTGAAGCCACACTTTAGCTCCTCCTCTCAAGGAGAAAGGAAAAAATCTTCAGTTTAACAATATCACCATGTACTTCTTTATATTTTTGCATATCACAAAGCTCAACAAAATTATTCAAGTGCAAAGCAGCATCATCTCCTGCACTAGAGAATTGATCTTTCATATCAAGGTTTAGTAAAGTAGGTTTAATCTCATAGGAGGTAGCCCCAGTGGCGGGAGCGGCAATAGGACTGCAGATAAATTCATTGTTGTTGTGACTAGTGAAGTCACACAACTTGGTGTTTTCAGTGGAACCCATAGCAGCAGCAACAAGCAAGAACAAAGCAACTAATTTTTTTGTGGTTTTTTGGTATAAGACTCTAAAGGAGAAGCTAGAAAGCAAACTAACAAGACTAAAAAGCAAAGGTAAAAGATAGCGTGCAACTCCCCTATCTTGAAGACTGGAGTCCCCGACAACGGCTCCAGAAATTTGCTTGATGACGAGTTGATGGATATACGTCTCGCCCCTCATTGGTTACCCCAAGTGGAAGGTGGAGATGTAGTCAGCAGCAGATCTCCCTTGCATGGGGACTGTAAGGTTTATCGAACCAGGAGGACTCCGAGGATCAACAAGTAGGTGTCCGCTGCTCTGGCACTAGCAGAAGACGTGGACCTACACACACAACAAATAATTTTGCTCCCAACGAGTACAGAGAGGTTGTCAATCTCTTTGGCCTTGTAGTTTGCAAAGGATCAAAACACAAGCGGGAATAGTGATAGTGATTGCAACGGAAAAGTAAATAATGCAGTAAATGGTGGAGGTGTAAGCAATGGTGGTAATATGGACCTGAGTCACATGATGTTCACTAGTGATGTCTCTGTCCCAAAAGATAATAAACAACTATGCTTGGGTAAACAAATTACAGCTGGGCAATTGACAAAATTATAAATGCACCGCAATGCTAATCATGATACTAGAAAGTTTGATGCTGAAAAGTAATGGGCAGTACGCCAAGACAAGTAGACCGTTTATCCATCAGCATCTACTTACTAATCATCCACCTTGAGATATCTATCCAAAACATCTCGCTGGTATTAAGTTGCGAGCTCCAGCCAAAGTGTAAAATCAAAGCAACGAACAACTGCATTAACGAACTTTGCGTAAGGTAAACAATCCTTGCAACCGTGGTCACAAGCACCGTTGTTTTCTCCCAGGTGGCAACAACAAATCCCCTAGTCTCATGTTTGTGTCACTCAAGCTAGACATCAGGGGGCATGAACCCACAATCATGCATAACACTCCCTCTTGGAGTTACAATCTACTACTCGGCCGAAGCAATAAAAAGCAATGGAGAACATGCATAAATCACTAAATAACATAATATAAAAGGATAATCAAATATATAATTCATCAAAAGCTGAACATAATCATATAATCCATCGGATCCCAGCAAACCGAGCATAGCAATAGCAAGAAAATTACATAGATGCCTTGATCATGTAGGGAAGCTCACAAGGGCTAATCATTGAAGCACAAGATTGGAGAGAAGACAACACGTAGCTACTGGTCATGGACTCATGGTCCAAGGAGGACTACTCACAACACGTCCAGGAAGCGTCCATGGCGGTGGAGAAACTCCCGGAGGTCAATCCTCCCTCCGGCAGGGTGCCGGGAAGAGGTCTCCTAACGCTCCCGATCTCGGAAGCGCTGCGACGGCGGAGCGATGGAGAAATTCACGATTCTGGATATGATAAATGGTTTTCCCGTCGGAGAGGTAAATATAGGCCGAAGGAGGGCACCATAGGAGGTGAGACCCACCCAGGCGACCTGTGGGCGCGGCCAGGGGCCAGGCCGCTCAGGGAGGCCGCCTGGGCAGCCCGTGGCTCCCCTCTGGCCCATCTCCGTGCTTCGTGAAGCTTCCGTCATGCGGATTTTTATATATTTTTCTTAGGATTTTTGGGACTCTGGAAATTTTGGTAAAAGCCCCTACAAAAAAGACATCAGGAGACAGAAACTAGCACTGGGTGCACTGAGTTAGTGGGTAAGCCCAAATATGTGTAAAAAGATATAAAACTGTAGCAAAACATATAACAATGTCACCCAGAAGATCATGGAACAAGCAGAAATTATAGGTACGTTTGGGATGTATCACCTGTCGGCCCCAGGGCGCCCTGATGTGGGGACCACGACTTATGATTCGAGATCGCCGAATGAACGTGCTCTGTGATCCCAGAGATCAATGCTCACCGAACACACAAATATTGAATAATAAGAGTCTTACATCCAAGTACCAAATTATTACATCACGTGATCGAATGGTCAAGTTCACAAGGTAGGACCTATAAGTCCAAATCACAGTGATACAACTAGTAGCGGAAATCATAGGGCTAAGCGGGTGCCCATGCCATCAACGTACACCAACAGGCATTCTGACTGGGAAGCGTCCTAGTTCGCAGGGGCGTCTCCGAAGACGTACTCATCTCCAAACTCCGGTCCTTCCATGTCTAGTCAATAATATAACCAGTGGCAAGCCAATGAGTACTTTTCAATGTACACGCAAACAACCCATGATATGAACAATGCAAGTGAAGGATAACAATAACATGCTTCTTTGGTGGATATCTACTTTTTGGTAAATAAACATGATCATAGGTATGCATCATAAGTAGACTACTCTTGAAGAACATGTTACAGATATCAACATATCTGTCAAGGGCTGAACCATCCGGGTTCACCCTATATGCCATGTCACCAAACTTGGTCATATCAATTCTTTAATATTAACACCATATAACACAACTCACACACGCTTGGTTTATGCGGAAACAACTGGACGTAGTTTAAGCAGCACCACCCAACTGTACTTGGCCGTGGACACGGCTATTCGAATAGTTTTACACTCTGCAGAGGTAGTACGCTGGACCCACAAGATTCGGGAAACTTCCGTGTCATCCACGACTCGCGGTATATAACATACCCGAGGTAAGTACCCGATCAATGCCTTTCTCCAAACGATACTGGCCAAAGAGGTCTACTCGATTGGTACCCAGCCCACATGTTGTACGTGTTACGAGCATCGACTCTGGACAATACCAACCATGCGGGGACCAATGGTGTGCCTGGAACACGTAAAAACGGCATAGTGGCCCTACCTGGCACGACCCCATCATGAGAGTGACCACACATCACTCCCGCCACTAGTAATGTGGCTCTTTGCTAGCACCGACCAGAGTAATCAACACAGCCCCGTCCCATAAGGTGTAACATTGTTGTACATGTAAGGTTGGGACGGTCGACACATCATAAATCTAATCCCATTTCCGAAACCATACTCACTCAAAATACCCGGTGCAGCAGTTCACCAAAAGTATACACCTAACTCATCATCACCCTCGGGCATTAGTGGCACCCGACGGGGTTTTCATAACCTTTGATTTATACCAACAACATGCTCGTACTGATATTACTCTAACTTTACTTGTCAACATGATATTAGCATGACCCTCATAGGTGTTAGGATCAAGCTCAATGCATGTGCTCCGGAGGAGCCATCGGTAACATCACTTCAATGATTTACCGGCACTTATGATCATATGCAACGGAAATGTTTGCTACACTAGAATGCAATATAACATATGCTCAGTCATGGTCAAAGGGCTGCTTGCCTTGGTCAGCTAGGTATCCGGGGTCTTCGAGGTCTTCCGCGCCGATTACCTCGTCACACGGATTTTCTGTCGTCGTCAAAAAGATAAAATAAGAAATAGCTCACTCCAAAACAGATCACAAAGTCATTTTAAAAATGTTGGTTATTTCTGATAAATCTAGGTTGTTATTTTCAAATTATATGCCTCTCATTCGAATGAAGGAATATTTTTAAATCAACTAAACACAAGCAAAACTATTCCAATTTAATCCTTTTTATTACTATAAAACAGAATAGTTGCTGCAAAAATTCAACCAATGGTTCTATTAAATACTACATATTTTTAGAAGAATAACAGTGGACAAATTATATTTTTACACTGGTTAAATCTTTTTATAAAAATCTTCAAAAATCAAGTTTTTAAAATAAACAAAAAGGGCTACAAACCCTGGCCTAGCTTGGCCTGGGACTGGGCCGGCCCAAAGGCCAGCCAGCTAACCTGCCCAGGCGCGCGCGCCGTCAGGTTTGAACCTGACGAGCGGGCCCCTGAGGTCAGCGACTACATGCAGCGAGGGAGAGAGATGGGCCACCGACAGGTGGGGCACACCTGTCGGGGTCGTCTCCTACCTCTTGCCAGAGAGGAGGAGGAGCACGCCGGCATGGCTATCGATGTCCTCGGGCCCCAACGAAGACGGAAATGGGTCTGACTCATCATCACCTACCTGATGGTGGTCGAGACAACGATGGAGGGGCTCAGGTTCACCGGTGACGAGGAAGCCGCGGCGAAGGAGTTTTGGGTGAAGGTGGAGGAGGTAGCTAGGGGCACGGATTAGCTTCGGAAAGATGGGGGAAAGATCCCTGGGGTCACGGGGAGTGGTTTGGTGGGCAGAAGGGCGCAGGAGCCAGACGTGTAGCCCGAGATCGACCGGAGCTCCGAGGCGGAGGGGCCTCGGTAGATTTCGAGCATCGGGGCTCTGCTGGCTTGCTGAGGTGGCTTGGGAGGTGCTAGAGGTTGCTGCGATGCTGTTTGAGGGATGCTGAAGCGAGGGGAGGGTTATTGATAAGCCCACGATGGTGAGCCTATTCGGGAGCGCTGGTGACTCACCATGGCGCGCATGGGGGTAGAGTGGAGCTGGGGTCGAAACCACGATCTCAGGACATGGTTTTGGACTTCAAGAACCTACTGCGGGGAAGGGAGAGAGAGGGGACACCATCATCAATGGACGCACATCTCTGGCCGGTACTGGTGCGCGCGGGCACACGTCGCACAAGCTCTAGCGCGGGAGAGGAGGAGCCCTGATGGTCGCCTGATGCAGAGGGGCTGTCGGGGAAGAAGTTGGACACCTCGGGGGAGGGTGGAACTGGCCGAGGGCGTCACCCCCACCTTGGAGTTCTCTGTAGCGCACCTAAAGCACAATTTTGGCATGCCACGGCATGCTGGCGCGCTCTGGGGTGCTTTGGACGTGTCTAGCATGTCCTGGGCACTGGCTGGGATGAGGTTAGCCATTGAAGTCCCATGGGAGCTTCAGCTGGTCAAGGGAGACAAGAGAAACAGGTGATGTCAGCCTTGAGCTGAAGCTTAGAATGATGATTTTGGCATTTCTAATTTTAACCAGAGAGGGGCCAGTTGACTGGGGCTGGGCATTGATACTGGCTACCTAATCTGAGAGTTTGGGGCAAAGGGTTTGGGTTTATCTATGGTTAGAGGGGCTTTTACCCATCTGTCAGAAGGTGCTCGACAGTGGTTTGGGGGGGTTGCACCCCACCACTGGTTCTGCAACTTAACAGGATTGTGTTTGGTGCTAAAACTTGCGGTTTCACCAAGTTTGAGCTCCACTGGACAGGTTTAGCTTTGTAAACTTGAAAACTTCACCATTTCACCAGATCTGTTCCTTCCAAAGAGAGTGTGGGAAACTAGGTCCCACAAATCCCATTTTTGGTGTGGAACCCTCAATTGAGGTATTAGGCACTCCAGCAAAGTTTCAACTTCATTGGACAAACTTTGCAATGTAGAGTTACTCTAACTTCAATCTGGAAAGAATGGGTTTTGCAGTTATTTGGGGTCCTTAATCACCTTGGATCAAGGTGAAACTTTATGTGGACACCAAATATGGCTTAGTGATACCACTGGAATTTTCTAGGAATTTATTGAGAATATTTCCTTTGGAAATATTTCAAAAGGTCAAAATAGACAGAAATGGTATTTAGGGTTTTACTCAAGTAATAATAATATAAATAGTGTTTAAAAATCTTATGTATGGAAAATATATGTCCTTTTGATCATCTCCAAATTTAATCTGATTTTTCTAAGGCAGAAAAGTATTTTTCCATATAGGAATACCATTTCTGGCATAAAAAATGGACATGCAAATAAATTAAGAAAACAATTCACAAAATAATTATTTTGTGGGTTTGTTGCACTAAAATAGAGCTAGAATCAGATCACCAACTTTCGATGAGAACACTCCTTGCCATCAAGGGCATGTAGTGCAGCTCAAAGTAGGGTTTTATTTTATCCAGAAATGATAAAAGGGTTTTGAAAATAATCGGATGTTGAGAAATATGGTTTTAACCATCACATGATCAAGCACACAAGCATACAGTGACAATCATGGCACTCACACCATTAGTTTTGAAAAACATTCAATAAGCTCAGATTTTTGAATTACAGAAAAAGATGGTAGTGAAATAAGTGTCTGACACCTGAGCCCCCCCCCCCCCGCCCCCGAGACTCTTTGTGGTTGTATCGTGCTTCGATCCCAGCCTCCGAGCAGGGGTCAACTGCTGAAAGTGTTAACCGCTGGGGCGGCAAGTCATTGCTTTCACGCTCCTTGGTGCCTAGGGGCAGTGTGGAGTGTTCAACTCCTCAGAAAATGTCATCCAGAAAAGAAGGGTTCAAAGCCGGCGAAATGAGACAGTGTAAGAGAAAATCCCCCCATTTTGTTTTTCAAACATCGACTCTGAAATCGGCAAATGTAAGTTCAGCAGAGGATAATTCAAGCTCCAGGAAGAAGCAAGCAAACGTCGCGTCTGGCACCTAGGCTAATCTCCGCCGCCATCTCCCCCCAGCTGCGGGCATAGTCATTGGCAGACTAGGTTGATTGCATCCCGCTTCTCCCCAGCACGGAGCGTAGGGCTGCCACTAGGCGTGGGATGGACCCCTTCCGCATCCTCAGGGGCCCCTGGGCGTATACAGCCTCGACTCGTTATTACGTGAGAGTCTCATGGTGGGGATGTATCTGGGAGGTCGCGAGGACGCTTTGGCCTCGCGAGTGTCCCTATCGCCGAGGCATAGGCGCCTGATTCCTTTTGAGCAATTGGTGGGCTGTGTTGATTGCCTCCGTATTCACCCAGCACGGAGCATAGGTCATCCACTCGGCCTGGGATGGACCCCTTCCGCGCCCTCGGGGGGGCCTGGGCGTATACAGCATCGGCTCGTTATTACGTGAGAGTGTCACAGGGTGAAGTAGGTTCCAGAAGGATTGAAGGACGATGCAGAGGTGCCCCGGGTTGATGTAGGTCCGGCGGGGGCTGTAGGGCGAACGCGGAGGTGCTCCGGACTCGTGATGTCTCCTCCTTGGGGGCGGTTTGCTCCTTCTCCTGATACTGGTTGGCGGCTTTTCTACTGCTCTACGTCGGTAGGTCCTAGTCCCTTACATTTCCCTGCCGTCGTGAGGCACCTCACGGGGCAAGGCCCTGACACCCCTGATACCGACCGAATGTGCCTGGACGGCACCAGGGTGGCCAAGTGGCTTTGTGACCGGTAAGGCTCCTAGGCGCGATGCTTAGGAGGCCCCTTTGTCGTTCGAGCGGCTTTGTGTCGCCAAGACCCGGTCCCGTACATTTCCCAACCGTGGTTGCTTATGACCGAATGGACGAACGTAGCTACGGGGTCAAGCCCTGCCACCCCTGATAACGACCAAATGTCCGTGGGCGGCATCAAATGTGGCAGGTGGCCTTATGACCGGTAAGGCCCCTGAGGCGCGATGCTCAGGAGCCCCCTTTTGACGCTCAAGCGCCCCCCCCCCCATTTCATCCTATTGTTTGTGGCCCTGGGGAGCCGCGGGGCCTCCCCAGGTCCCGTGACGGGGCGACGTGCACCAGCCGTAGCCCCCGAGCGGGGAGTGCTTAATGTGCCATTAAAAGAATCATGTGTTGTTTTTATTATATCGAAGCATATTATTGTGGTATTCTGCTTTACTACTTCATTTGGGTTGACTTGGTGCAAGCTCACACCATGTTATGACTACAAACCAGTCACTTATAGCCTCTATGATCATTTAGTTTTTTACTTGTAATACCATTTATGCTTTGATTGATAATGTTTTTGTCGCTATGCATGATTATGGCCATTATTGCTGTCTTAATTTGTCGCGCTCACTCTTTTTTTAGCCTCCACCTGTAGTGAGTATGAGCTCTACTCGTGCATCCAACTCCCAAAAACCAAAGTTTGCCAAATGTGTCCATCATACCTACCTACATGTCGTATTTAACCGCCACTCCAAGTAAATTTCTCATGTGCTACCTTTAAAACTTTCAAAATTATTCCTATTTTGTACCTCTGTTTTAGCTCATGAGGAAGTAGTAAATAATTCATGATATTCTCATACTGGACAAGCTTTATCTTGGGTTTGCATGTCTAATCTATGAACCCCTAATACGAGGAGGGACTGGCATGAGTGTGCCGAGCTCGTAAAAGATAATAGTAACAAACAAAACCTCCTTCATGCTTTGTTCATGAGAAATCAGAATAGTGATAAACAAAGGACACTAAGGGGATGTGATCGTTCCCACTTTGGGAGCCGTTCCTCAAAACTTGTCCAGCATGAGAAGTATTGGGCTATCTGCTAGCATTCGTTGACGAATTATGCACCTCCCAAAAGCTTGTTTTACAATCTTATTGATTTCAAAAATCTCTAAAAGCTCTAGCACATGAGTAATCCCTGCTTCCCTCTGCGAAGTGCCTTTCTTTTACTTTTATGTTGAGTCTTCATCTACTAACTGTATACACCAATTAAGAGAGCATAGTTGTCATTCTCAGTATAATGTGCATAGTCCCAAAATTTATTATTGATTGATTCATGATGTGTTATTACTTGCTCTCAAATTATTTGTTCTAGTCATCCACTTGAACTTTGAAGGTGTCTTGGAATTTATGTTTTGCCCCACTCTTAAGGAGAAGTGAAATACCACTTTGCTATGTTTTCTTTATGCTCAAAAGAAACGTATAACTTTCAAGTGCATTATTATTCATGATCTTTTGTTTGTGTTACCTTTCATGTTGCAACATGGTTGCTAAGTTTCATTGTTAGAATTTTATATATCATGCTTATGTTTAGAGTGCTATGATCTCAGCTTACATATGCTTTTACAAATATGATGATCAAGATTATGTTGGTAGCATGTCACCTTGAAAATTATTTTGTTTTTATCATTTTACCTACGCGAGGACGAGTAGGAACTAAGCTTGGGGATGTTGATACGTCCAAAATGTATCTATAATTTTTGATGATTTCGTGCTACTTTTCTGCTTTTGATAATTGTTTTTATATTAAGTTTATGACTTATTTGGAATAACCTATTAATAGTTGCAAAAGTGCACAACGTTCTCGTTTTACACTTTTATGTGTAGGAACTATCAAAATTAGAAGAGGAAACCTTGTTGGAGTCGAATTGGGACTTTCCTGAAATCTGTCTGAAAACTCTTTTTAAAGCTTGCCCCGTTACGGGTCGAAGATGACCTCAAACGGAAATATCACAAACGACAAATGTGTGGCCAATGTTATGCTGATCATGATAGACATAGAATTCGGCCCACTTGGAGTTTGGACGCTCTACGAAAGCCCGTTTTACTGGAGGACAAATATCTCATTACAGGATTACTGGAATCGGTGACGTGATTGAGTCCAACTCTTATCATATTTGATGGGCTCGGCCAAGCCACGACTTTGAGACCTTATTAGGGCTGAGAGGGGGTCCCTAGGAAGGTTCTATAGGTGCCCAAGAGCCCTTGGATCAAAGGGGCATCCATCGGAGGGCCAAGGATGATCGTCCCAACTCATATAAGAAGAGGAAAACCTTGATTTCTTGGCAGGCACCAAAAGCCACGACTTTTACCTCCCCCATTGCCTCATCTCCATGGGGGATGGCTCATCTACAATACCAAGAAGCCATGGAGGAAGGATGCTAAGGGGCGGCGCTCCCCCATGATGGCCAGCCGGCGCAGGAGGAGCCCCCTGCGCCGCCGAGGGCCGCCGGCAATGCCTTGCACCTCACGTGCTGCCCCTTCTCCATCCTCTCCGCCATGATGCCACCTTCACCAACACCTCCATAATCATATCCTCCATACCTACAGCGGTCCACTCTCCCACAGACCTCTATAATCCCCTATGTAAACATGGTGTTTGATGTTATAAATTATTTGCAAATGATCTATTGCATCTATGTCATATTTGTGTAGTTCCCTTTTGTCATATTATTGATTGTTGAATCTCCATGGATGGTTTGAGCTATATATTGAATTCGTTATAGTCCTATGGTGCCCATCATATGTTTATGCACGCATGGATCACATCATAGGGTTTGTAGTATGTGGAGATAGCTAGAGGGTGGGCTGCTTGAGTGACAAAAACATGAGCCCCAATCTAGAGAACAAAGCATATGGGATAAAAAGGACCTTTTCATCTTAATGCTATGGTTGGGTATTTTACCATAATGTATCTTCTAGTATTTACAGATGTTTGCTAGACTTCCAATGATAAGTACTTGCAATCATTGGATAGTGATAGCTCGTCAGCTTTGCGTCTCCCACATAAAAGAGGAATATCAACCTTGTATTTGACTATTTGATCATGGACAATTCCACCACAATTACCACCACTTTTCCACACTCATGGTACTGTTAGTTTATGGTTACTTAGTATATTTTATCGCTGCAGCACTAACATTTACTTTCTTGTATTTATTATCTTGCAAAGCTTTCTCTCTTACCCGTATTGTCACTCTAGTTTTATCTCCTAGATATTGCAAAATGTTTAGTGTGTATAGAGTTGTGTCAATGGTTGATAGAACTTGCGAAAATATTTATCCCACCTTTAGCTCCTCGTTGGGTTCGACACTCTTACTTATCGAAAAGGCTACAGACGATCCCCTATACTTGTGGGATATCACCGCGCCACTTGTGTCTCGTTGCTTTCTCCGACTCGTCCTCCTGGGGCCGGGGACCCGGTTCTTCGCAGTTCCACTGCGGGGGCGGCGGCTGGCGTCATGCCCCACGGCTTGGGGGCACCTCCCTGCCAGCGCCTCTTGGGACTAGTGCTCTGCTATCAGGAGCCCTAGGGCGCGGCTCAAGAGGGACCCCCAGAGCGTTGCTTACTCCTGAGGAGGACTGGCGTCTGGGATCAACGCGTGAGGTTCTTCCTCGTCGGGAGGGTCAAGTGGTGTTACATAATACAGTATGTAAGGCTCCACGTAGGTGTTTGATCGACCTCCAAAGCCATTCAGTAGCTAGACGGTGGAGGTCCCTCGCGGCGGCGGGGGAAGGGCCCCCCGGTCGCGTTGCTCGGAGTTCTTCTTGTGATGGGTCTCCGCACAAAGTCACTTGTTCCTATTGCCGTTGTTGGGTGGTCCTGGCATTGCTCGATGCAGACTCCTCCCTTGGTGCCCTAGCGTGTCTCCATTGTGTGGTTCCCCCGTACCGGCGCCCTCCCTGCCTGTTGCTGGCCGCGCCTGAGGGAGTGCTCTTGCCTGGCCGCCCCGGGTTGTCGGGGACCGACCTGGTCTTGGTGATGCGTGAAGGTGTGTGTGCATCGAACGTCCTCCCGTTCTCATCGCGCCCCTAGTGGTTGCTGGCATGCTGCACCTCAAGGTCGGCCACTAGAATCTGGAGGAGGAGGAGGGAAGCATGTGACGCGTCTCTCTTAGCCCCGTCCAGCGCTGGAGGGGCCTCGCTGCCTGCAGGCTCGAGGGCCGTCAGGGGGTGCGAGCCCCCGGTGCCTGGCGCCTGTGGCCCTAAAGAAGAGTGGGGTCGGATGGCCTTCTAAGCGATGGAGATAAGCTCCATGATGTGGTCCGCCCAGGCGTTGAAGCCCCCTTGCGTCGGCCACTGGCGGAGCATCTCGCTCGCCATCTGCATCGCGTCATGCGCGATGAGATCCCCCAAGTTGATGCGACACGTTGTGGATGTGGGGGGCGCCTCCCATCCGTCGTGCACCTAGGTGGCGCTGGTGGTTACGGTGGTGGAGACGATGTTGACGATATGGTACGAGCCGCCTGGTACCACAACGCCGATACACATACTTCTGGCCGCTGTAGTATGACGGTTAGAAGCCAGCTCGACGAGGCTCGAAGAAGCTCGTTGGGCGCCGGTCATTGGAGCAGCGGGGCTTAGGGAAGATGAAGCTCGGAGAAGACCTTGACATGCCCCCTATCTGGCACGCCAAATGTCAGATTTTGGGCTCCTCAAAACCCTACAGATTCAAACTCAGGGGCGTGTACATAGATCTCTCTCGTGCTCGCCTCACCTAGCTCGCTACTCATGGGGGATGGCAAAGAACTCACTCGATGGTGAGGAAGACACAAAACACGGCAGTTTACCCAGGTTCGGCCGCTGAGAAGCGTAATACCCTACTCCTGCTTTGGTGGATTGCCTGTCGTGGAGGTTGGTGGATGAATTAGTACAGTGTTCGAGGGCCTCCAGAGGTTGGGTGGCCTTCGTGTGGCATGGGTGTGCGAATGAATGGATTGGATCGGGGCGGATGGGATGGGATCCCCCCTACGAAGTAACCTATCCTCTATATATAGCGGCCGCACGGGTCCTCCTCCCTCATGGCAAGGGCGTGAAGGGATCCCATAACGGCCAACTTTGAAGGGGAACAGGGGAACATGCTCCCATGCCCAAATGTGGTCTTCGCGTGCAAAAGTGGTTGTCACCGCAGCTAAGACGGGTCCAGGGATGACGTTTGTCCTACTAGAGGGCGCGATGGCTTTGTTGCACCAGAAATGAAACCTTTGGAAGATGCCTTGAGAACCCGCGTATGTCCTTCCCTCCTTTGCACGGAAGGGGAAACTACACCATCCTCCAATCCGCTACCCGCCTGTCCTTTCCCTGTGTCATTCTTGATTCCTTTGGCCGGGCCTTTCCTCGAAATATTTGGCCCTCCGGAGGGGTCCCGAGGAGGCCCCCTATGGGTCTTGAAGCTTTTCCTCCCTGCGAGGCTTGACCCCTCGCGAGGGCCTTGCCTTCAGTGGTGTCGGTCCTATTGGTTTTTGGTCGGTGAAGTGGGCCGGCCCTGGGCCACAGGCAGGCAGGTCTGGGTACCCCCATTCCGAGAAGCCGACACACTGCACCGTTTCTCTGAGGAGAAGCAGAAAACCATTGGTGAAGAAGTCGTCCGGCTGCGAGCAGCCGGCTTCTTCATGGAAGTCATCCACCCGGACTGGTTGGTGAACCCAATCCTGGTGCTGAAGAAAAATAAAACTTGGCACATGTGTATCGACTGACTAGTGGAGAAGTGGCTAGGCACAACTTACGTTGGTGGCGCCCAAATGTGACATGATGCCACCACTAATTTTTTCAAATAGCGATGCTGTTGGATGAATTGGTTCACCGGCTTTGTGTAGTTAATGCTGGCATGGACTCAAAGGGGAATACCACCAAAATGTGGGTCGTGCTTAGCTGACAAGTCAGAATATATTGCCGACATAGGGTGTGCTGTGATGCCTTAGATATATTATATAGTGATGTCATTTGTTCCTTGTGAACACCAGCACTAAGTTTGGCCTATATAAACCAGTGTCCATGAGTTCTCAAAATACATTCACTTCCAATTCTTCTCCCTAACTAGTTATAGGTCCTCTTAGTTGTGGACCCATGTCGCCGAAGCGTGTCGAAAGTTTGGGACTCTACAGCCCTAGCCGAGCTCTCGTCTAGCCTTGTTGGCTATGCCATGAGCTTCCCACGGCCAATGCAGTCGGCCGTGTTAGGCGAATCATCCCGCCACAATAGTTCGACTTCCGTTCATTCTGACAGCTACGCCACCAGCGTCGAAGGTACTGGCCATGTGCTGCTTTGCGGCCTTCGATGCCGTGTTGATAAGAATATGTCGCACACAGAACTAAAGATGGCAATGGGTCGGATTTGGTGCGGGTGGAGCTGGTCCAAATCCAACCCATGACCCATCTTCCTATCTTCTGCCCATCCACCAAAGTATCCATGGGCACAAGTTGTGCCCATGCCCAAACCCATTGGATACCCATATATCCATGGAGGTCCATGGGCATAAAATATCAGCATGACACCTTCCCAAAGATCAAATTAATTCATCATCGTTCATTTGCAAATGACAACATAAGCTACATGCATAAGTAGACAACAAGTACACTGTTCAAACATTGTCCACACATACAATGACCACTCAAATAGTCTGATAGTAAAAAACTTGTCTTAAATCTTATTACATAAAAAACTGAAGTAGAACTCTTGTCTTAAATAGTCTCACAGTAGAACTCTTGTCTTAAAATCATATTACATCACAATAGAACTCTTGTCTTAAAATCATAATGACAACTCTTAAATAGTCTCACAATGACAACTCAAATAGTCTCACAGTAGAACTCTTGTATTAAAATCATATTACATCACAATCAAAGTTGTAAGATCTTATTGAACATCATAATCGAAGTTGAATAAATAAATGACGTGCATGCTAGTAATGGCAGACCCAGACGCATGTCCACATGTAGGGATACATGGCTCCAAATTAGTCTTCAGTAATTTAATGCCATGTCCAGCACACTTGGCTCCAAATTAGTCTTTAGTAATGATGGCTCATTTTCATCCTGACATAAAAACAAAGAATTAAAATAAACAAGTTACTTCTGAATGCGCATGTATGAAGGATGAAAACATGGCATCTAATCAAAATCCAACCATCAACCCACATTCACAAGTATGCATCTGAAACAAGTAGTGCACCAACAAGTAGTGAACCGCGCACATCACTTGTTATTTAAACGTATAAAACATAAATTGAAATGACAACAAGTAGTTACCATTATTTCTTCCTCATCCTCAAGAACAGATTGAACTGCTTGCAAAGCAAAGTTTATATCACCTAATGCAAAGATGAAGCAAAAATAATAAATTATTTAAAGCAGAAAGGAACAGGATACAAATTGACAATTAACAAGATTACCTAACATGTCCGCTCGTGACCAAGCTTGCATACACATAAGAGCTTCAGCTATGCTTGGTGTAAGATGACTACGATGTGCACTTAGTAACCTCCCGCTAGTACTAAAGACTGATTCCGATGCCACAGATGTAACAGGGATGGATAATATATCACGAGAAATCTTCTGCAAAGTAGGGTACTTGGCACCTCCAACTTTCCACCAATTAATAATGTCAAAATCTGTTGTTCTACGGATAAGGGGCTCGTCCAAGTAATTGTCCAATTCTGTGCGAACTTGAGATGGAGCAATAGGTTGTGAAGACAAGTATTGCTCAAATACACCCAAAATTTCATCCACACCACCATTATGAACAGCTGGGGTGCCGAGTTCGCCCCTGATGCTGTCCGCCGATGCCGGACACCAAGGCTGGTTGCCGAGTTCGTCCCCGATGTTGTTCGCCGATGGCCGATGCCTGATACCAAGGTTGGTCGCTGAGTCCAGTCGCTGATGTGGGGGCTAGGGTTGTGGCGCTCGGTGCTATCGCCGGCTTGCCGCGATGGGGACTAAGGGAGGAGCACTGGTTGTGGCGCTCGGTGCCGTCGCCGGCTCGCCGCGATGGGGACTAAGGGAGGAGCACGGTTGTGGCGCTCGGTGCCGCCGCCGGCTCGCCACGATGGGGACTAAGGGAGGAGCATGATTGGGGTTTCAGATATGGGTTTGAGCACGAATGACGCGATGTGGGTTCATGGCTTGATGCAGGGCAGCCAAATTAAATTAGGTATACTATAATTAGGTTGCGGGGATTATGGAACGTGGGCCATTTTGACCTTTTCTGAATCAATATGGTTGCGAATGACTTGGGTTGAAAAAATTCCTTAGCCCCAGTGTCACTGTCATATGGCCCTGTCTATTACATGGGTATCCACTCGATATCCATGGAGCAAAAATTATAACTGTGCCCAACCTGCCTATTCGTGGATATCCAAATCCATGAATCCATGGACAGAAATGCGCTCCATACCCTTGCCCAACCGGGTCGGGTATCCGTGGATATCCGAATCCATTTGCAAAATTGCCATCCCTAGACAGAACGGAATCCAAAGTGAGAGTTCTACACCTGCGCCAACCATGGAAAGGTACATATATGACCAAAAATACATCTTAATTTATTTTGAGATAATTTGCACAATTCAACTCCTCTAGTGTCGTTCACATCAATACATGTATATATATTGTGATCCACGGAAAACAAAGGGAAAATATTGCTTCACACGGATATGGGTTGATCTCATGGAGAAGTACATAAGCGAGTAGCTCGACCACTCCATTGGACCACTGAGACGACAGATAGACGAGATGCAACTCAAGACCGATGTGATGCGAGGCAAAATCAAGAAATTCAAGATGCTTCGGTATGCAGTTTTAGCTCCTTGCATGCTTGGCCTTTTTGTCCCAGCTGGATCGATGGCATCATTTCTTCTCGTGGCCATCATCACACTGATAATGTTCATAGTCTAGATTTAGTAGTAAATTATAATTTTTATTGTTAATTATCCTTATGTAACGTATATATGTAAGTATATTAGATTAATTAATGAAATCTATGTGGTTCTCATCTGGATGTATTATCTATTAAATTTTTATTTTAATATTGTATATACATATATTCACAAAAAATGGAAAAATCATAATTAATGAAATAAATAATGTAACAAATAATACACTATAATAAAATACATAGCAAACAGAGTTGACCACATGGGCCGATGCTACCAAACACACAACCGCGTGTCAAATCTAACCTCCCATATACACACCCGATCTATTCCCCACACAAAATACCCCAAATCAATCCCAATCATCTAACTCCGACGCCGCCGACAACGACCAAGGCTCGGTCCACCATCGCCATCTCTGACTCCACAGCATTGCCGTCTCAACCACATTGGTTTCCTTCTCCACTTCCACCTATGTCGTCGTTGTCTCCGTGCCTCCACTGCCACCGTGTCAAGGACCCATCAGCCACTCACGTCCATCGCAGCCGGCATCTCTGTTCTCGTCCCCTCGCCATGGTCTCCGTCACCGTTCCCTCGCCATGGTCTCCGTCACCATCTTCTCCACCGCCGCCGTCAAGGACCCGCCAGTCTCGTCATCTCTATATCCGGTGAGTGATTCTAGTGTCAAATTTAGTGTAGTTGTGTACATAGTGTAAGAACATAGTTTAATTTTTTAGGGTAGTTGTATAGTGCAAATTTTAGTATACTTTTGTAGTTTCAGATTTTAGTGTATAGTTGTGTAGTGCAGATTGTAGTGTAGTTGTGTAGTGTAAGTTGTTAGGGTAATTGTAGTTTCATATTTTAGTGTAGCTATGTGCGTAGTGTAAGAACGTAGTGTAAATTTTTAGGGTAATTGTATAGTGCAGATTTTAGTGTAGTTTTGTACTTTCAGATTTTAGTGTATAGTTGTGTAGTGCAGATTGTAGTGTAATTTTTGGGGCTATTGTAGATTTAGATTTTATTGTAGTTGTAGTTTTTAGGGTAATGTAGTCACATTTTCTATGTTGTATATATATAGGTGTTGCAGGTACAATCCGATGGCTCCAAAGTTTTGTGCTGTGCGATCGAAGGGGGCTAAGTACTATTCAACCATCACGAAGGACAATGGCGTCCACCAGCTTAGACACTGGGATACCCCAGAGTTAGCGGAATGCGCCACGATGCAAAGGAGGTTGAGTATCATAAGGAAAAAGCGATTCTCAACTTCCGTGATTGTCGTGAGTACGTGCAGTTCCTCGCACCGAAAAACATAATGATATGCACTAGGGCTAAGGAGAAGGATAACCCTTAGGCCGAGCAACAGTTGTTCGGTCCATTAGTGATGGAGCTTGCAAGCGATGAGAAACTCTTAGAGACCAACAAGATGGTGCTCCTTTAGTATGCCGTGAGGAAGAGCATAGAGGAGAATCTCATAGATTGGGATAACCTCGAGGCACAGGAGGAGGAGGAGGTGCAGCAGATATAGCATCGTCATAGGGATGACCACGAGGTCGGCCCCTCTCGCTAGTAGCTTCCTAGATGATGGACGGATCACTATATAACTAGCTATTTCATATATGAATTGACCATTTAAGTTTATGCATGTTCTTATATGTTTGAACCATGCACCGTTTGTAGAATTGCTTAATTACTAGTATACGTTCTATTTTGATGTGTTAGTTATTTAGTTTAATGATGTATGCTTACTTTGATCAACGATATTGACAGCAGTTAATGGATGCCCTGTGTAAGAACTGTGGTGCTTGGAGATGCTAGAAGGATAGGAAGTTCTTCATGGATCATCACTAACATGGTATATGTATGATTTAGTTCAACAAGTTTGTTTGAGTTTCATATGTTACGATTGTCGCCGAAATTATCTAACTAGTTATTTTTTCAATTTTACTCGGGTCATCCCTTGCGGGGAAAGGCATGAATTTTTAGAGAAGTTTTGAGTTCCACGTGATGCAACCATCCATTCCAATGCACCCTCATGAAGACGCTGACAGCCCAACAATCCAATTTTCTTGTCACCAATGAGCCAACTCACACCTATTTTGGTTGCCCTGGTTGGACCGCTCCTGCAACTACTTACGAGATGGAAGCTAGGGAGACAACCACGTTCTACCTTGACTATGATCGTGACAAGATCATGTTTTACTACAAGCCTGCTGGTAGCGATGATGATGGTCTACTTACTCCAGACTATGATCCTCACTCCGCCCGTCATAACGTAGAGTTAGCTAGCTAGTGAGCTTACATTTTCCACCTTCTGTTTTGTTGAACTTGTGTACTTGTGTTATTTGCCTACTATATATACTTTTCTGAATATTATCAAATAAAAGGGTACTGTTGAAGTTAGATTCTGGGATTTGAATTGTACCATTTAATTACCATGCTAAACTTTGATTATGTGTTCATTTTCGTTTGATTGTGTCGCTGTACAAATTTGGTTTAAATTGCCGGCATCACACTAACATGCAATTCCAGTACTCACATATATTATTGCTGGTATTGGTTACCTGGCATGCCATAAACATGTCAAATATTGCTCGCGTTGTGGACAATGCAAATCACTTTTTTTTAATACTGGCACGATATTGGTGGCATTGGATGCCTACGCGAGCAAAGCCATTTTTGCCATGCCATGGCTAGGCTTTTCCACACTAGTGACTACACGAGCGTGGACATGGCATGCCCTAAGGATCCTTTCGCCCTGCCCCGTATAGACCAAGTGATCGACTCTACGGCCTGCTGCGATCTAGTGTCATTCTTGGAAGCCTACTCAGGCTACCACCAGATCAAGCCGAATCTGACTGACCGGATCAAAACAACTTTCATCACCCCCTTCGGGGCGTTCTGCTACATCATGATGGTGTTCGGCACGAATAATGTCAGCGCCACCTTCTAGCGTTGCATGCAGCGATGCCTCCACACGCAGCTTGGCCGTAATGTGCATGTCTATGTAGACGATGTTGTGGTGAAAACGAAAAAGAGCCACACCTTCATGGACGACCTCAAAGAGATGTTCGCGAGCCTGCGCGAGTTTGAAATCCGACTGAACCCGAAGAAGTGCATGTTCTGCGTCCCAGCCGGCTAGCTCCTCGGTTTCCTCGTTTCCATTTGAGGGGTCAAGGCCAATCCAAAGAAGATCCGGGCTATCGAGCGCATGGAACAACCAATGAATCTGGCCGACGTCGAGAAGATCACCGGTTGTCTGGCCTCGCTCAACCACTTCATCAGCCGGCCGGGGGAGAAGGAGCTCCCCATCTACCGCCTACTCAACAAGGCAGAAAATATCGTCTCGAGCGACCAGGCAGACAAGGCACTTCGCGACCTAAAGCGCGTGCTATCCACCACACCCGTCCTGGCCGTGCTGGCGGACAAGGAGCCAATGTTGTTCTACATCGTGGCAACGAGCCGGGTAGTCAGCTTTGTCATGGCCATCGAACGGTCAGAGCCAGGTCGGGCCCAGCCGGTCCAACTGCCGGCCTACTATCTGAGCAAGGTTTTGTCTGCCTCCAAGCAGAATTACCCTCACTACCAAAATATGTGCTACCGCGTGTTCCTGGCAGCTCGGAAGCTCAAGCTATACTTCCAGGAGCACCCTATCATGGTGGTGAGCAACAATCCCCTCAGAGAGATCATGGGAAACTGGGATGCAGCCATCAGAATCACCAAGTGGGCCATCCAATTGGCAAATCATCACAGCATCTACGAGTCCTGCAGGACCATCAGGTCTCAGTCCTTGGCAGATTTCCTCGTCGACTGGGCAGAAATGGAGTACAAGCTGCTGCCTCCCGACTCCTCCCATTGGTGCATGCACTTTGATGGATTGAAGATGCGCACTATCCTGCAGATCCACTTTCTTGCCTCGAACAACATGGCAGAGTATGAAGCGCTCGCCCATGGCCTTCGGCTGGCGAGGGAGATTGGCGTCCAGTGTGTCTTGTGCTTCGGCGACTCCAACTTGGTGGTGCAACAAGTCATTGGCGAGTGGGACGCTAGGGACGCGAACATGGCTAGCTACCGCTTACTCGTCCAACAGCTCACCGACGGTTTCGAAGGCTGCGAATTCTATCACGTTCTTCAAGCCGGCAATGAAGCCACCAACACGCTCACTAAGATCTGGTCCACCCGGCAACCCATCCCATCCGGCGTGTCCCTCGAGCATGTGCGAAAACCCTCCATCACGCTGTCTCCAGAATCCGAGTCCATCTTCATCCCATCTGACCCAGGGGCTGCCCTGCCTGTCCCAATGAATGTCGGCGCCGACTCGGGGACTATTCCGCCCGGCATGGGGGCTTCTGGGCTTCCACAACAAACTCACCGACTTCTTCGCCCTGCCCGCCGGCTGTCGCCATCGACTCGCCACCTGGTGCAGCCGGCCCGGGGACTTCTCTGCTCATACATAGGGGTTGCGGCAGCCGTCCTGCCGGCTGCTATCCCTGCCCCAGCTGGCCAAGTGGCGGCGACCGTTCTAACGGTGGTCACGGCCCCGTCCTAGGTGCAACCTTTCCTCAACTGCTTGCAGAACAACAACATGCTTGTCGACAAGGTCAAGGCCCGACAAATCCAACGACATTCTGCCACCTACACCATCATCGACAACGAGCTCGTCAAGCGCAGTGTGTATGGGTGTTCCAGCACCGCGTCGATCCGAAGAAGGGCCTAGAGATTCTCCGAGACATCCACCAAGCGAGTGCGATCACCACGCCACCTCGCGCTCCCTGGTGGCAAGGCTTTCCGCCACGGGTTCTACTGGCAGCCTACCTAGGCAGATGCTAAGGAGCTGGTTGACAAGTGCAACGACTGCCAGCACTTCAAGGCTGGAAGCCACCAGGCGACCGCGGCCGTACAAACCATCCCGCTCACATGGCCCTTTGTCGTCTAGGGCCTGGACATGGTGGGCCCATTCAATACCATGTTGGGCGATGTGACGCATCTCCTCGTGGTCCTCGACAAGATTAGGAAATGGATTGAGGCCAATCTGATCAAGAAACTCGATGACCCGATGGCCGTCACGTTCATCGAGGACATCGCCATCCGCTATGGCCTGCCGAATAGCATCATCGCTGACAACGGCCTGAACTTTTCCAAGGGCACGCTCACACGCTACTATGAGGTGCGGGGACTCCAGTTGGATCTCACGTCCATGGCCCACCCAGAGTCGAACGGCCAGGTGGAGCGGGCCAACGGGCAAATCCTATCCGGCCTGAAACAACGGCTGGTCGAGCCGCTGGAGAACTCGGCTGTCGCCTCGGCCGAGGAACTACGAACTGTGCTATGGAGCATGCGGACCACGCCAAACCTATCGACTGGCTTCACCCCCTCCTTCCTAGTATACGGGGCCGGGGCAACCATCCCCATAGACATCAAGTTCGACTTGCCGCGAGTCACCCTCTACATAAAGGCTGACGCTAAAGAAGTGCGAGAAGACGATGTCGACCTCTTCGGGGAAGCTCGCTGTCTAGATCGGCCATCTACCAGCACGGCCTCCGCTGCTATCACAACGGACGGGTCAAGCCCCTCTCATTTTGAGAGGGCGACCTCGTTCTCCGGCTAATCCAATGGACAACCGGCCAACACAAGCTATCCGCCCCATGGGAGGCCCCGTTCATCATCAGCAAGCCGATGAGCAACAACACGTACTACCTACTCAACACACGCAAGGCCAGAAAGAATGATAGGACGCCTCCGGCTTCGAGACGGAGCGCCCATGGAAACTGGAGCTCCTCCGCCCGTTTTACAGTTGAAGCCAGTGTATGTATGTATTGCTTCCTTTTGTGTAATATAATGAACAACTTCTAGTACCGAGTAGGTCTAGGGGCTGCCTTTCCAATCCTATCTATAACAAAGTTATTATCTTTCTACCGGCCTCCCCCGGTCTGGTCCAGCCGGCTCAAGGACTGGCCGGCCCACCCAAACCCTCCCCAGACCGACTAAGTACGATAACCCCTCCCTCGTGGCGTAACCCTTGCCCAGATGTAGGCCACAAACTCGTTGTCCGACCGGCGGGAGCACAGGCAACGGAGCGGAGCGGATAGGAAAAATGACATGGGGTGGGCAGGGTCCAGTCGCGCTAAGTGATATGTTCCAATCCAAAAATTGCAAAAATCTAAAGTTCCGTACCCCTACCCTCGCACATCCCACTCCTCGTCCGGCCACACGCCGCAACCCGACTGTACGGCCGACGAGAACAAAGGAAAAGGGAGCAGGGCGGATGTGAAAAATGACTAAGGCAAGGGAAAGTGCCGAACGGGCCGGCAAACGGGAACCAACAAGTATGATAACAGCAAACGCTTAAATAAAGATAGCAGCACAAGGCCGAGAGTGCGTTACAATAAACCTACACCCCTAGTGGCTGGACTTGTTCATTACAATCTTCAAAGGAGAAAAGAGCAGGAAATAAAAAGCCCTAGACAACTTGCGACGGCTGCTAATCCACGTCCGCACCACCAACCGTCGGGGGCATCTAGCCCACGGCCAAGTCACCAGCCGATGGAGTCTTCTCATTCTCCTCCGCGTCGCCAGCTGTCGGAGCCCTGTGGCTCACTTCTGCATTGCTTGCCGACGGCTTTGCCTTTCCCACACAAGATGCGAGCGCCCCTCCAGCACCCACCTCGCCCACCACATCGTCGGCAGCTGGCTCCCTTGGGTTGGAGCCAACCTCCTCGTCACTGTAACCGAGCGGGGTGCCAAACTCGTCCTCCGAGACAGGCGCACCATCCTCCACCAGCTCTCGGAAGTATGCGTCCAATGACCCGTAGGTGGCGAGCTCGTTGGCTCGGAGGCCAATGGCCTCGTCGCGCCGTGCCAAGTCACTCCACGCCTCCGCCCGCATGGTGGCTCACTGGCCAAGGCTGATGTGCGGGTACCATGAGAGGGCAAAGGACAAAGCCATCTGGTTGCCGCTCCGCGCCGCACACGCGCTCCATGCGTCAAAGAGGCCCACAACATTCTCAAGCCACCTAACCACCCGGTCGGGGGGGATTTTCCACCGCCCAGAGAGCCTTTATGAGGTCCTCGCCTACCGTCCGGAGCCACCCAAGGACTGCCTCCGTGTGAGTCAGTCGGACCTTGCACCCGAGGGCTACCTCCTCCATCGCCCAACCGACGCTCTCATCCACCTAGCCCCTTTTCAAGGGAAACTGACGATGTATGGGACCTGACGGGGTTAGACATTAGGGGTAGGCCTACGAAACTATTTCCTTGGGCCTACCTAGGACCCCCTATGGACATCAGTGTCCTTAAAGTCTCCGAGACAACCTCGATCTCACTCGGTTCAGCAACCATCACTCGGTCTGCCTGGAGTCACTCGGATCTCCTCGTTCCAGTCAGATGCATCATGCCACTGGGACTACAGCAAGGTGAAGGCACCGAAGAGGTAGCAACATCTAAGGACTTAATCCACCACATGAAGTGCAATGAAGGCTCACGATACCAGTAACACCAAGAGTTAAAGCTGTCATTTCTCGGAACTTCCTTCTTTATTACCTCTATTGCCTTGTAAGGGTGCTCGGCCGGTCGTGGCAGACACTACATAAGCCACTCCCGGGCACCAGCTCAAGGGTTTAGCACTTGTAATCTTTTACAAGCCCCATAAGAAAACACCAGCCTCATGGCTCGAGACGTGGGGCTATTACCACTTCTGAGTGGGGCCTGAACTCGTAAATCCGAGTGCATCCACTTTGCCTAGATAGACTTCGCCCCTTTGTTCGTACCCCTGGTAGTATTGTCAGGATCATTCCCACGACAGTTGGTGCCCACCGTGGGGCTGCGCTTCTAGCAAATCCAGCGCAGTTGAATTTTTTTCACACTTTCATCACCATGATGACACTCGGCGGAGAGATCCTCTTTGGTTCCCTCAGCTTCATCGTCGACGGTTTGGCGTGGCTGCAGGATGCGCCACTCGACACCGATGCCCTCCCCACGCGAGGTTCGTCCCATTTCAGCATAGTAGTGCAAGGAGTCCTGATCCGGCAGCCATCGGTGCCATATCATTCGGCATCGCCACGATTCACTGTCTTCTGCCGCAAGCGATCTGGGTGCTTGCGGATGTAGTGACGGATCAAGCACGCTATGGCTAACCAGACCATTTCTAGACAGGTGGCCATGCTCAACTCTGATGAGCCCACCGTTATCCTCTTCCCTTCATCGACCGAGTGGTCATTTGGCGACTCCGGCTGTGACAGCAGTAGGGGTGCAGCCGAGATCGTGATGGCCGACACCAACAGGGGAAGCAACTCCAACCATGCCGTGGAGAACTCCCTCGAGCGTGATGGCAGGGAGCGTCGTTGTGGCAAAGGAAACCACCACATTCTGCAACCACTCACCGAGCAGCAGCGTGAAGAATTGAAAGTCGTTATATCTACTAGAGGGGGGTGAATAGGAGATTTTTAGAATTTCATCACTGAGGAAATTCCTTTTGAGGAAATTCCTCACTGATGACTAACTTGCAGCGGAAACAACAAAGGATCAGGAGTGCAAAGTATCACTACAACAGTTTTTCAAGGTGAAAAATATGAAAAACAGTTTGCACACTATGCATGCACGGAGAAAATAGATAAGGATTAACTAGCGTGAAGAATTTGGGGTTGAGGAATTTCAGAGAAAGTCTTCCGCAAATTCTTCAAACAGTGACAGTGAAAATCATCAACATAGAATCTGAGGAATGTAAGGAATTGAAGAAATAGAACCCATTTCACAGTGAAGACAGCGATTGATGACCCAGTTCCAACTGTTGTGACAGTTGTACATCTGGTTTGGAGCGGCTTGGTATTGAAACCAAAAGACACACAGTCCCGGGACACACAGTCCCTACCGTATTCTCCTTGGGCTAAGAACACACAGTCCTCACCCAACACTCGTGATAAGTCTTCAGGGCAGACTTCCAAACCCTCACAAACTTGGTCACCTGGCGATCCACAATTGACTGCTGGATTGCTCTAGACCATGACGCCTAACCGTCTGGAGGATGCACAGTCCTCAAAGGTAAAAGGCTTCAGTCCCACACAGGAACAACTTCCTCACTGATGCTCAATCACTTGGTTTTCGGTTTGTGGTTTGGTGTTTGGGGTATTTCCTCACTGATGAATTACTCTCAAAGACTCTGAGGAATTTGGGTTGCTCTTATGACAAGTGTCAGTTTCTAATGGAGCAGCCAACCAGCTAATGGTTGTGGGGGCGGCTATTTATAGCCTGGGAGCATCCCGACATGATTTGACATTAATGCCCTTAAATAATACGATCGTTGGTGTGATAAGACCAATGATGTGGCGCGACTAACGGTAACGGACGGGACCCTCAACTTTGAGAGTCCTCATGTCTCTCATATTCCTCACTTGAGGCTTTTGGTAGGATTAGGCTTCGGTTGAGCATCATGAGGAAATTCATTCCAGTGTGTTACTTTGACCCTCTTTAACAGTACGGTGTTCCTATTACTCAAGTGTGAAGAAAATAAAATCGAAAGGATAAATCTTCATGCTTCAAAGTCTTCAGATTGATTTTCTTCAGGACGCACCGAACTCCTCATTTTCAATATCTTCATGAGGAATATCAATTTCATCGCACTTTCTTCGTGATTCAATTCTTCAGCTTCAGGCCAATTTCTTCAGCCGAAGATATACATTTTTAGGGGTCAATATTCATCGAATAGTTCAAACTCCTCAGCGACTTATAGATCCTGTGTACACTCATGAACACATTAGATACTTAACCTATAAGTCTTCAAACCACCAAAATCCCCCTTTTTGGTGGTTGATGAAAATTAGGTTAAGTCTTCAACAGGTATAAGAATATGAAATGTAAATACTCATTTGAGGAAGTTGAAATCAAGAGTCAGAGAGACTCCCCCTGAAGATGTGCATATCTTGAGGATTTTGCTTTTCACAGCAAATGCAAATTGATGATTTATATCATGGAGATCTCCCCCTGAGTCTTGTAAATCATGCATACATACGACATATAGTATGAAGAAATTGAGTATGCATGATGACAAATGGTATCTGACGAATTCCAGCATGCGTGCATTAAAATTTTGAGGAATAAGCATGCGAAGAAAAATGTTTAAAAGCGTCAGAGTACCATCGGTCTTAAGTTACAACTCATTACATAACACACTTCAGAAGAGCCAAGAGTTTGTAACTTAAATAAAGTTTATAAGCCCCCAAAATATATCCCGCGTGAAGACTAACTCTTCAGATTTCTCCCCCTTTGTCATCAAGTGACAAAAAGGGACAAACTAAGGACTAACGCCCATGAAGACTTTCACTTCTTGGCAGTTGAGGAAGACGCGTGAGGATTCTTGGGAGCAGACTTCCTCCTTGGACCAGTGGCAGTATCTTGTCGATCTTCATCTGATTTAGCAGTGCGGAATGAAGAAAACGAACTGTCCTCAAGGTGTGGAACTGGGATTCGCCTGAAATTCTTCTTTGGTGGCCACGACCAGTCGAAGTCCTGCACAAACTCCAATTCTTCAAGTTCTGCTGGAGTCTTCAAAAGAGCTAGTGTGGCCTAGGTGCAATCAAAAACCTCATGAAAATAATGATGGTTAAGCTTCACTGCATTCTGTGTTACATTGAGGGTTTTCACAATGGCGCCGAACTGGCGTTTGACCCACTTGTGATTCCGATCCGCCTTTTGGTGAAGACTGAGAAGAAGCTCTCTGGTATTCATCACCCTTGGAGCAACATGACTTGGAGGATGGGTTTCAGTGTCATCCCATGAGAATAAGCATCTGGCTCTCGGAACTGGCCATCAAGAGGCCGACTGCCTTCATCAATGACAGACTTTCCTTTTCCTTCAACAGGCTCGAGAGTCTTCTTGTTGACCCTTGGCGGAGGCATATAACCTATATGATTGTTTAAATCAGCGTGATAGGTGATGCCTGATCTGCGTCTGATGAATCTCATGATCCATGGAGTGTAAATCTTCACGTCAAAAGGGGACATGGCATTTTCTGTCACAGTCCTCAAGAAGAAATCATGGATGTTGATGGGAATGTGATATGTCTCCGTCGTATCTATAATTTTCGATTGTTTCATGCCAATATTCTACAACTTTCATATACTTTTGGCAACTTTTTATACTATTTTTGGGACTAACATATTGATGCAGTGCCTAGTGCGAGTTCCTGTTTGTTGCATGTTTTTTGTTTCGCAGAATATCCATACCAAACAAAGTCCAAACATAATAAAAACTTACAGGGATTTTTTTCGGAATATTTCTGATTTTTGGGAAGAAGAATCAACGCGAGGCGATCCACGGAGGGCCCACAAGCCCTGTAGCTGCCACCAGGAGGTACGGAGGCGGCTGGCAGGCTTGTGGCCACTCCTTACTGCGTTTTGAGCCCTTCTTTCGCCGCAAGAAAGATAATATCCGGAAGAAAATCGTGGTAAATTTCAGCCCAATCGGAGTTACGGATCTCCGGGAATTTAAGAAACGGTGAAACACAGAATCTGGGAGCGCAGAAACAGAAGGACACAAAGAGAGATCCAATCTCGGAGGGGCTCTCGCCCCTCCGCCGCCATGGAGACCATGGACCAGAGGGGAAACCCTTCTCCCATCTAGGGAGGACTTCAAGGAAGAAGAAGAAGGAGGGGGCTCTCTCCCTCTCTCTCCCGGCGTCGCTGGAACGCCGCCCGGGACATCATCGTGTGACGGCGATCGAGACCAACACCTCCGTCATCTTCACCAACATCTCCATCATCTTCCCCCATCCATATTCAGCGGTTCACTCTCCCGCAACCCGCTCTACCCTCTACTTGAAATGGTGCTTTATGATACATATTATTATCCAATGATGTGTTGCTATCCTATGATGTCTGAGTAGATTATCGTTGTCCTATCGGTGATTGATGAATTGCTGTGATTGGTTTAATTTGCTTGTAGTTATGTTGCTGTCCTTTGGTTCCCATCATATGATCGCGCGCGTGGATCACACCATAGGGTTAGTTGTATGTTGATAGGACTATGTATTGGCAAGCTAGAGTGACAAAAGCTTCAAACATAGCATAGAAATTGATGCATATGGGATTGAAGGGGGACCAATATATCTTATTGTTATGGTTGGGTTTTACCTTAATGAACGTTAGTAGTTGCGGACGCTTGCTAATAGTTCCAATCATAAGTGCATAGAATTCCAAGTAAGGGATGACATGCTAGCAGAGGCCTCTGCCACATGATACTTGCTATCGATCTAGTAACGTAGTCAATTGCTTAGGGACAATTCCACAACTCCTACCACCACTTTTCCACACTCGTTAGACACTCGTAGTTGTTTCTTTATCTAACAAGCCCCTAGTTTTATTTACGTGTTATTTACTTTCTTGCAAGCCTATCCTATCACTCCTACAAAGTCCTTCTAGTTTCATACTTATTCTAGGTAAAGCGAACGTAAAGTGTGCGTACAGTTGTATCGGTGGTCGATAGAACTTGAGGGAATATTTGTCATACCTTTAGCTCCTCGTTGGGTTCGACACTCTTACTTATCGAGAAAGGCTACAATTGATCCGCTATACTTGTGGGTTATCAGAATGCCATGGAGGATGTTGAAGAGGATATTCTTCATGATGCCTACGACGTCTTCTTCATCATCATGACCCTTGATAGGCGCAAGAACACTGCACAGGATTCTGTAAACCATCCTGGGTTCACACTTCAGCTCATGGACCAGGAAGGTTGTTCTTGGTGGTTTCCCCTTAGCCAAAGGCTTCATGAGGACTTCCATCAGCTTGTTTTCCAGCTCACGTTCATCATACAACTTTATTGCCTGCTCTGAGGGAATTGACACTGGTAGTTCACGCAGCAGCTCATTAGCAGGAGCCTTGAAGTGTGTGTTCTGCATCATCCAATCTAGCACCCAAGTGTTGATGTCTCTTGGATCTCCAGAGATGTGCAGAGTTGCATAGAATTGAAGAACAATGTTACTGTTCCAATCGCATATATCTAACCACACAGGGAGCAGACCTACTTCATAAAGAACGTTGAGGACTGGGGCGAAGAAAGGAATTTCTTTAAGCTCATCGTGAGGAATGTGCCTGTGCTGGAAAATCTTGTTTCTTCCACACAACACAGATGCGTAGTAGTTGAGTTGTGTGCTGGTCCAAAACTTCCGATGCCTGATGCGAGGCTTGTCATAGGGATTTTCTCCGATGAAGTACATGCGTTCTTCAAAGAAGGATTCCTTTTGAAACTTTGGCCGCTTGGAGAACGGCTGATGCTACATCGGCTGAAGATTTTGCTTCTTGCCTTGAGGAGAGACAATCATCACAGTTTCTGGATTGATGACGACAAGAGCATTCTCTAGATCTGGTGCATTTTCCTCAACATGTTCCTCAGGATGAGGAATTTCATCTGCTTGTGCTTCAGGCTGAGGAGCTTGCTCTGGTTGAGGATTTTGCTTTGGAGGAGGAATTGGTTCATCCCGAGCCTCAAGTTGAGGATTTAGCTCAGGAGGAGGAATTGGGTCATCCTGAGCCTCAGGTTTAGGATTTTGCTTAGGATTTTGAACTTCATCAGGCTGAGGGTTTTCGCTTTGTTTTTCCTTAGCTTGAGGAACTTTCTTGGTGGAGGAGCCAGATTCATCAGCTGGTGCAGCTGATCCTTAAGCAGTTTGTTCATGAGGAATGAAGGTCTGAGGACTGTCATCAATTTGAACTTCCTCATCAGTGTGTTCCTCAGACACATCATTCTTCATTTCCTCATCAGCCAAGTGCTCCTTGGCTTCGCTTTCGAAGGGAGTCATCTCATACGACAGATCAACGTTGAGAGGGACAGGATCCAGTGATGCATTTTCATCAAGAGCTTTGAGGCGCTTGGCCTCAGTTGATTCTTCTGCTGAGGAAGCTTTTCTCTTCTTGGCTTCCTTTTCAGCAGCTCGGGTCTTCTTCACGTCTGATGCAGACGGAGTCATTTTCTTCACCTTTGAAGCTTTTGGTGAAGGCGTTTTCTCAGCTGATGCAGTTTCATCAGCTGGAGCAGAGTCATCAGCTGGCTTAGAAGCAGCTGGAGCGGTTTCACTAGCTGTAGCAGAGTCATCAGCTGGATTTTCCTTGATAATTTCCTCAATAGCCGGTTCATCAGCATGGCTTTCTCGAGGGATTTCCTCAGCATGAGCAGTTTCATCAGTTGGTTCCTCAATCAGAGGTTGAGGTGTTGGTGCTGGAGGGGAAGCCTTCTTGTTGTAATCATCAACTGCGTTAGTGTCAAATTTGATAAATTGTTTTTGAGACTTTGAAGATCAGAGAGCTTAGTGTACTTGTCAGTCAAAGTATTCAATTAAGCCTGTGTTGACACAAGTGCATCAGGCGTCAAGTTGAGATGATTCTGTCTAAGGAATTTCTCCTTTTTGAGCTTTGCAACCTTAGCTTGTTTGGCTTGCTGCTGTTTCCACTTGGAGTCGTTGATGAATGTGGCCACCATGTGGCTGATGCCTGGGGGAAGCTTCAAATCAGATGTTGATGTAATCCAGGAGGACTTTTGGGTCCATGGCCAGAGGAATGGAGCTTCCTGAAGCTTGTGCTACCCTCTCCTGCTTGTTTCTGATGATGTCTTGCAGAGTCACATCATCATATTCATCACTACCTTCTGATGCAGAAGGGACTTTGATGATTTTGCTAGGGCTTGGTCTGGTTCCTCTCCCTGTAGTCACCTTAGTCTTCACGGGAGTCGGTGAAGACTTTGTCTCGAAGCTTGTTGCAGACGAGACTGAGGAGCTGGAGACAGTGGGCAGTTGCTTCACTATCTGCTTCTGTTCAGGCTTTGAAGCCTTTGGTGGTGCTGAGGGTTTTGGTGTGGATGCTGGTGCAACTCTCTGAGGCGTTCTCTCTTGAGGCTTTGAAGCCTTTGGTTTTGGTGGCACAGACTTCATTTGAGGAATGGCCATACCAGAAGTTTCAGCTGTAGAGGAGGTGGCGGCAGTTGTAGCAGCAGCAGATTCTTCATTGAATTTTCTCATGGCGGCTTCTGCTTGCTTTTGAAGCTTCGATAAATGTTTTGACTTTTCTTCAGGATAGTCATCAATTGTCTTGAGGCTTGAGGGGTGTGCATCCTGATAATCCTCAAGAGGCGGCCGTTTGCCAGGAGGCTTCAGAGCGAATTTTTTCGCATATTTGGGAGTGAGGAATCTGTATTCTTTCCACTCCTTGGCACATCGGCGTTCTATGTTTTGAAAACTTATCTTCCTCTTGGGCATAGTCTCTTGCTCATCAGGAGTGCAGTATTCCAAGTATATATCCTCAAGGATATCTATGGCAGTGTTCTGCTCGAGCTTCTTGCCACCCTTTTGCTCCCTTTCATCTTCCATTTTCTTCAGCTGAGGCTTTTGCTGAGGAAATTGAACTCTTGAGGATTCTGATGAAACTTGCAGATTTTCTTCAAGAAATGCTGCAAATGAGTTAAGTTGATGAGAACCTAGAGATTCATCAGCTGACATGTTTGTACCTGTGAACAGAGTATAGTTGCGAGGAATTTGGAGAGGTCATATGCGTTCTCAGATTTGATGAGATGAAAAATTTAGAAAGTTGAGGAATTTGACCAGTGGATGAGGAATTCGTCTAAGCACACTGTTCTTGGGTTCCAGAGTTGTACAGATGCAAAAATTTGCACAATTGAGGAATCTCGTGAAAATTTTAGATGCTTAGTGAAGTTCATCAATAGTTGAGGAATAAGCAGTGTCTGAGGAAAAAGAAACTGATGGATACTTGAGGAAAAACAGATTTCACATCTCTAAGGTAAAATAGAAGATCAAAAGAGATGTAGAAATATGGTTTTTATTTACCCTAGATAGCGCGCACGAAGAACAAAGAAGGAAGTAGCAGTAAATGCTCTTCGATGCGAGTTCAATGTGCCCTAACTTGGCAACAGAGGACAGCTAAGGCGGCGACCGACGAAGATGATCCGGCTCCGGCGTGGTTTCGGCAACGGAGAGGTCGAGGCAATCAAGATTTTCCTCGCCGACGTCGAGACTTCTAGCAGTGGCGCTAGGGCTTTTGAGCTTTGCTGTAGCAGGAGGGCGATGGGACGAAGAAGATTTTACCGAAGGGAGATGGGGACATATTTATAGCCAGTTGGTAACTCTTGGCACGAAAGTACCGGGCCAAATAGCCACTGAATCTACGTCTCCGTAGGACACGTGTAGCCCACGACCGAAGCGGTGGAGATTGTGGTTATCCGAACGGGGAAAGTTGGGTTCAGTTACTGTGTAACAAACAATTTTTTTAAAAGATTTGAGGATTTTGTCACAAAATCATCAGCTGACAAGGATGCAGTGAGGATTTTGAACAAAGTTTCAAGTAGAACACATATGAAGAATTGAATAGACTGGGTGAGAGTAGCATAGGGAAAGTAGGGTCCGATCACATTCACTTAGATGAAATATCAAATTGAACAAATAGCTATAAGTGAATGTTGTTGAGGACTTGAAATCACAGTCTATCTAGGTAAACGAAAATCATCACGTGTTTTTGAAGATTTCGATTAACTTGTGGATTTTGTGACAAAGCTTCATGATGATGAATTTCAGTTTTGAAGGAAAACAAGTTTGAAGAACAACTGTTTTGAAGAAAATCAACTTTTGACGAAATTCAGCTTTGAAGAAATTTAACTTGAGGAATTTCCAGTTGGGTGGTGGCGTGACCCACCATATAAGAATGTTGATTTCAGATGCCGTGTACAATTGTTGTACGGCCCTGAGAATCAATTTTTTCGTTCATATCCTCACACTAAGAGTGATAGTCTTCATTGGTTGAAGAAAATCGATTCATCGTGTGTTGCACATCTAAGTAATCAATTTTGCATAAGTGTTAGGATGTGTGCATGTTTTTACAAAACATTTGAAGATTCTAAGATATTTAGGTCACACGCAACTTGCAAAACCTTTTCTCATCCAAGGGCTTAGTGAAGATATCTGCCAGTTGGTCGTCAGTCTTCACATGGTCGATGAGGATATTGCCCTTGAGGACATGGTCCCGAAGAAAATGATGACGAATCTGGAAGTGCTTTGTCTTCGAGTGTTGTACTGGGTTGTATGAAATCTTGATTGCACTCTCATTGTCGCAGTAGAGAGGCACATTCTTCATGTTGATGCCGTAGTCCTTGAGGGTTTGCTTCATTCTTAGCAATTGAGCACAACATGAACCAGCAGCAATGTACTCAGCTTCGGTAGTGGAGAGTGAAAAGTAGTTCTTCTTCTTTGAGGACTAGCAGACTAGTGATCTTCCGAGGAAATGACATGTGCTAGAGGTTGACTTGCGATCCACACGGTCACCAGCATAGTCAGAATCAGAATATCCCACAAGATGAAGATTTGAGCCCTTGGGGTACCATAATCCTAGTGTTGGTGTGTGAGCTAAGTATCGAAGAATATGCTCCATAGCATTATGGTGTGATTCCTTCGGTTTTGCTTGAAAAAGTGCACACATGCAAACACTAAGCATTATATCGCACACATGCAAACACTAAGCATTATATCTAGCCTAGATGCACATAAATACTGTAAAGAGCCAATCATATAGCGGTATACCTGCTTATCGAATTCTTTACCATTTTTGTCAGTGCATAGGTGGCCGTTGGTAGGCATTGGAGTCTTGGCACCTTTGCATTCGTGCATGTCGAATTTCCTCAGAACATCCTTGAGCTATTTCTCCTGTGATATGAAGATTCCATTGCGTTGTTGACGAATTTGAAGACCTAAGAAGAATTTCAGCTCCCCCATCATATACATTTGATATTCTTCACTCATCATCTAAGCGAATTCATCACTGTAACGTTTGTCAGTACAGCCAAATATGATATCATCGACATATATCTGGCACACGAATAGTTCATTATCATAGGATTTAGTGAAAAGAGTTGGATCGAGTGAACCAGGTTTGAAGCCTTTCATCATGAGCAATTCCTTCAATGTATCATACGATGCCCGAGGGGCTTTCTTGAGACCATATAGCGCCTTTTTGAGTCTGAAGACTTTGTCTGGATTCTTTGGATCCTCATAACCTCGGGGCTGAGCAACATGTACTTCTTCCTCAAGCTTACCATTGAGGAATGCACTTTTCACATCCATTTGATATAAGATGATGTTATGATGATTAGCGTAAGCAAGTAGTATTCGAATAGCTTCATGTCTAGCAACAGGTGCAAAAGTTTCATCGAAATCTATTCCTTCAACATGTGTGTAGCCTTGGGCTACAAGTCGTGCCTTATTCCTCACCACTTGACCATCCTCATCTTGCTTGTTTCGTAAAATCCACTTGGTTCCGATGATATTGTGCTTGCGAGGATCTGGTCGTTTGACGAGCTCCCATACGTCATTCAGCTTGAATTGAAGAAGTTCGTCTTGCATGGCTTGGATCCACTCCAATTCCATAAAAGCCACAACAACTTTTGAAGGTTTTGTGATAGATACAAAGGAGAAATGCCCACAAAAGTTAACTAAGTGTGAAGCTTTTGAGCGAGTGAGAGGACCTGGCGCGTTGATGTCATTGAGAATCTTGTCAAGTTCCACTTCATTTGCAATCCTCGAATGAGCTGGTTGAGGATTTCGTCTGGGCTGAGGAATTGGTTCTGGAGCAATTTTCTCAGGAGCATCTTCTTGATTTTCATTAGTGCTGGGAATGATTTCTTCATCAATTTACTCAGTGGGAACAATGTCTTCAGAAGCTTTGAGCTTTATTGCTTCCTCAGGAGACAGCTTATCTGGATCAGGAGGCAATTGCTCTGTTTGCGAGCCATTAGTTTCATCGAACCTCACATCTACAGTCTCAACAACCTTGTTGTGATAGTTGTTGAAGACTTTGTAGGTGTGCGAGTCCTTTCCATAACCGAGCATAAATCCCTCGTGTGCCTTGGGTGCAAACTTTGAGCTATGGTGAGGATCTCTAATCTAACATTTTGCACCGAAGACTTTGAAATAACTTACATTGGGTTTCTTGTCAGTGATGAGTTCATATGAGGTTTTCTTCTGGAATTTGTGAAGATATACCCCGTTGATGATATGGCATACAGTGTTGATTGCTTCAGGCCAAAAATGACGAGGAGTCTGATATTCTTCAAGCATGGTTCTTTCCATCTCAACCAGAGTCTTGTTCTTCCTTTTGACGACACCATTCTGTTGAGGAGTATAAGGAGCAGACGATTCGTGAGTAATACCAAGTTCATCAAGATAATTATCAAGACCAGTGTTTTTGAACTCTGTTCCATTATCACTCCTGATGTGTTTGATCTTGATGCCGAACTTCGTCGAGGCCCTTGAAGAAAATCGTTTGAAGACTTCCTACACTTTAGTTTTATATAGAATGATATGCACCCATGTATATCTGGAATAATCATCAACTACGACAAAGCCATATAAAGATGTTGCATTTGTTAGAGTGGCATAATGAGTAGGTCCAAATAAATCCATGTGAAGCAATTCAAATGGACGAGTAGTGGTCATGATGGTCTTCGAGGGATGCTTGGATCTGGTCATTTTCCCAGACTCACAAGCACCACACAGGTGGTCCTTGAATAATTTGACTGATTCGATGCCGATGACATGCTTCTTCTTCACGGCGTGTGCAAATTCCTCATGCCTGCATGATCGAGTCTTCGATGCCACAGCCACCCTTCTGAGGTTTTTGCTAGTAACCAGGTGGCTGGTTGAGGACCTGTAGAGAAATCAACAATGTACAAATCCCCTCTTCTAACACCTTCGAAGACTTTGGATCTGCCAAATTCCATGGTGACAACACATCTATATCTTCCAAAGATAACAATCATATCAAGATCACAAAGCATTGAGACTGACATGAAGTTAAATCCAAGGGATTCAACAAGCATCACTTTGTCCATGTGCCTATCCTTCGAAATAGCCACTTTGCCAAGTCCCAATACCTTTCTTTTACCTTTGTCAGCATATGTGATTTGCTTCAGGGGTGATGGAGTTAGTGGCATATTCATCAGTAAGCTTTTGTCACCAGTCATGTGATGTGTGCAACTACTATCAAGAACCCACTCAGTACTCTTGGGTTTGTCATCCTGCACATGAATTAGTACAACTTACCATCTCATATGCTTCAGCTTTGAAGAATATGATATCAATTTCATCAGATAGGAATTTCATCATAAACATAATTATAAGGACATGGGAAATATTTCTATTTCATCAATATTAGCTTGCGTCCTATCAAGCATTTTCCTCAGGTCTCCAGCAAATTCTTCAGATGAGGATTTTCATCTGGAGACCTGACCTGCAGAAGTGATTAGTCCAATTTCTTCACCACCCACATCTGAGGGGTGGTAAAACATTCATCATACTGCAAGCACCATATGAGAAAGGTGGCATTGAAGCTAATGCACTTCTCTTAACAGTAGGGGGGGTAAAGTACTCAAATGAATATGCAGAGAAGTTATTTGAGGATTTATGAACATAATGGTTTGAAGAATAACGCTCATATTCATTGATGGGGTTATAGTCCTAGGGTAGGGTCATAGGCCTGCCCTACATGTCCTACCCAAGGACTACCCTTCATAAGGGACAAGGCCCTTAGTCAGTTCCGATTGAATTAATGACTTCCCTTCATCCAGTCGGTGACGATTCCTCCATCAAGAATTGAGCATTCGCAGCGTATCAAACTTACCGACTGGATTCCACTATGTGCATCGTAACCCCCCTGGAGGGCAACGGTCATAAGCTTTCATGTACCTTTATTAGCATTTAAGGCATACGTTACCTGTAACGTAGACATTTAATCACCATTTACTCCACCCCTGTGCACCGAACCGTTGTGAAGGGCAATGCACTCTATATAAGTCGCCCTTCCCCACTGGTCCAGGGGTTGGCAATTCACTGTAATCCATATTCCACTCGACATCAAGCTCCCAAGAGCACTGATACGTAGGGCTTTTACCTCCACCGTAGAGGGGCCTGAACTCATACAACCTCGCCGTAGCTAAGGCTCTGCCCATCCTTTCGTACCCTACACATCTACTGTCAGACTTATACCCACGACAGTTGGCGCCCACCGTGGGGCAGGCGTCTAAGCGACTTTCGGCGAGTTTGCGACTACATCTTTTCATCATGTCGTCCGGTGGAGATTTGTGCATGGGTCATGAGTTCCTCTTCGGCGCTCTCTCCTTCATCATCGACGATTCGGCATGGCTTCGGGATGCTCCTCTCGATGTCGAGGCGCTCCCCAGTCGCGGGGCTACGCACTTCCGTGTCTGCACCCGCGGCGTCCTTCTTCTCCAGCAGTCGGCTCCGGTGTCGACCTTTGCCCCCGTCGCGCGCCGCAACAAGCGGTCTCGCCGTCCGCGGCTCCAGCTTTGGGTGCAACACACCCAGGCGCGCCAGAGCGCATCTTCACAAGTGGCGGTCCTCGAGTCGGTTGTAGTAGCGCCGCCGTCCCAGCGCTCAGACTCAGTTTCGACTGAGTTTCCTTCCGAGTACGTGGGTCGCGGGCTTGCAGCCGAAGTGCACATGGCCAACTCCCATGAAAGTCCCCGCCAAACCGGCTGGAACGAGCACGAGGTCGGCGAAACCTCTGGCGCTCGCCGTCAGCCCCGCCGTTCTGCTAGTCGGCGCACTCGTCAGAGCAACGTGGAGGTGTTCCGCACACCCATCCTCAACCTGGCTACCGCTGCCAAGATAGCCGATTCCCTCCAGCCGACTGATTCACCGGCTGGCAGAGGGATCGAGCAGATCCGTGCCCTGCTGCACACGGCGCAGCAGCAAAATTCGGCGGTCTCCCAGTCGCACAACAGGATCCACAATAGTTCTGTTCGTGCGAGCACGCATCGATCAGTTCACACCCCCGGTTCTCATCAGCGACACAGGGGAGGCGGCCGTTCCATGAATCCCGAAGATCGTCGCCGTTCACGCACCCCTCCGCGGGGTGGGCCCTACGGGCCCCGACATCATGATGATCGGCGTTCGGTCGGTGACACTTATAATCCAAGACCTGACGCAAGAGGATATATCGCCCAGAGGAGGGTCGACAGGGGCCGGGCCCACCGCGATGGTCACGATATAGACCGTCCGAGTGGAAGCAGGACCATCGTCTCTCGCCCCGAGTGTTTCAGTCGAACCATCCGTTCGGCCGACATCCCTGCCAACTTCCGATTGGCGACGAGAATCAACAAGTTTACAGGAGAACCCAAGCCAGAAACGTGGCTGGACGACTACCAAGTGGCAGTCCAGATAGGCAGTGGAGACGACCAGGTCGCCATGAAACATCTCCCCCTGATGCTCGACGGCTCGGCACGAGCGTGGCTGAACCAGTTGGCTCCTTCAAGCATCTACAGCTGGGCAGATCTGGCCCGAGTCTTCATCAGGAACTTCGAGGGGACGTGCAAACGCCCTGCTGGTCTCGTGGAGCTCCAGCACTGTGTCCAGAAGCAAAATGAGCCCCTACGCGATTTCATCCAGTGTTGGACAACCCTCTACCACACGGTGGAGAACGTCACAGAGCACCAAGCAGTCTGCGCCTTCAAGGCAGGTGTGTGGTACAGAGATCTGTACCTGAAGTTCGGTCGAACGGGCGACATCTCCATGAGCAAGATGATGGAGATCGCGGCACGCTATGCAAATGGCAAAGAAGAGGACCGCATTCATAGTGGCAAGCACAAAGCAGTCTCCGATGGAGATGGGAACAGCACTCGGAAGCAGAAGCAGAAAGCTCCGTCCACTCCGCAGGCAGAGGCTGCAACCGTTACCAATGCCAAGTTCAAAGGCAAGGGGAAGGCTCAGTTCACCCCCAAGAAGAAGCAGTTCAGAAACCACATCCTGGACCAGCCATGTCCAATCCACACAAAGATGGATGAAGAGGGCAACGCCATATTTCCGAGGCATACCACTCGGCAATGTCGCCTCCTGATCCAGGGGTTCGGTGAAGGGCAACTGAGTGAAAAAGACAATGAACAGGATGAGGAGGACAAGGAGGATCCGTTCCGACAAATCCATGCCACACTGATGATTTTTGCTGACGTTGAAAGCAAGAGTCGACTGAAGTTGGTGAACAGGGAGGTGAACATGGCCACCCCGACCAACCCCACGTTCCTCAAATGGTCTCAGACTGCGATCACCTTTGACCAGTCGGATCATCCAGCACACGTACCCACCCCATGGAGGCAGGCCCTGGTCGTCGACCCGGTGGTGGAAGGAGTCCGACTACGCAAAGTCCTCATGGACGGCGGCAGCGGCTTGAACATCATGTACGCTGACACTCTCAAGGGGATGGGCATTCCGATGTCCAAACTTAGCGAGAGCAGCATGTAGTTCCATGGGGTCGTCCCTGGACGAAAGGCCAAGTCACTCGGCTAGATCGCGTTGGACGTCATCTTCGGCTCCGACAAGAACTTCTGCAAGGAAAAACTGACGTTCGAGGTGGTGGACTTCCAGAGTGCGTGCCACGCGATTCTGGGCCGCCCGGCGTATGCGCGTTTCATGGCCCGTCCATATTACGTGTACCTAAAGCTGAAGATGCCAGGCCCAAAGGGTGTGATCACTATCACAGGCAATCGGCAGTGGGCCGAGGTGTGTCTCCAGCAGGGATCGAGGATCGCCGATCAATAGATGGTTGTCGTCGAGATCGACGAGTACAAGAAGACAGTCGACCGCGCTGACTTGATGCGTTCGAAGAAGCCAGCTTCGGAGTCCGCATTCCAGTCGGCAGGAGAGACGAAGAAGGTCAGCATCCACCCAACGGACGACACCGCTGCTCCGACGAACATCTCCACCACCCTCGATCCTAAATAGGAAGCCGAGCTCATCCAATTCCTCTGTGAGAACTGGGACATTTTTGCATGGAAGCCAGCTGACATGCCAGGTGTACCCAGGGAATTGGCTGAGCACCGATTGCATGTGGATCCTGCTGCTCGGCCTGTTCGAGAACGCCTGCGCCGGTCCGCCGCGCACAAGAGGAAGGCAATCGGAGAAGAGGTGGCTCAGCTTTTGGCAGCCAACTTCATTTGCGAGGTACAACACTCCGAGTGGCTCGCCAATGTTGTCATGGTGCCCAAGAAGGACAAGTCCCTCTGAATGTGCATCGACTTCAAGCATCTCAATAAGGTCTGCCCGAAAGACCATTTCCCGCTCCCCCGCATCGATCAAATTGTCGATTCGACTGTGAGTTGCGAGCGTTTTTCATTCCTTGATGCCTACTCGGTCTATCATCAGATCCGTCTGTATGGCCCCGATGAATTGAAAACAGCCTTCATCACCCCATTCGGGTGCTTTTGCTAAATCACTATGCCATTTGGTTTGAAGAATGCAGGAACAACCTTTATGCGCATGATCCAAAAATGTCTCCTTGACCAGATCGCTCGAAATGTGGAGGCGTATATGGATGATATCGTAGTCAAGTCACGCAAAGGTTCCGACCTGCTGACTGACTAGGTAGAAACATTCGCCAACCTTCGTAGGTACGATATCAAGCTCAACCCAGCCAAGTGTTCATTCGGTGTTCACAGCGGAAAGTTACTCGGTTTCTTCGTTCCCGAACGAGGGATCGACGTCAACCCCAAAAAGATCGGGACCATCGTCCGAATGGAGCGGCCGGTCAGAATACACGATGTTCAAAGGCTCACAGGTTGCCTAGCGGCTTTGAGAAGGTTTATCAGTCGACTCGGCGAGAAGGCACTTGCTCTGTACCGACTCATGAAGAAATCAGATACTTTCGAGTGGACATACGAAGCCCAAATCGCATTCGACGACCTCAAAGTCCTACTTTCCACCCAGCCGGTTCTTACTGCTCCGCTCAGTAAAGAACCCCTTCTTCTGTACATCGCGGCTACAAATCAAGTCGTCGGCATTGTTCTCACAGTCGAACGCGAAGAAGAAGGCAATGCATACAAGGTTCAGCGGCCAGTGTATTATGTCTCCGAAGTCCTGACTCCTTCCAAGCAGAGGTATCCTCACTATCAAAAACTTATCTACGGGATTTACATGACTGCGAAGAAGGTGGCTCATTATTTCCAAGACCACTCGGTGTCTGTCGTTTCTGATGCTCCGCAGTCGGAAATCCTCCACAATCGGGACGCGTCGGGCCGAGTGGCGAAGTGGGCGATGGAGATGTTATACTACGATATCAAGTTCGAGGCCAAGAAAGCTATAAAGTCTCAAGCTCTGGCTGACTTCATAGCAGAATGGGTAGAACAACAGCAACCGACCCACATCTACTCGGCTCATTGGACAATGTTCTTCGATGGGTCCAAGATGTTGAATGGCTCCGGCGCTGGCGTTGTGATCATATCGCCAAAGGGTGACAAACTCAAGTATGTGTTGCAGATACACTTCGATTCCTCCAACAATGAGGCAGAGTATGAGGCTCTCCTTTATGGATTGCGCATGGCCATCGCACTCGGCGTCCGTCGCCTGATGGTCTACGGCGATTCAGATTTGCTAGTTAATCAAGTGATGAAGGAATGGGACGTAAGGAATCCCACCATGACCACATACTGCAATGCAGTGAGGAAGCTCGAGAAAAAGTTTGAAGGTCTGGAACTCCACCATGTTACGCGACTGAAAAACCAAGCAGTTGATGAGTTGGCGAAACTTGGATCCACTCGGAGACCAGTCCCGAGTGACGTCTGCCTCGAGCACCTTCACCTTCCCTCAGTTAAAGAAGATCCTTTCACAGAAGAACCAGTACAACCAAAGAGCTCGAAAGATCCGACTGAAGTCGAAGTCCCTGCTGTGGTTGATTTGATCATGGAGATTCTTGCTATCATCCCCGATTGGACTATGCCGTTCATTGCATACATCCTGAGGCAAGAATTACCAGAAGACGAAGTCCAAGCCAGACAGATCGTCCGCAGGTCAAAGTCGTTCACTGTCATTGATGGTCAGTTTACAAGGAAAGTGTTTCAGGCGTCCTTCAACGATGCATCTCCCCTAAGGAGGGACAGTTAATCTTGGAAGAAATTCACTCGGGAACCTGCGGTCATCACGCCTCCTCAAGGGAAATCGTCGCCAAAGCATTCAGAGCTGGCTTCTTCTGGTTGCAGGCGAATGAAATGGCGAAGGATATGGTCGACAGATGCGAAGGCTGTCAGTTCTACTCGAACAAATCCCACAAGCCAACGTCCGCGTTGAAGACAATCCCTCTTGTTTGGCCGTTTGCAGTGTGGGGATTAGATACAGTCGGTCCATTCAGGGCAGGCCAAGGGGGATCCACACATCTGTTGGTGGTAGTCGACAAGTTCACAAAGTGGATTGAAGCCAAGCCCATCAAGAAGCTCGACGCCCTTACAACCATCAAGTTTGTCAGGGACATCATCTCCAGATTTGGGGTGCCGCATAGCATAATCACCGACAATGGCACAAACTTTGACTCGGACAGATTCAAAGGTTTCTGTATAGGCCAAGGTATCCGAGTGGATTTTGCATCTGTGGCGCATCCCCAAACAAACGGGCAAGCAGAGCGGGCGAATGGACTTATTCTGCAAGGTTTGAAGCCTCGACTCCTGCGAGAAGTGGGACATGCTGCTGGCGCATGGGTTACCGAACTACCTTCGGTGCTGTGGGGTCTCCGCACAACCCCAAATAGATCTACAGGGCAATCCCCGTTGTTTTTCGTTTATGGAGCAGAGGCGGTCCTTCTGAGTGATTTGCTTCACAAGGCTCCGCGAGTTGAAATCTTCTCCGAAGCCGAAGCAGAGCAAGCAAGGCAAGACAGAATGGATCTTCTAGAGGAGGAGCGCGAGATGGCACTGACTCGCTCAACCATTTACCAACAAGATCTGTGGCGCTTTCACGCACGACACGTCAGGAGTCGTACATTCCAAGCAGGCGACCTGGTGCTCCGAGTGGATCAGCAGAGACCTCACAAGTTGGCTCCCTCCTGGGAAGGACCCTTCATCATCTCCAAGGTGCTGAACAATGGAGCATATCGACTCTACAACCTCGACAGGGAAACGGACGAGCCGCGAGCAAGAACGGAGATCTCCTGAAGCGCTTCTATACGTGACCGTCGACTGAAGCAATGTAAAGAACAAGTATCGTTGAAGTAATACAAAGCAAATTGAATTTTTTGCAGATTCTTCCGCGTTCGCAGACTCCAGTCTCAAAAAAAAAGAAAAAAAAGAAAGAAAACTTAGCCGCGATCCAGAATCGCCTAAGTACTAACTTTCTCCGAGTGTGCACTAAATGTCGCACTTGGGGACTTAGCTGCGATCAAGAATCGCCTAAGTACAAACTTTCTCCGAGTGTGCACCAAACGTCGCACTCGGGGACTTAGCTCCAATCAAGAATCGCCTAAGTACAAACTTTCTCCGAGTGTGCACTAAACGTCGCACTCGGGGACTTAGCTGCGATCCAGAATCGCCTAAGTACAAACTTTCTCCGAGTGTGCACTAAACGTCGCACTCGGGGACTTAGCTACGATCCAGAATCGCCTAAGTACAAACTTTCTCCGAGTATTCACTAAACGTCACACTCGGGGATTTAGCTGCGATCAAGAATCGCCTAAGTACAAATTTTCTCCGAATGTGCACTAAACGTCGCACTCGGGGACTTAGCTGCGATCAAGAATCGCCTAAGTACAAACTTTCTCCGAGTGTGCACTAAACGTCGCACTCGGGGACTTAGCTGCGATCAAGAATCGCCTAAGTACAAAGTTTCTCCGAGTGTGCACTAAACGTCGCACTCGGGGACTTAGTTGCGATCCAGAATCGCCTACGTACTAAATTTCGCCGAGTGTGCACTAAACGTCGCACTCGGGGACTTAGCTGCGATCAAGAATCGCCTAAGTACAAACTTTCTCCGAGTGTGCACTAAACGTCGCACTCGGGGACTTCTCTGCAATCAAGAATCGCCTAAGTAAATAGCTTCATTCTAGTGTATCTTAGAGATCCACTCGGAGGCTTAGCAGACCCTCATTGAGGCTCATGTAGATGTTAAGACAACTGACAATTACATGAGTAGCAGACCCTCGTTGAGACTCATGTAGATGTCAAGACAACTGACAATTACATGACTAGCAACTCGCTCCGAGTGCGACCTTACGGTCGTGCTTTAAGACTTAGCTGCGATACCGAATCGCCTAAGTAAAGAACTCCCTTCGAGTGTATCCTAGAGATCCATTCGGAGGCTTAGCACACCCTCCTTGAGTCTCATGCAGATGTCAAGACAACTGACAATTACATGGTCCACATGTTTTCCTTTGGCTTCACCAAGAAACGCCAAACAAAAACCACGAGCCAAAATCGTGTCAACAATTCTTTCGCAAAGGAAGAGCAAAATATTCGGTTCCAGTTCAAAGTTGGTTTAAAGATATTCGGTTCGGTGTAGATCAAGCTTATCCACACCGAACCATGAATGTGACGGCCAACAGAAGTGGCCAAAGTTTTATACAAGTAACACTCGGCATACCGAGGTAAAAGTTTTCTCAAGCGTCGTCAGGACTGGCACTGGGACTGGCAGGCTCCACGAAAGTGTCGAGGTCGATCCCGTCTGCGATGCGAGTGGCTCTCTGAAGGAAGGTCTCCATGAAATCTTCGAATCGAAGCTTCTTGGTGTTGGCGACCTGCAGCGCCTTCAGCTTCTCTTCGCGAGCCTCCTTGCAGTGCACTCGAACCAGCGACAACGCCACGTCCGCATCACAGCGAGCAGCAGACTTCTTCCACGCCTGCACTCGGTTCGGGATGTCCTCCAGCCGAGTCATCAACCCTTCCATCTCTTGCCGGGACTCGTCTTCGGGCCACAGCTCCTTGTCGATTCGGCCGACGACCTCTCTCAGCCGACCGATGAAAGGTCCCACTTTGCCCAGGCAAATGTGCGCTCGCAGCATGTCTCGATTGGCGTCCTCGCCGAGTGGATCGTTCGGAATAACCGACCGCTCAACGTCAGCTGCTTCAGCGTCAGCGTCCATACGAAAATTTGCAAAGACAAGACGAGCAGAAAGTAAGCGTAGAATGAAATAAGCAGTCAACAAGCACTTGGAAAAACAGAACTTACCACCGAGAAGCGCAATCATCTTCCTTGCCCAGTCACTGACGTACTTCTCGTGTGATATGCACCGCCTGTTCATCACCTTCATCTGTCCCATCAGCTCGGTTCTTTGTTTCCCCATTTTCTCCATTTCGGCCACCAATGCCTTGTTTGCCTCACGAGACTCCTCCAACGACTTCTCTCGTTCCGCCAGAGCGCCCTTCACACCAGCCAAGTCATGAACAGCTGCCTCCAGTTCCGCAGCAAGCTGAATCTTTTCAGCCTTCAGAGCATTGTACGATGATCCCATCTCGCAAGTCTTCTGCAAATCAGAGCCAAGAGAAGATCAGACATTTTCAACAAGGAAAACAATAAAAGCTCGAAGTTCTTCAGACCCCTACCGACACAAGCAGTCGACAGCGGCCTCGGGGACTACACCCAGTGGGTTCACTAAGAGTGACCCCACTGCCATGAAGCTCAAACAGGTCCGGCCTATTGAGTTAAATAACAAAAACAAGCCTATGAGGCTACTACTTCCCGAACTGAGTAAAATTACTCTCGGGCACTACTACCAGTAGGTGCACTCGGAGCGCCCCCACCGGTAAGATTCGAACAAATTAGTTTTGATCTGATCAAGTTAAAGAAAATGTATATAAAGACAACTGCCGGTGCAAGCACTCGACAGAAGTCTCGGGACTACACCCACTGGGTTCACTAAGAGTGAACCCACTGCAAATTAATCATACTGCATCCGAGTATATTGCTTAAACACCTAGTGGGTTACAAGAGGAAAGTAAATACTTACTATCCCACTTACTCGGATATCTTCCCGGAGTTCCAAGCTTCGCTTGTACACAGACGCGATGGAGTCGTACGCTGTCTTGGCACCACCCGCCATCAACTCCGCCTGCACCATGGCTCCCTTGGCAGCCCCCACCTGATCTTCTGGGAGGCGTTGGGCGTCGTACTGGACGGTCGACGGACCTGGCACGGCAAGAGACTCCTTGGGCATCCCAAGTCCTGCTCCAGTCGGTTCAGCAGCGATGAGCGCCCTTTCAGTCGACGGCATCGTCTCGGCTGGCGGCGCGTCAATGGCGGGAGTAGTAGCAAATGGAACGGCCTCAAGGACAGGCACCGCAGCTTGCTCGGACCTCTTCTGGTCGTCCTCCTCCACATGAATCACCTCTGAAGGAAGCCTTCCGCTTCCTCCGCCGGATTCCCGTTCGAGACGGGCGAATACCAGTTGGTCCACGCCTGCACAAGATATAGTCGACAACATCAGACGTCAGACAGTGATGCAAGAAAAAGCGGCATATCTAAGGGAATTGTAAGCACTCGAGGTATTCTCACCTCATTCGGAGGAGGGTTGTCCGCGCGGAAGGGCTTTACTCGCCGGGCTCCTCTGGGGTTATCGCAGGCGCCTGTGATGCCGCGGACCAACGCCGTCACAACCTCCCCGGTCACGCACTCGGGGTGAGTCCGAGTGGAGTCCTTAGGCCCCGTGTAGTGCCACATGGCGTGATGTCGAGCTTGCAGAGGCTCGATACGCCGACCCAGAAAAACCTCCAGCAAATCTATGCCGGTGACTCCCTTGCGGACGACATCTACCAGCGCGTCGACCAGAGGCTGAATCTGGATCTTTTCCATCTTCGTAAGCGTGAGCTGCCTAGGCAGAGCCGGTCGGTCTAGGTTAAAAGGTGGCAGTCCAGTTGCGGCATTCAGACAAGCGATGTCCTGGCAGTAGAACCAAGTCGACTGCCAGTTCCTAACGGATTCAGACAACGGAAGAGCGGGATAGCTACTTTTGCTTTTCTTCTGGAAGCCTAAGCCTCCGCAGAGTTGGAGGAGATGGGTTTTGTCGTCCGACTGGCTAAGTCTTTTGGTGGTTTGGGATCTAGCGGAGAAGATGTGCTTAAAAAGCCCCCAATGAGTAGGACAACCGATAAAACACTCGCAAAGCACGACGAAGGCAGAGAGATGAGCTATTGCGTTGGGAGGAAAATGGTGGAGCTGCGCCCCGAAGTTGTTCATTATACCTCTGAAGAAGGGATGAGGAGGAAGAGAGAAGCCTCGGTACACGTGACTGAGCTGCAAGACGCGCTCATCCTCCCGAGGCGCCGGCTACGTCTCGCCCTTCGCCGGCAGTCTCCACGACTTGTTCTCGATCAGGCCTTGCTCCACCAGCTCCAGCATGTCCACCGCCGTCATCGTGGAGGGGAGGAAATCCCCTGGATCCAACCCACCGGTAGTGGTCGCTGCCGCCGCTGAGCAGGAGCCGCCGCTTTCTTCTTCTTCGGCACCTTGAGCTTGCTCGTCTGCCCCTTCGTCATGGTGGAGGCTGCAGATCTGCGGGGGAGGAGGTGAAGGAAGGAGCTTCGGGTGCGCAGGAAGTCATGGGAGAAGCGGGGCGAGTGCGAGTTATCAGGCGAGTGCAACGAGAAACCCTCGCTAGAGAGGTTTAAATAAGGTTCCGACTGGGTCACTAGCAGGTGGCTCCTAAATCTTATGCCCCGACCGGTTGCTGCGATATTAGTGGAGGAGATGAAGGCGCGGAAATCGAGGCGGCAAATACTACTCGATGACGATGTCGTTATCCCCGCTGAGCGCGCGGCAACCGAAATTTGAGGATCCCAGAAAATCCGCCGCTGTCAGTTGACCGGTCACGTCAAAAGATTCTACGGAAACACTCGGTCTCTGACGGTTCGTTTCACACATATATCCACTCGGATCACTGGTCAAGAGGATAAAATGGATCGAGGCAAACAACGCCAAAGTCGCATCCATACCAGTCGGATCGGTACTCCAAGCGTCGCTTCGTCGTTCCAACCCCGATCCATTCGGGGACTAATGATGGGGCTATAGTCCTAGGGTAGGGTCATAGGCCTGCCCTACAGGTCCTACCCAAGGACTACCCTTCATAAGGGACAAGGCCCTTAGTCAGTTCCGACTGAATTAAGGACTTCCCTTCATCCAGTCGGTGACGATTCCTCCATCATCCAGTCGGAAATGAGCATTCGGAGCGTATCAAACTTACCGACTGGATTCCACTCTGTACATCGTAACTCCCCTGGAGGGCAACGGTCACACGCTTTCATGTACCTTTATTAGAATTTAAGGCATACGTTACCTGTAACGTAGACATTTAATCACCATTACTCCACCCCTGTGCACCGAACCATTGTGAAGGGCAACGCACTCTATATAAGTCACCCTTCCCCATTGGTGCAGGGGTTGGTAATTCACTGTAATCCATATTCCACTCGACATCAAGCTCCCAACAGCACTGATACGTAGGGCTTTTACCTCCACCGTAGAGGGGCCTGAACTAATACAACCTCGCCGTAGCTAAGGCTCTGCCCATCCTATCATACCCTACACATCTACTGTCAGACTTATACCCACGACATTCATATTCCTTGTAATTTCCCTGCATGGCACTGATCCGTTCAACAATTTATCAACAAGATCTGCAGCGATTTCACGCGAGGCACGTCAAGAGCCGCACGTTCCAAGCAGGCGACCTGGTGCTCCGAGTGGATCAACAGAGACCACACAAGTTGGCTCCCGCCTAGGAAGGACCGTTCATCATCTCTAAGGTGCTGAACAACGGAGCATATCGACTCTACAACCTCGACAGGGAAACGGACGAGCCGCGAGCATGGAATGGAGATCTACTAAAGCGCTTCTACACATAACCGTCGACGGAGACAATGTAAAGAACAAGTATCATCGAAGTAATACAAGGCAGATTGATTTCTTGCCGATTCAAAATTCTTCCACGTTTGCAGACTCCGGTCTAAGAAACAACTCCGAGTGTGCACTAAAAGTCACACTCAGGGACTTAGCTGCGACCCAGAGTCGCCTAAGTACCAACTCGCTCCGAGTGTGCACTAAAAGTCACACTCGAGGACTTAGGTGCGATCCAAAGTCGCCTAAGTAACAACTTGCTCCGAGTGTGCACTAAAAGTCACACTCGGAGACTTAGCTGCGACCCAGAGTCGCCTAAGTAACAACTCGCTCCGAGTGTGCACGAAAAGTCATACTCGGAGACTTAGCTGCGACCCAGAGTCGCCTAAGTACAAACTCGCTCCGAGTGTGCACTAAAAGTCACACTCGGAGACTTAGCGGCAACCCAGAGTCGCCTAAGTACAAACTCGCTCCGAGTGTGCACGAAAAGTCACACTCGAAGACTTAGTTGCGACCTAGAGTCGCCTAAGTACAAACTCGCTCTGAGTGTGCACTAAAAGTCACACTCGGGGCCTTAGATGCGACCCAGAGTCGCCTAAGTACAAAGTCGCTCCGAGTGTGCACTAAAAGTCACACTCGAAGACTTAGCTGCGACCCAGAGTCGCCTAAGTAAACAACTCACTCTGAGTGTGCACGAAAAGTCACACTCCGGGACTTAGCTGCGACTCAGAGTCGCCTAAGTAAAAAGCTTCCTCCGAGTGTATACTCGAGATACACTCGGATGCTTAGCAGACCCTCATTGAGGCTCATGTGGATGGGAAGACAACTGACAACTACATGAGTAACAACTCGCTCCAAGTGTGCACCAAAAGTCACACTCGGGGACTTAGCTGCGACCCAGAGTCGCCTAAGTAAAAACTCGCTCCGAGTGTGTACCAAAAGTCACACTCGGGGACTTAGCCGTGACCGAGAATCGCCTAAGTAAAAACTCGCTCCGAGTGTGCACTAAAAGTCACACTCGGAGACTTAGCTGTGAACCAGAGTCGCCTAAGTAAAAAACTTCCTCTGAGTGGGCACTCGAGATACACTCGGAGGATTAGCAAACCCTCATTGAGGCTCATGTGGATGTGAACACAACGGACAACTACATGCTCCGCATGGTTGCCATTGGCTTCACCAAGAGACCCCCAAACAAAAACCACAAGCCAAAATCATGTCAAAAAAACTCAGCGAAAGAAGAGCAAAAGATCCGATTTGAATTCAAGTTGGATCTACGATCAGTCGGCTCGGTGTGAATCAAGTGTATCCACACCGAACAACGAATGTACTGGCCAACAGAAGTGGCCAAAGTTTAATATAGATTCCACTCGGCATACCGAGGTAAATGTGCGTTTAGCATAAAGTTTATTAAGCGTCTCCGGGACTGGCAGGCTGCACAAAGGTGTCGAGGTCGATTCCGTCTGCAATCCGAGTGGCTGTGTCGAGGAAGGTCTCCATTAAATCTTCGAATCGAAGCTTCTTGGTGTTGGCGACCTGCAACGTCTTTAGCTTGTCTTCGCAGGCTTCCTTGCAGTGCACTCGGACCAGCGACAACGCCACATACGCACCACACCGAGCGGCACACTTCTTCCATGCCTGCACTCTGCTTGGAACGTCCTCCAGCCGAGTCATCAACCCATCTATTTCGTTCCGGGAGTCGTCTTCAGGTCACAGCTCCTTGTCGATTCGGCCGACAACTTTTCTCAGGCGACCAATGAAAGGGCCCACCATGTTAAGGTGAGAATGCGCTCGGAGCATGTCCCGGTTAGCTTCATCACCGAGTGGAACATTCGGAACAAGCGACCGTACAATTTCGGCTGCTTCAGCCTCAACGTCCCGACAGAAATCTGCAATGAAAAGACAAGCAGAAAATAAGCAGAGAGTAAACTCCAAAATCAAAAAGCACTCGGCAAGAACTTACCACCAAGCAGTGTGACCATCTTCCTCGCCCAGTCGCTGACGTAGTTCTCCTGCGCTCTGCACCAAGTGTTCATCACCTTCAGCTGGTCCATCCAGTCAGATCTCTCCTTCTTCAACTTTTCTACCTCGGCCACCAGTGCATTGTTGGTCTCCAGAGATTCCTCCAAAGAATTCTCTTGGTCAGCGAGAGCCTTCTTCACGCCAGCCAAGTCATTCAGAGCCACCTCCAAGTCCGCAGCAAGCTGAGTCTTCTCAGCCTTCAGAGCATTGTACGCAGATCCCATTTCACAAGTCTTCTGCCAAAGAGACACGAAGGGAGGATCACCCACATTCAACAAGGAAAAAGTCACGACAGATATGACAAAACAATCAAAGATCAAAATTCTTCAGACCCCTGCCGATGCAAGTAATCGACAGCGGTCTCGGGGACTACACCCACTGGGTTCACTCAGAATGACCCCACTAGTATGAAGCTCGAACAGGTCGGCCCTATTGAGCTCCATAGCAAACCAACAACACTATGAGATTCCTATCTCTATACCCGAGTAACACTACTCTCGGTGACTACACCCAGTGGGTGCACTCGGCATGCCCCCACTGGTACCATTCGGGCAGATCAGCTCTGATCTGTTCAGATTACGGAAAATACATATAAAGACAACTGCCGGTGCAAGCACTCGGCAGAAGTCTCGGGGACTACACCCACTGTGTTCACTCGGAGTGAACCCATTGCAAAACCAACCTATTGCATCCAAGTACCTCGCTGAAACCCCCAGTGGGTACCAAGAGGAATGTAAACACTTACTAGCGCACTTACTCGGATATCGTCCCGAAGCTCCAAGCTCTTCTTGTACAGGGACGCGATAGAGGCATACGGTCCCTTGGCGTCGCCCACCATCAGCTCCACCTGCACCATGGCGTCCTTGGTGGCTCCTACCTGGTCTTCCGGGAGGCGTCGGATGTCATATTGAACAGCCGACGGACCCGGCGGGGCTGAAGACTCCTTGGGCCTCCCGAGCTCCGCTCCAGTCGGTTCCGCCGTGAGGGCCACCGTCTCAGCCGGCGGCACCGTCTTAGTCGGCGACACGTTCATGGTGGGATTGGCAGCAGGTTCGATAACCCCAGGGACAGGCGCCAAAGCTGGCTCCGACCTCCTTTGGTCGTCGTCGTCTAGATAGATCACCTCCGAAGGAAGCCCGACGGAACAAAATAAAATTAGAGAAAAAGGTCAAGATCAAAGACAGCACTCGCGAAACAGTAATACAGCTCTCGGAGTCATGACAACGTACCTTGCAGGGACGTGGCGGCGTTATCCGTGTCCATGGGGTCATCGTCCTGGCACGGCAGAAAGGTGGCGGAGGTAGCAGCTCTGTTGAGTGAAATCCACTCGACGGATAAACATGAGTTCCCAAAAAGAGGAGTTCAATCGGATATTGAAGGAAGATGAAAGAGTAAAGATACTTACGCTGAGGCGACCGGGACAGCGATCCTCATCCGGGGCAAGGCTTTCCGAGGTTTAGGCCCACTAGGTTTGGCCACCTTGGACGGCTGGTTCACGTTCTCGGCAGAAGCACCCCTGGTTCTCTTCACGCTTCGAGCACTCGGAGCCACGGGAGGAGCTGGCGGAGCACTTGGGGCCGCGGGAGGAGCCGGCGGAGCAGCGGGGTCATGACGGCGCTTGGCTTGGTGCTCTGGTGGTCAGGGTGGCGAGCTCTGCTCTCCATCCTCCTCCTCCTCCTCTTCCGTCTCCTCCTCCGTCCCCCACTGTCAGAGACGTACTCGGCGCTATTCGCGCTGCCCTCCTGGCTGCCCTCCTCTTCCTCGGCTGGATTCCCGTTCGAGACTGCAGAATGCCAGTTAGTCCACTCCTGCACACAACACAGTCGACAACGTCAGTCAGCGGGACAAGAAAAGCAATAAAGCTGAGAAGATTAAAAGCACTCGACAACATGTACTCACCTGATTCGGAGGAGGATTTTCGGCGCAGAAGGGCTTCACCCGCCGGGCTCCCACTGGGTTATCACACGTGCCTGTGATGTTGCGGACCCACGCACTCACAGTTTCCCCGCTCACCTCCTCTAGATGAGACCGAGTGGAATCCGAAGGCCCCGCGTAGTGCCACATGGCGTGGTCTCAGGCCTGCAGCGGCTGGATGCGCCAACCCATAAAAGTCTCCAGCAGGTCTGTGCCGGTGACTCCCTTACGGATGACGGCTATCAGCGCGTCGACCAAAGGCTGGATCTGGGTTCTTTCTCCCTTAGAGAGCGCAAGCTTCCTGGGAGGGCCCGGATGGTCTAAACTGAAAGGTGGCAACCCACTCAAAGCATTCGGACAAGCAATGTCCTGGCAATAGAACCAGGACGATTGCCAGTTCCTAACTGACACGGATAGCCGGAGGGAGGGATAGCTACTCTTTGTTTTGTTCTGGAAGCCTAAACCCCCGCAGAGCTGGAGGATGTGTGTCTTATCATCTGACTGGCTAAGCTTTTTAACAGTTTGGGATCTAGCGGAGAAGACATACTTAAAGAGCCCCCAGTGGGGAGGACATCCAATGAAGCACTCGAGAGGGTGATGAATGCAGAAAGGTGAGCTATTGCGTTCGGAGGAAAATGATGGAGCTCCGCCCCAAAGTAATTCATGATACCTCGGAAGAAAGGATGGGGAGGCAAGGAGAAACCTCGGGCCACGTGGCTGAGCAGCAGAACGCGCTCCCCCTCCTTCGGCGCCGGCTCCGTCTCGCCCTCCGGCAGCCTCCAGGACTTTTTCGCGACCATGCCGTGCTCCACCAGCTCCAGCACGTCGTTCTCCGTCACCGAGGAGGGGCAGAAGTCCCCCTGGATCCAACCCGCCGGCAACGCCCGCTACCGTCGCTGAGTGGAGGCCTCCCCCTTCTTCTTCTTCTTCTGCGCCTCGAGCTTGCTGGTCTGCACCTTCGTCATGGCGAAGACGACGGATCCGCGGAGGAGGAGAGGCAGGAGATGGCTTGGGGTGTGCAGAGAGCTGCGGGAGAAGCAAGATTAACGTGTGGAGGATGAGCAGCGCAACAGGAAATCTTACCGGGGAAGCTTTAATAGGCTTCCGACTGGGTCACTTGCAGGTGGGCCCAGGGACTTATTCCCCCAACCGGCCGCTGCAAGATTAGTGGAGAAGATAACAACACGGTAATCGAGGAGGAAAAACCTACTCGATGGCGATGTTGTCATCCCCGTTGAGCGCGCGGCAACCGAAATATGAGTATCCCGGAAAATCCGGCGCTGTCAGTTTGACCAGTCACGTCGAAAGATTCCGCGGAAGCACTCGGTCCCTGACGGTTCGTTTCATCGGCATATTCACTCGGATCACTGGCTAAAAGGATAAAATGGATCCACGCAAACAACGCTAAAGTCATCTCGATACCAGTCGGTTCCAAACTCCAGACGTCACTTCATCGTTCCAACCCCGATCCATTAGTGGACTAATGATGGGGTTTTAGTCCCAGGGTAGGGTCATAGGTCTGCCCTATAGGTCCTACCCAAGGACTACCCTTCATAGAAGACAAGGCCCTTAGTCAGTTCCGACTGAACTAAGGACGCCCCCATCATCCAGTCGGCGACGATCCACTCGGAGCATGTGTAACGTACCGACTGGAATCCACTCTGTACATTGTAACCTCCCAGGAGGGCAATGGTCATACGTTTTCATACACCATTATTAGCATTTAAAGCTTACGCTACCTGTAATGTAGGCATTTATTCGCCACTATTCCACCATTGTCCACCGGGCCATTATGAAGGGCAGCGCACTCTATATAAGCCGCCCTTCCCCACTGGTGCAAGGGTTGGCACTTGCTGTAATCCTATAATCCACTCGACACAAAGCTCCCGAGAGCACTGAGACGTAGGGCTTTTACCTCCACCGTAGAGGGGCCTGAACTCATACATCCTCTCCGTAGCGAAGGCTCTGCGCATCCTTTCGTACCCTATACTTCTACTGTCAGACTTATACCCACGACAACAGGAATATAGCAAGAACGGTCATAATTGCACAATAGAACGATGGCACATGTGCTAACAATGAAGTTCATTCCACTCTCCTATGAGACATAGGTTCAGAAATTTTTATGTTGTGTTGATTTGAATGTCCCAAGTAGGCATCATCGACATCTTCTCACCACTTTCCTAGTAACAGAAATAGAGACAAAACAAAAAACATTAGACCATAATATTACACCAAAGCACAGATTAGTAACTTCAAATCACAAAATATATCCATCATACAAGGGTGATAGTATAATTTATAACCCTGCATGTTATGAGGGTGGGGGGGTAAGTGCTAGCAACGGTCAACAAGCAACCTCAGCAGTCGACTAGTTGCAAGTCAGATCCAGGATCATTCAGTTTGAGCTTACAATAACCCACTTAAATAGCATTAGTGGTATGAATCTACAGTTCCTGGGTTTAGGAAGGCATGACCACGCCTGCAGTGTCATTTACTCTTTTATTCTATGCAAACCCAAACATTAAATCGCTAAAAGTTCTTAAAGAAAACATCATTTTCCATCTGCATGACTATACAAGATACAGTTCCTCGTTATAAATAAATATAATATATACTCAGATCCATATTCATAAATTTTCAACTTTGGCGCTTAGAGAAAAATTAAATGAATGCCAGGTACCTGCAAGAGAGAGGACGGTTTACCTTGGTTGTCGGCGTAGCAAACACTGCCGCGATGGGTCATTCCTCGAAGCTTTCTCTATTGCCTGAAGTAACTAGGTTTCTGAATCAGCTGGCCTGGACAGCCACCATAGGGGAGGCAACCTCTTCCTAAATTAGGAAGACCGAGCGGTCATATCAGCACGCTCAGCAGCAGATATATTGGCATACTTAGCAGCTAGAGTGGAACACTCAACAGCTAAAATCTTATCCAGCCCTTCGCTTATAGTTCCACACGTATTCTCTTGCAAGTAATACTCCAATTCTTGCAGCTCCTTATCCCTGAACAAAAGCATGCCCCATATAGTTTATAGCATGTAATAAATAAGTCTGTTCTACTACACTAGTGAATGTATCCCACCGAGGCAAAACAAAGAAAATTTACTGTAAATGAACATAAATACTTGTTTGGCTGCTTATTTGTTGGTGCTATTACAACCTACATCATTATTTTGTGCTTTATGCGTTAATGTCTAAGTAAATAGTGATAGTAATTAAACCATAGATTAGATTGTGAATATTAGTACAATTCATAGAATTCACATTTGTCATGTTGCACTTCTACTAATGACATGCAGCTCTCCTACTCTTCTTTTCTTTTTGCCTATTTAATCCGTGTATAAACACGTAAAGTCTCAGTGCTTTGAGATTTCCTGTTGTTAGTTATAATCCTTGTTGTAGTTAGTCATGTTGTAGTTAGTCAATGAGTCAAGTGTTTGTCTTAGGCTAGAAGTGAGTGGGTCATGTCAAGAAGTCTTAGGCTTTAAGACAGCCACTAATTAAAGTGGTTCTCTACTAGTTCCTTTCGGCTATAATAAGAAGGAAAGCCCAGCCAGCTGCAGCAATGGCAGCACCAAAGAGAAGCATGTAGTGCATCAATAAGAGAAAAGGCTCTCGCTGTATGAGGCAGCAAGTCACCAAAAACAGCATGTGTGTTTGTGCATGTTGTTAAAAAACACGCACAAACAGAGAGGAGCTGAGTGATTCAACTCCAATAGAAATAGAGGAGCTGAGTGATTCAGCTCCAACAGAAATAGGGGGCTGAGTGACTCAGCTAAGCTTCAGGTGCTAGTGTTGTGTGTGTGTGTGTGTGTAAGATATCAATAAAGACTCAGTGCTAGTAGTAGTCATGTGTGTGTATATAAGATATCAATAAAGCATCTCTGCTAGTAGTAGCCCTTTGTGTGGGTTTGAGAGTGTGTGAAACAAACAGCAAGCTGACGTACAAATCAAGAACTGATTCTTCTCCGGGATTCTCCACCATAGTTTCTCACTCAGTCTCGCTGCTGCATGTATCATAACACACATTGGACCTACAACAATAAAAATACACACAACTAATGGTTGTTCTAATGTTTATCTTCCTGGCATTTAAGTGTATGTAAATAATATTCAAAGTTGATGTTGAATCAACATATCCAATGATGTGCAAAACATAAGAAAGAGTGTTGTGGGTCATAATAAGTATCCATTTCAACAGATAATATCCCTCTTAATACAGAGATATAGTTATGATCATACCAATAGGTCCACTGAAGTTTAGAAGGTATGTCATTCAGCGCTAGGGCAGTGAATTCTGACATACCCATAGTTATAGAGCCTTCACTATTGCTAACCTCGCTAGCATGATCCTCAATCCTCATCAGAACATGTTAGTCAGTACATATGCAAGTATCAAAAAATTAAGACATAATGACTATTATGCGAGAAGGCAGAAGGCCGTGTAAATAACAACCAAAACGCATATATTTTGAAGGAATAGACAGACATACAACACCTGAAATAACTACTTACGGTAGCTTGCTTGGCGATAGTTCTCGTCCTCTTCTGCTTCGAGGACGCATTGGGAAATTTGAATATAAAAGACTCTGTTGAACACGAAGTGCAGTTCCAATTCCTTGAGTTCTAGCTGACCTCCTGAGGATGGAACATTTTAAGTTACATCTTACTAACAGAAACAAGACAGTTCCCTCCCACTCAAGGCATCAATAGGATTTTGAAGTACACAAAGGTTATGCAATGCATAATGAATCGTTGTTACTTAGTATTGAGCAAGTGAAGATATATATGCAGAACAAAACAACCCGTGATTGCTTTAATTTAAAGGTTAGCTGGTGTGGTCATGGTCGTGCTGCCAAAAGTTACAATCTGGAGCATTATTTTGTGCATCTATTGGTTTATATTTACTTAACTAAATAGTGATAGCAGTTCATAGAAAAGCAACAGTTCAATCCAAAATCTTTGCATTTTGGTGTGTGTTGAAATGCTGGTCATTTCCATTTTGGCTATTTGATCCATATATGTAGTTACTTACATCTGCTTTGAGGCTTCTGTTCTTTTATTAATTAATACATTTATTAAGGCTTGCAAACGAAACAACAACATAAAACTGGATATTAACAAACAGAAAAATAAAGAAACAAATGTTAAGACGTCATTCAGGTAATGTATTTATGGTTCAGTATAGCCTCAATAAGTGATCGATCGTTAGACCAAAATTAGAATTACTAAATAAATAGTTTAGTTTATAGGTAATGTATTTCCTGCAGTACCCATGCGTCATCTACATAAGCTGAATGAAAGTTTTACTATGCATGATAGAAGCGAATCTGAAAGAACTCCCAGTTATTATCATCAGCAAAATATAGAAATTTTACAACGTAAGAGTAACTAATGATCTTCCATCCCAGTTCTGATGGTAGTTCTATCTTGTGGAAACACAAAGACACATTCATTATAAAATGTTTCAGTACAGGTAACAGAAAAATAATTCACTGTGTATCATTTCAACAGAATCACGGTGAAACAAACAACAGACAATCACCACAACAAACACAAAGCAACAACTAACCATCAGACAAGCAAATGATCAGGTGACGAGTCTGAAATTTCTAGCTATACCAAAGGCTGTTGGATGGTGAAGAGCAGGAAATGTCATGGAAGGATGAGATACAGGGTACTAACTGCTACTGGAAAGAAAGACTGGATCACAACTGTCTATGGAAACAGGTTGAATTTATCGTTTCCCTCACAGGTATTCATCTATGACTGACCAAAAACTACTCTATGGCTGATTAAAAACTACCTCATACCATTTATTATGATCTAGCAAGTCGATATAACATTACAAGTACAATGTCTGATAATTTTCCAAGTAGCCATATGGGCTCGCTGAAGGAGGTCTGCATCTGGTTGGTGAAGGTACCAGGGGTGTGACTGCCGACGATACCGTTGGCGCCGGTGTGCTGCGCAAACATGAGGACGGCGCGTTAGCCGTAGGGCGGGCGGACTGGACGATGATGTCATGCGGGTTCTCGATGGCGACAATGACCCTCGCCGTGAACTGGAGCTTCTCCCATGTCTTTGCCCAAGTTGATGATGTAGATGCCTAGGAACCACAAACAAGGAATAGACGCATCACACTCCACAGTTCATCTCAAAGAAGGACAGAAGCATCATCACTTTGCGACAGCTACACCGATAAGCATCACGATCCGGAGCAGATCGACACGCTAACTAGTACATAGCGCAAGGCTAGATCCATGGAGACGACGATTGAACCTAGGCAACGCAGGCGAACGGCGGGATGAAGAGGGTTCCGAGCGTGCACGTATCGTCGGAGCGGCGCTTGTAGGCGTATCACTCCATCTGGAAGTCGCAGTTCTTGGTGCCGAGGTAGACGTCGGCGGCGAGCATCACCTGTATGTCCTGCTCCTTCTGGGACAGCGCCCGCGGGGCTTCTCCGGTCGTTGCCACCATGGTTGGTCGGGGACTCGAGCGTTCGGGTGGCGCCGGGAAGGAGAGGAGGGACGGGAGGGGTGTGAGCGGCGGCGCGAGCGGGGAGAGAGGGAGGGGGCGAGGGCTCTTATCTGCGGCGCCTCTAAACCATAGTCAGCTTTTGTAGTGAGATGAGATGACAGTGCTCCTTCGGCCCCCGTAATTAATGGACCAGCCCAGGTGACTATACATATGGCTTGCTATCTTTTATCTCACGAATTTGTTTTTTTGCCTAAAAAACGTGTATTCTTTTTAAAAATTTGAGATGATCTTTCAAAGTCTTTTTGTCAATAACAAATATCCATGTCAATTTTTTAGGTGACACGGTGAAAAAATGCATATCTGATGGAGAGTATTATCTTTTACTTTACATAATAATTAGTACTCCTTGTATAAACTAAAATAAGAGCTTTTATAGATAACTAAAGTAGTGATTTAAACACTCTTATACTCCCTCTGTCCCAAAATAACTGTCTCAACTTTATACTGGCTCTAGTATAAAATTGTACTAAACTTAAGACAATTATTTTGAAACGGAGGGAGTATTAGTTTACAGAGAGAGTAACAGCGTTTTCGACGGGGTGCATTGGAGTGAAGAGTTGGATCATCAATAGATTAACAAGCAAACACTATCATACTAACTGGCATTCTCATATCTTTGCTACATACTCCATTCGTCCTATAGTAAAACATCTTATATTGTGGAACGGGTGGAGTAGATTCCAGCAAGCATTCTCTGGAAGATAAATTTGTGTTGGGGAGAAAAATACATAGAAGATGAGCAAAAAAATGCAATCATGAAATTTCAGGCAACTACAACATTCGACGGGAAAGGTGCACTCATGAAATGTCACGCAATTGCAACATTCGGCAGAAATGCACAAGAAAACATAATCTTAGTTGCAAAATGAGTTTTTTTGTGAAGGACCTACCATATATTTGTTGTAAAATTGGACTAAATCATTTTTCTAAAATACTAGGACATATTTAATGTACAACCGACAAAATGGTTGGGTGTTGAAGACTTTTATCCACCTCTCGTGAAAAAGAAAAAATTTCGTTGAATCAGCTGGAAGAGGGTCAAATTTGAACTGCAGCTACATTATACTTTGCTCTTTATTTTTCCCAAAAATCATTTCTAGGTACAAAAATATCTATTTAATCAGAGAAACACCAAAATAATTTCAAGATTCAACCACTAGGTAGGAACGGTCACACCCGCTATTTTGACCGCATTTAGAAATGGTATGAAAAAAATCAAAAAAATCGAAAAATTGGAAAACTATTGCATTGTGTCATTATATGTGACAAAGTTACGAGGAAATTTAATCAACTTGTAATACGACAATTATTTTAAAAAGTGTTCTTAGAAATGGGCTATCATGTGTGAACATTCATGGCTTTCAAGCCAAATGATCAACCTTATGGCTACATTCATGACATAGTTTGTTGAAATGATCTCATATTATGCACAAGGGTGCATATTGGAATGACAAATAATGTTTATTAAGGAAGCTCTCATTTTCTTTGGATGGAAAATCCATTTTCCATTTTTCGAGCACCCAAAATGAGTTTTTTTTGTGAAGGACCTACCATACATTTGTTCCAAAATTGGACCAAATCATTTTTCTAAAATACTAGGGCATATTTAATGTACAATTGACAAAATGTTTGGGTGTTAAAAAGCTTTTATCCAACTCTCGTGAAAAAGACAAATTTATGTAGATTCGGCTAGAAGCGGGTTAAATTTGAACTTCAGTTGCATTATAGTTTGCTCTTTATTTTTCCAAAAAATTTATAGGTACATAAATATCTATTTAATCATAAATAAATGGTGTGGTGGCTTGACGTCGAGGTTTGGATGGTGGTCGAGGGCCCCTACTCCACAGCGCGTGACCTCCATGCCAGCCGCATGCTCACCGCCTGACCGTTGCGTTGCCACGCGTTCTGGGTGGAATAGGCATGTCTGGTGGCTTGGACAATCTCTCGGTAGGTGTTAGGAAGAAGAATACAATATAAGAATCTCACGAGGAGACTGAACTAAGCTCAAACATGAATTAGGAGCCAAGTGTTTGGTTAGCGGTGCGGGTAATGCACATAGATAATTGGCCTAAATTTTGACTGAGGATGATCATCTACTAAGGAAACTCTCTTGGCAAATTTTTAGCTCAAATGGATGAACCTAGGTGGCACTTGCTTTGCAAAGTAACACACTATGCAGAAATATGGATGTTGAAGCCCGGATCAAATGGATGAATGGATTGAGCTGAAATTTGGTGTATGGTGTTAATTTCGGCATATGAAGGCAGTGTAAAAAAATTATACCATTTGGACATGCCAAAGTGACACTTCCTTCACAATTTGCCAATCTGGACAGAAAATGGTAATTGAAACTGGGCTCACATAGATGATTGGATTGAGCTAAAATTTGGAGGAGGATGATAATTTGGGCACGTTAAGGCACTGTAAACATTTCATAAAATTTGGATAAACAAAAATTGTAATTCTTTCACAATGCTATCTACTAAACAGAATATTGGGAAAAATAATGAGGGAAATTGGCTGAATTAAATGAGCTAAAATTTGGTGGACTCAGGTTATATGGTCAGTTTCATCGCGTGGTGAATTTTCATCTACTATAAAGCATAATAAAATGCAGTTGCTTCATAAAATGAAAAAATATTACCAGAAACAAAGATTGGATGATGAGCTCACATGGATTGTTATATGGGGCTAAAATTTTCTGGAGAGCTATGTTTTGGGCGCATAAAAGATGTGGAAAAAATTCAACTCATCAGGACATTCCTATCTAGTACTTCATTCACAAAGTTGTTAGCTGAACGCAAACTTTAGAAATTTGTTGAGAAAGAATTACTAGGAAAATGGTTATGAAAGATTTCATGAGGCAACAATTTGGATAGGAAAGAGTGCCCGAAAAACATGAGGGTAATCAAATAAATAGAAATAACACTTCCTTCACAAAGTGCCATTCAGAACAAAATAGGAAAATAAATATTTCTGAATTATTTTTGAACTATGGAAGGAAGGGTTTTCACATATTTGAGGAATATATGATTCAAAGTATTAATGAGAATTTTTCGAGAATTTTTGGAATGACAGGATAGTAGGTTGCTTCGGAAACTAGGCGGGTTTGGCGTGTGACATAGAATGGACCCATGAGTGACGTGTCAATATAGTTAGAACATGTTTCGACATTTTTATAATCGTTGTGAAAGTTATGACAATCTCATCTTATGCGGTTACGACGTTTTTGACTCACATCATCGTAATTTATATGTACATTTGATCCCCTCAAACGGTTTACGACAATCTCGGATGAAATCGTCATAGATTTATGACGAATTTATCCACGACGTCTTAAAAAACGTCATGTATGAGCATATTTCTTGTAGTGACAGTAGTATTCCGCAGTGTCGCAGTCGCGACACCGCATCCATAGCAAGACCGTCTAGGCGGACACCATGTAGTCGGCCCATAGCCCGCACGTGCACAGGCGACGCCAAAGGTCTCCTACTCTTCCGAGAGGCCCGCCGTGAGACTGGAGGCAAGGTCATCGGGACCGAAGCAGGTCACCCCCTCAGGGAGTGGCTCACTCCGTCGTCATCCTCACGACCGTAGGCCAAGCCCCAATCAGTGGTGGTGTCATGAGAGCGGCGATTACTGGGCCCCCGAGTTCAATGCTTGAACCATCATCACACATTAGGTGATCGATCGACCGCGGGCAGGCCGGGGAGTGTCTGGCCTCGAGTGCTTCGGCCGACACATCCGAGAAGCCGGAATCCCCTCCAACTACCAATTAGCCATGGGGATTGGCAAATTTAATGGCGAGTCGAAGCCAGAGACCTAGCTGGAAGACTACCGAGTGGCCGTCCAGATCGGCAGCAACGATGACTACGTCGCGATGAAGTGCGTGCCCCTCATGTTTGACGGGTCCGCGAGGGCGTGGCTCAACCAGCTACCCCCAACAACATCCACAGCTAGGGCGATCTCCTCCATGTGTTCATCAAGACATTCGAGGGCACGTCCAAACGCCCAGGCGGACTGACGGAGTTGCAACACTTTGTCCAGAAGACCAACGAGACTCTCCAGGAGTGCATTCAGCGGTGGATCACTCTCAACAACACCGTTGAAAACGTCACCGAGAACCAGGCCACGTGCGCTTTCAAAGGAGGCACTCGGTATCAAGAGCTCATCCTCAAGTTTGGCCGATCGGGAGACCTGTCTCTCGGTAGGTCCATGGAGATCGCCAATCGATACGCGCATAGCGAGGAAGAAGACCGCCTCCGCAGCGGCAAGGGACGAGCTAGCGAAGTCCCTCAGTCGGGTAACGTTGGAAAAAAGCAAAAGTGAAGAGGCGACCCATCGGGTAAAGCCGAAGTAGCTCCTGTCCCATGGCAGGGCCAAAGGAAAACCAAGAAGAAGAAGGATTGGGCTCGCAAGAAGAAAGCCGAGTCGAAGAGCAATCTGCTAGACCACCCGTGTTCGATCCATTCTCGCAAAGACGAGGAGGGAGAGACTATCCCCACCAAGCACACGGCTCGTGAATGCCAACTTCTCCAGACGGAGATGGTCGGAGAGGCCTTTGGAGACAAGGAGGTTGAGGACCACCCTATGGATGCCTCTGGGTATCCTAACATTTAGGCGACCCTCATGATCTTCGCCAACGTGGAGAGTAAGAGCCGATTGAAAGTTTTCAATCGGGAGGTGAACATGGCAGCTCGAGCTATCACAAAGTACCTCGACTGGGCAAAAATGCCCGTCACCTTCGACCAGATAGACCACCCAGAAAGCATAGCCACCCCCGGGAGGCAGGCTCTGGTGGTTGACCCCGCGGTCAATGGGATCCGACTACGAAAAGTCCTCATGGACGGAGGCAGCAGCCTCAACATCATCTACGTGGACAGTCTCAAGGCCTTGGACATCCCCTTGTCCCGTTTGAGCAAGAGCAACATGAAGTTCCACGGCGTCATCCCTGGGAAGAAAGCCGAGTCACTCGGTTAGATCACTTTGAGCATTGTATTAGATAATGAGAATTTTGTTAGCAAGGAGAGGTTGACCTTTGAGGTGGCCGAATTTTGCAGCACCTATCACGGCATCCTGGGTAGGCCCGCCTACGCACGTTTCGTGGCACACCATGTTACGTCTATTTTAAACTTAATATGCCAGGGCCGGAGGGTGTGATAACGATGAATGGCAATCAGAAGGTTGCCAAAGAATGCCTCCAGCAAGGCTCTAGGATCGCCAACGAGCAGGTCCTTGCAGCCGAGCTAGATGGGTACAAGAAGGCAGTGGACACCGCAGATCTGCTCAAGTCGAAGCGGCCAGCCATTGAATCCGCCTTTCAGTCGGCCGGCGACACGAAGCAGGTTCAGATCCACCCTACCGATCTGAGTGCCGGCGCGACCAGTATCTCCACCTCACTCGGAGACAAATAGGAAGCCTTGCTCATCCAGTTCCTCCATGAGAGCTGGGACATCTTTGCATGTAAGCCGTCTAACATGTCGGGGATCCCTACGGAGCTGGCTGAGCATTGCCTCCGAGTGGACCTGAAGATCAAGCCCGTCAAGGAGTACCTGTGCTGCTCCTCCGCGGAGAAGCGTAAGACAATCGACAAGGAGATCACTCGGCCCCTAGCTGCCGAGTTCATCCGCGAGGTCTACCACTCTGAGTGGTTCGCGAACATTGTTCTGGTGCCAAAGAATAACAATATGCTCTGAATGTGTATTGACTATCGAGCCTGCCCGACGGATCACTTCCCTTTGCCTCACATAGATAAAATCGTGGATTCTACTACCGGATGTGAACACCTGTTGTTCGTGGATGCGTACTCCAGGTACCACCAGATCCAAATGTATGGACCGAATGAAATAAAGACAGCCTTCATCACCCCATTTAGGTATTTTTGCTACATCACGATGTCATTCTCAAAAATGCTGGAACTACATTCCAGCGTATCATTCAAAAAAATTTGCAGAAACAAATCAGTAGGAATGTCGAAGCTTACATGGACGACATCATGGTCAAGTCCAGGAAAGGTTTCGACCTCCTGACCGACCTCGCCGAAACCTTCGCGAACCTTTGATGATTCGAGATCAAGCAAAACCTGGCCAAGTACACCTTCGGTGTACCGGCTGGTAAGCTACTCGGTTTTCTCATTTCCATGTGAGGGATCGATGCTAACCCCGACAAGATCGGATCCATTGTCCATATGAGACGGCCGAAGCGCATCCATGATGTGCAAAGGCTTACGGGCTGCCTCGCGGACCTTGGTTCATTCATTTCGCGACTCGGTGATAAGGCCCTGCCTCTCTACCATCTGATGAAGAAATCCGACACGTTCGAGTGGACCGAGGAGGCGCAAGTCGCATTCGACAAACTCAAGGCCCTACATTCCACCCAGTCGGTGTTGGCTGCTCCGAGCCGCCAGGAGCCCTTCCTCTTGTACATCGCTGCCACTAGCCAAGTGGTTAGCACCATATTCAACATGGAGCGGGAAGAATCGGGCAAAGCTTACAAGGTTCAAAGACCAATCTACTACATTTTCTGAAGTGTTGACCCCTTCAAAACAAAGGTATCTACACTATTAGAAGCTGGTCTATGGGATCTACGTGACCGTGAAGAAGGTGGCCCGCTATTTCCAAAACCACTCGGTCAGTGTCATCAGCGACGCTCCCTTAATGGAAATTCTGCACAATCAGGACGCAACTGGCCGAGTCGCCAAATGGGTGATTGAACTCTTACCACTCAAGATGAAGTTTGAAGCCAAGAAAGCAATCAAGTCTCAGGCCCTGGCATATTTCCTTGCTGGGCGGTTAGAGCAAGAGCAGCCTGCTCCAGTTGTCACCGGACATTGGACTATGTTCTTTGATGGATCCAAGATGCTCCATGGCTCGGGGCTTGGGGTGATTACTGTTTCCCCCAACGAATACCAATTGAGCTACGTGCTCCAAATTCACTTCATTTGTCCAACAATGAGGCCGAGTATGAGGCCCTCCTGTATGGGCTCCGCATGGCCATCTCACTCGGTATACGCTGATACGTCTCCATCGTATCTACTTTTCGAAACTGTTGTGCCCTTGTTTTGGACTCTAATTTGCATGATTTGAATGGAACTAACTTGGACTGACGCTTTTTTCAGCAGACTTGCCTTGGTGTTATTTTTGTGCAGAAATCAAAGTTCTCCAAACGTCCTGAAAATCTACGGGGAGCAGTTTTGGAAAATATAAAAAATATATGCGCCAAGTTCAACCTGAGGGGGTGGGCCAGTGGGCCACAAACCCTAGCTCCGACACCACCCCCTGGCGGCGGTGGGCAGGCTTGTGGGGCCCACACAGCTTTGCCGCCCCCAACCTCAGGTCTATAAGTGCACTTTCATCCTAGAAAAAGTAAAAAAGAGAAGTTTTCATCGCGTTTGCGATATGGAGGCGCCGCCACAACCTGTTTTTCATCTTGAGGGCAAATCTAGAGTCCGTCTTGGGCTCCGGAGAGGGGAAATCGTCGCCATCGTCATCATCAACCTTCTTCCCTCTCCAATTCCATGAAGCTCTTCATCGTTCGTGAGTAATCTATTCGTAGGCTTGCTGGGCGGTGATGAGTAGGATGAGATCTATCATGTAATCGAGCTAGTTTTGATGGGGATTGATCCCTAGTATCCACTATGTTCTGAGATTGATGTTGCTACTACTTTGCCATGCTTAATGCTTGTCACTAGGGCCCGAGTGCCATGATTTCAGATCTGAAATTATTATGTTGTCACCAATATATGTGTGTTTTAGATCCGATCTTGCAAGTTGTAGTTACCTACTATGTGTTATGATCCGGCAACCCCGGAGTGACAATAACCGGAACCACTCCCGATGATGACCATAGTTTGAGGAGTTCATGTGTTCACCAAGTGCTAATGCGTTGGTCCGATTCTTTATTAAAAGGAGAACCTTAATATCCCGTAGTTTCCTTTTGGACCCCGCTGCCACGGGTGGGATGGACAATGGATGTCATGCAAGTTCTTTTCCCTAAGCACGTATGACGACACATGTAATGCATGCCTACATCACATTGACGAACGGGAGCTAGCCACATATCTCTCCGTGTTATAACTGTTGCATGATGAATATCATCCAAACAAATCACCGACCCATTGCCTACGACTTTGTCCTACTCCTGCTGTTACTTGTCTTGCTCTGCTGCTACTGTTGCTACTACTATCGCTTGCTACTGTTGCTACTTGCTACTGCTGTCACTACTGTTGTTCCTTGCCACTGCTGTTACTCGTTACTTTGATGTTACTACTTTGCTTGCAGATACTAATCTTTCAGGTGTGGTTGAATCTGACAAATTTAGCTGCTAATACTTGAGAGTATTCTCTCACCTCCCCTTCATGCGAATCAACAAATTTGGGTCGAATACTCTACCCTCAAAAACTTCTACGATCCCACGCGTTGGTGGGCGTCAACATCATTCTTCTAGTTTCGATTGTCGGAGAGTGCTAATAGCATTCTTCTGTTGCCGTTGCAAATGGGAAGAACAGGTGACATCAAGCATTTTTCTGGCGCCGTTGCCGGGGAGGTATTGCTATATTCTCTGAGTCACTTGGGATTTATATCTGCTGATCACTATGAAGAATCTGAAGGATCCGAAGACCAAAGTCTTGCCCTCAACTATGAGGGGAGGTAAGGAATTGCCATCTAGGTCTGCACTTGATTCACCTTCAGTTATGAGTAAGTTTGCGACATCACCTCCTGCTACAAATCTTGATATGTAGCATGTGCTTGATGATGCTTGTGATACTACTGCTAGAGATGCTATGCTTGATACTATGCCTGATACTACTAGAAATGCTATGCTTGATACTATGCCTGATGATACTATGCCTGATACTATGCCTGATGCTATGCCTGATACTGCTAGAGATGTTATGCTTGATACTGCTTTGCCTCATGATGCTAGAGATGCTATTTTGCCTGATGATGCTATGCTTGATAGTGCTAGAGATACTACTTTGCCTGATGTTCCACTAGGGGTATTCCTTGATGCTCATATTGCTAGAGTTACTGCCAATGCTCGTGATGCTTCTGATACTGCCGATACTATTGAGATAGAACCTGCTTTTGCTCCTGGTAGATCTAGCTCTCCTAGATATGAATTGCCTCATATACGTGAGGGTTACGGTATGGAGGGAGAGATAGCTGAGGATTTTCTTGCATGTAAGGATGCCTATGACGCTGAGAAATTACTTCTCAAGTGGAAGGAAAAATTTCGGGAAGCTAAGATGAAATACGACCCGAAGTTTGCCACTTCACCTATCTTTTTCACCGATAAGGATTATGAATTCTTCTGTCGATCCTGAGATAATCTCTCTAGTCGAATCCGATCCTTTTCACGGTTATGAGTCTGAGACGGTCGTAGCCCATCTTGCCAAACTACATGATATAGCCACCCTATTCACTAATGAGGAGAAGATCCGCCACTACTACATCCTAAAGTTGTTTCTTTTCTCTCTAAATGATGATGCTAAAGCCTGGTTCACCTCTCTTGCTCCTGGATGTGTGAGTAGTCCCCAGGAGATGGTCTATTACTTCTGTGATAAATATTTCCATGCCCATAAGAAGCAAGCTGCCTTGCAGGAAATATACAACTTTGCTCAACTCCAAGAAGAGAGTCTTCCACAAGCTTGGGGGAGGCTCGTCCAGCTACAAAATGCTTTGCCTGATCACCCTCTTAAGAAGAACGAGATACTTGATATCCTCTATAAAGGACTTACCGATGCCTCTAGAGAACACCTAGATAGTTGTGCCGGTTGTGTTTTTAGGGAACGAACTATAGAACAAGATGAGACTCTACTGAATAACATCTTGATCAACGATAATGCTTGGACTATTCCCGAACCACCTCCTAAGCCAACTCCTAAGAAAAGATGTATTCTATTCCTCAGTCCCGAAGATATGCAAGAAGACAAGAAATCTATGCAAGAGAAAGGCATTAGATCTGAAGATGTCAAAAATCTACCACCTATCAAAGAGATCCATGGTCTCGATAACCCGATACAGGTAGTAGAAGTGAATTCTCTGCGTAGGTTTGATGAGAGTGATATTCCTTTTGATAAACCTGCTAGCCTATGCTTTGATGAATTTGACAACTTTGTTGCCAAACAACAGAGTTTCAATGATTATGTTAGTAGACATTTGGGACAAAGTACTCGTACGCTTAGCCATTTAAGTGCTTGGGTAGACAGAAATGTCAACGATCTGAAGCTTCTGAGTAAACATGCCTCTATGATTACTACTCAGGTAGAACAAGTACTTAAAGCTCATAATGACTTGCTCAATGAATTAAATGACAACTCTGTTAGAGTCATTACTAGAGGAGGCAAAATGACTCAGGAGCCTTTGTATCTTGAAGGTCATCCTAAGAGAATCGATCAAGATTCTCAAGGAATCAATGCTGATACACCCAATCATCCTAAGGAGAAGAAGAAGGATGATAGAATCCTACATGCCAGTTCACCAAATATGATCACACCTGAAGAACCTAATGATATTTTTGCGTCTGATGCAGAAACACAATCTGGTGATGAACATGAACCTGGTGACAATATGGACAGTGATGTTCATAATAATGCTTAACCTAGCAATGATGAGGATGTGGAGATTGAACCTACGGTTAATACTGTTTACCCACAACCTAAGAAATATGATAAGAATGACTTCACTGCTAGGAAGCATGGTAAAGAAAGGGAGCCATGGGTTCAGTGACCTATGCCCTTTGCTCCTAAGCCATCCAAGAAAAGGATGATGAGGATTTTGAGCGCTTCGTTGAGATGATAAGACCCATCTTTCTGCAGATGCGGTTAACTGATATGCTCAAGATGTCTCCGTATGCCAAGTACATGAAAGATATCGTGAGTAATAAACGGAAGATACCAAATCTTAAGATCTCCACTATGCTTGCCAATTACACTTTCAAAGGTGGAACTCCTAAGAAACTTGGTGATCCTGGAGTGCCCACTATACCTTGCTCTATTAAAGGAAACTACGTAAGAACTGCCTTATGTGACCTTGGAGCTGGTGTTAGTGTTATGCCACTTTATCTTTATCGTAGACTTGAGTTGGATAAGTTGACACCCACTGAAATTTCTCAGAAAATGGCCGACAAATCAACTTCTTTCCCTATCGGCATTTGCGAGGATGTTCCTGCTGTGGTTGCTAGCACCACTATCTTAACAGACTTTGTTATCTTGGATATTCCCGAGGACGATGCCATGGCTGTCATCCTCGGAAGACCCTTTTTAAACACTGCAGGGGCTGTTATAGATTGCAACAAAGGAAATGTCACTTTCCATGTCCACGGTGATGAGCACACATTGCACTTTCTGAAGAAACAATATCAACTACATTGCATCAATGCTATCGAAAAGACTTCATTGATTCTCATTGGGAGCTTTGAATGCCCTATTCCTCGTGTCAAGATGAAGTATGATTTGCTTGTTGGGGAGATACATATTCCCATTGAGGTGACTTAGTGGCTATTTGAAAATTCTCCATTCTCTCTTGCGATTCAAGAAAGCTTTGTCATAAGGATTTGATCAACCCCATTGACGGATTTCTTTCGATGACCATGAAACGGATGAATCAAGGAGTCACATACCTCTGTTTTAAAGCTTTCATTTTCTTTTGCTTAGAAGAAAAATGATAGAATTAGTTTAGCTTTTCCTGTTTTCTGCTTTAGCATCCCGGAGAAAAATACCTCGAAAATAAAAGTTCTCCGATGGTCCGGAAAATTTAGTATGATTTTTTCTGGAGTTTTTGAAAATTACTGGGCCTGAGAGATGGCCTGGGGGCCAGACAAGTGGGCCACAAGTTCTGCCACCGCCACCTACCCCCTGGTGGCGGAGTGCAAGCTTGTGGGGCCCACAGGCACCCCCTCCACTCATTCCAGCTCCCAGCCTCTTCTTCCACCTCCAGAAAAAATTGTTTCGCAGCTCAAACCCGTGTTCTTGCTCATTTGGCTATGATTTTCGATCTCCTTGCTCAAAGTACCATTCTCCGAACCATTTTGGGGAAATTACTCCTTGGTAAGTGAATCCTCCATTGGTCCAATTAGTTTTTGCTCTAGTGCTTTATCCTTCGCGTATTCTTGCTACCTTGGTGACCCTGTTCTTGAGCTTGAAATCTTGATTTTAGCTGGTCCCAAGTAGTTTTAGCACGTGATACGGTCTCTAGGCACTAGTAGGAGTAGTTGCTACAAGGTGTGGTTGCTCTTTATTCACCCTTCCCTTGAACTTCAAAAATTTCAGCAAAAGGAAATTATGTTGAGGAGGAAGTTTCATGGTGGTTCCTCAAGTAAGAAGGGTCCTCGTCTTTCTTTTCGGGAGCCCGAACCTTTAAAACTAAGGGACGCACCGGTACAACCATGTGAATGGCCTTCCGACGAGTTCATGATCGAAGCAGGTTTCAAGGATGAGTTTGATACACTTGTCGGCAATGCCGGGTTAGAAGAATTCCTCTCAAATAAATGTGAACAGTATGCTATGCTCACTGCCTCTTTCGTGCGTATATTTAAATTTTCAGTTGGCCGTGACTCATCCATACTGTTTGATCTGTACGATAAATCCTATACCGTGGATTTGGAGGATTTCAATAGGATTTGCAAGATACCCGTTGGGGGTAGTATTAATGATCCTTCTAAGTCTTCGGTCAGAGACTTTGTCTCCAATATAACTGTTGGAGAAACCAGAGATATCACACAAGCCACCATAGGAAGCATCCATTTCCCTGCCTTGCACTACCATGCCCTCTTCATAGGTAGGTGCATTAACAGCAAGGGTGCACATTGTCACCTATGCGCTTTCGACCTTAGTATCCTTAAGATCGCAGTAACAGGTGGCAGGAGCTTCAATATGGGAGCTATAATAGCAAGGAGGCTGAATAAAAATTCCAGTGAGGGGGATTTCTTTGGTGGAGTTTATGCTACACGCTTAGCAAAGTTTCTTGGAGTAACCATCCATCCAGAAGACCCTCCTCTCCGTACAGCCTACCTTGATCGTGTCGCTCTAACACGCTACCAGTTCCTTGAGAGAGATCATGGATCCCTCCTATACCGCTTGATATTTAACCAACAGCGTGTTTTCCATATTACCCTTCCTGCTCCTGCTTTCTATGACTTTCAGGTAAAACGAAGATACTACGTGACCATAGGAGAGCCAGAGGAGTATGAGAGGAAGGCGACTGCTGCTCGACTTCGTGAGGCAGCTATTCAGGCAGTGGCTGCAACACTCCCGTATAACACCCATTATGATTTTGGGTTTCGCGAGGACCATCCATGGGAGTAGACCAAGCTAGGCCAAAATCCTAAGCTTGGGGGAGTACGTGTTCTCACCAACTTGACATTCATAGTTATGCTTTCACTTTGTTAGCCGGTGTTCACACTTTGCCACTGTATTATCCATGCTAGTTTATTTTCGTTTTCTTCTTTTCTTGTTTTGTGTCCTTTTGAGAAAGCCCAAAAAGATTTTTGTTTCTTCTTTTGCTTGTTGGGAGCTTTCCCGTGTAAATAGTTTTCTTTTTCTTTGGGTCAAGGTAGAAGATATTGGTTACAATGTTTATTGGTTCTTACATGCTTACCTGTTTAGCTTTCAAAGAGCCATATTACTTTGTCTTCTCCTTTGTGTTTGCCTGTAGATTCATCTTAGTCCAATGCGCTTATTATTGTTCACATCGTTCGATCGTGCAAATGAAAGGCCACAATGATGATATATGATGAAGTCACTGAGACTGAAAAGCTGGTATGAACTCTATCTATTTTGTTTTTGTCAATATGACTAGCATGTCGACCTAGATTTAGCTTTGTTGTGAGAGAACCATGTTTGCAATGACAACTTAGAGATCATAGTTTTTGATGCCATGCTTATTTAGGTGAGAGCTTATAATGATTTGTCTTGATTGCCAACATAGATTTTGAGATGACTATGATGTAGTATGACAGGATGGTATTCCCCTTTGAATGTTTCAAGTGGCTTGACTTGGCGCATGTTCATGCATGTAGTTGAAACAAAATCAACATAGCCTCTATGATGTTCGTGTTCATGGTGATTTATATCCTGTTCATGCTTGCATTTAATGTTAGTCAAACTCATTGCATCTTGATGACTGTTGCCGCTCTTTAGTTGGTCGCTTCCCAGTCTTTTGCTAGCCTTCACTTGTACTAAGCAGAATACTGCTTGTGCATTCACTTCCATAAACCCAAAAGTTTTTCCATGAGAGTCCACCATACCTACCTAGTTGCGGTATTTACCCGCCGTTCCAAGTAAATTTGCATGTGCCACTCTCTAAACCATGAAGAAATAGTTTGTTTTGCATGCCCGAACCGCTCATGTGGTGACAGGGGGCTATTGGTATCTTCCATGCTAGGAGTGTTATCCTCGACATGTGTTTATTCACAGTCATTCACGAGAAAGGGGCCGGTAATTGGAATGCCCAGTTCAACGCTTAAATCAAAAACATAATTGTAAAACAAGAATCCCCCCAGATTGCTGTTAGTATGGACGGTACCCCAGGATTCGACTAGCCGTGGAGTGTGATTGATTGGTGGTGGGGGAGTTAAAACTTTACTTTTCTGTTTGGGAACCGCCTATAGCATGAGTAGCATGGAAGATATTGAGAACTCTTGGTCATTGCGTTGGCAATGAAAGCATGCCACCCAAAATTATTATCTCTGTTTTCAAAGCTTGAGCTCTGGCACCTCTGCAAATAAATGCTTCCCTCTGCGAAGGGCATGTCTATTTATTTTCCTGTTGAGTCATCCTCCTCTTATATAAGCACCAATTAGAGAGCACCTCTGTCATTTTTATGCTTTGCTTTTGATTGATATTGAGTATGACTATGACTGGATCTTCGTTGCTATGAATTACAATGTTTAGTCAGCCCTTGATCTTTGAAAGTGCTCTGCATTTATGTTTTGCGGTCTCAGAAAGAGCTAGCGAGATACCACCTATTCATATTGCTTCATGCTTGTTTTGATTGAAGTGTTGGTATTTGAAACTCATTATTATTTGCTCGTTAGCTGATTATGCCATTGATATTAGTTTACCGTGAGACCTTTGTGTCACTTGCTTATGTGATTAACTTGTCATCTTGCTGAAATTCTGGTTATGAGTTAAACATAGTTGCAATTTCAAGATCAAACAGAGTTTGTCAAAGTGTTTCTTTCTCTCTCAGTTTGTCAACTGAGTTGCTTGAGGACAAGCAAGGTTTTAAGCTTGGGGGAGTTGATACGTCTCCATCATATCTACTTTTCCAATCTCTTTTGCCCTTGTTTTGGACTCTAATTTGCATGATTTGAATGGAACTAACCTGGACTGACGCTGTTTTCAGCAGAATTGCCTTGGTGTTATTTTTGTGCAGAAATCAAAGTTCTCCAAACGTCCTGAAAATTTACGGGGAGCAGTTTTGGAAAATATAAAAAATATCTGCGTCAAGTTCCACTTGAGGGGGTGGGCCAGTGGGCCACAAGCCCGGGCTCTGCCACCACCCCCTGGTGGCGGTGGGCAGGCTTGTGGGGCCCACATGGCTCTGCCGCCCCCAACCTCAGGTCTAGAAGTTCACTTTCGTCCCAAAAAAAATAAAAAGAGAAGTTTTCGTCGCGTTTGCGATACGGAGGCGCCGCCACAACATGTTCTTCATCTGGAGGGCAGATCTGGAGTCCGTCTTGGGCTCCGGAGAGGGGAAATCGTCACCATCGTCATCATCAACCTTCTTCCCTCTCCAATTCCATGAAGCTCTTCTTCGTTCGTGAGTAATCTATTCGTAGGCTCGCTAGGCGGTGATGAGTAGGATGAGATCTATCATGTAATCGAGTTAGTTTTGATGGGGATTGATCCCTAGTATCCACTATGTTCTGAGGTTGATGTTGCTACTACTTTGTCATGCTTAATGCTTGTCACTAGGGCCCGAGTGCCATGATTTCAGATCTGAAATTATTATGTTGTCACCAATATATGTGTGTTTTAGATCCGATCTTGCAAGTTGTAGTTACCTACTATGTGTTATGATCCGGCAACCCCGGAGTGACAATAACCGGAACCACTCCCGGTGATGACCATAGTATGAGGAGTTCATGTGTTCACCAAGTGCTAATGCGTTTGTCCAGTTCTTTATTAAAAGGAGAACCTTAATATCCCACAGTTTCCATTTGGACCCCGCTGCCACGGGAGGGATAAACAATAGATGTCATGCAAGTTCTTTCCCTAAGCACGTATGACGACACACGGAATGCATGCCTACATCACATTGATGAACGGGAGCTAGCCACATACCTCTCCGTGTTATAACTGTTGCATGATGAATATCATACAAACAAATCACCGACCAATTGCCTACGAGTTTGTCCTACTGTTGTTGTTACTTGTCTTGCTCTGCTGCTACTGTTGCTAATACTGTCGCTTGCTACTGTTGCTACTTGCTACTGCTGTCACTACTACTGTTCCTTTCCACTGCCGTTACTCGTTACTTTGTTGTTACTACTTTGCTTGCAGATACTAATCTTTCAGGTGTGGTTGAATCTGACAAATTCAGCTGCTAATACTTGAGAGTATTCTCTCACCTCCCGTCGTGCGAATCAACAAATTTGGGTCGAATACTCTACCCTCGAAAACTGCTACGATCCCACGCGCTGGTGGGCGTTAACAACATTCTTCTAGTTTCGATTGCCGGAGAGTGCTAACAACATTCTTCTGTTGCTGTTGCAAAGGGGAAGAACAATTGACATCATACGCCAATTGATGATTTACGGCGACTCGGATCTCGTTGTCAACCAAGTCATGAGGGAATGGGACATTCGAAGCCCAACAATGAAAGCCTAGTGCAGCATGGTCAGGAAGTTAGAGAAGAACTTTCATGGATTGGAACTACACCATGTGCCCCAAGCTAAGAACCAAGTGATACGTCTCCGTCGTATCTATAATTTTTTATTGTTTCATGCCAATATTCTACAACTTTCATATACTTTTGGCAACTTTTTATACTATTTTTGGGACTAACATATTGATCCAGTGCACAGTGCCAATTCCTGTTCGTTGCATGTTTTTTGTTTCGGAGATTATCCATACCAAACGAAGTCCAAACGCAATAAAAAAACCTACGGGGATTTTTTTGGAACATTTATGAATTTTGGGAAGAAGAATCAACGCGAAACGGTGCCCGAGGGGGTCACAAGCCCCCTAGCCGCGGGCTGGGGGTGTGGCCGTGCCTGGCAGGCTTGTGACCAATCCCTTAGGAGTTTGGGGCCCTTCTCTCACCACAAGAAATATAATATCCGGAAGAAAATCGTGTTAAAATTTGAGCCCAATCGGGGTTACGGATCTCCGAGAATTTAAGAAACGGTGAAAGGCAGAATCTGGGAGCGCAGAAACAGAAGGACACAGAGAGAGAGATCCAATCTCGGAGGGGCTCTCGCCCATCCGCCACCATGGAGACAGTGGACCAGAGGGGAAACCCTTCTCCCATTTATGGAGGAGGTCAAGGAAGAAGAAGAAGAAGAAGGGGGGCTCTCTCGAGCTCTCTCCCAGCGGCGCCGGAACGCCGCCCGGGGAATCATCGTGTGATGGTGATCTACACCAACACCTCTGTCATCTTCACCAACACCTCCATCACCTTCCCCCATCTATATTCAGAGATCCACTCTCCCGCAACCCGCTGTACCCTCTACTTGAACATGGTGCTTTATGCTTCATATTATTATCCAATGATGTGTTGCCATCCTATGATGTCTGAGTAGATTTTTGTTGTCCTATCGGTGATTCATGAATTGCTATGAATGGTTTAATTTACTTGTGGTTATGTTGCTGTCCTTTGGTGCCCATCATATGAGAGCAGACGTGGATCACACCATAGGGTTAGTAGTATGTTGATAGGACAATGTATTGGAGGGCAAGGGTGACAGAAGCTTCAGCCTAGCATAGAAATTGATGCATATGAGATTCAAGGGGGGCCAATATATCTTATTGCTATGGTTGGGTTTTACCTTAATGAACGTTAGTAGTTGCGGATCCTTTCTAATAGTTCCAATCATAAGTGCATAGAATTCCAAGTAAGGGATGACATACTAGTAGTGTCCTCTCCCACATAAAACTTGCTATCGGTCTAGTAACATAGTCAATTTCTTAGGGACAATTCCGCAACTCCTACCACCACTTTTCCACACTCGTTAAACTAACGTAATTGTTTCTTTATCTAACCAGCCCATAATTTTTATTTAAGTGTTCTTTGTTTTCTCACAAACCTATCCTATCACTCCTACAAAGTACTTCTAGTTTCATACTTGTTCTATGTAAAGCGAACGTAAAGTGTGCGTAGAGTTGTATCGGTGGTCGATAGAACTTGAGGGAATATTTGTCCTACCTTTAGCTCCTCGTTGGCTTCGACACTCTTACTTGTCGAGAAAGGCTACAATCGATCCCCTATACTTGTGGGTTTTCACCAAGCAGCTGACGACTTGGCGAAGATCGGGTCCACTCGGAGGATTGTTCCAAAGGGCGTGTTCCTCGAGCACCTATGCGCCCCTCGGTCAAGGAGGATCCTTTGAGTGAGGAGCCCCACAAGCAATCAGTACGTTCGATCCAACTTCGGTTGATGTCTCGGTCGTGGTCGGCCTCATCCATGACATGCTGGTCATCACTCCCAAATTGACACAACCTTATTTAGCTTACCTGCTCCGTCATGAGCTTCCCAAGGATGAGGAGGAAGCCCGCCAGATTGTTCGACGGTCTAAAGCTTTTGAAGTACTCGGAGACAAACTATACAAGAAGAGTGTCAGAGGAGTCAGCCAGAAGTGCATCTCTCCGGAGGAAGGGCTTCAAATCCTGCACGAGATCCACTCGGGAACCTGCGGACACCATGTGTCCTCTCGGATCTTGGTGGCAAAGGCCTTCCGAGCGGAGTTTTCTTGGCCCCGTGCCAATCAAGCGGCAAAGGACAACGTGGACCTGTGCATCGGATGCCAGTTCTAGAAGAACCAGTCGCACAAACCAGCATCCGCGCTGAAGACGATCCCGCTCACTTGGCCATTGGGGACTCGACATTGTCGGCTCTCTATGCACTGGGTCGAGTGGATTCACCCACCTGCTAGTCGAGGTGGATAAGTTCACCAAGTGGGTCGAAGCCGAACCGATCAAAAGCTTGGACTTGACGATTTGTGCTACCTCATGAGCTTGCGTAGGTTTTCCCTTGAAGAGGAAAGGGTGATGCAGCGAAGTAGATAAGTATTTCCCTCAGTTTGTTTAGAACCAAGGTATCAATCCAATAGGAGGAACAAGCAAGGCCCCAATAGTAGTACCTACACAAATAATCAAACACTTGCACCCAACGCTATAAAAGGGTTGTTAATCCCTTCAGAGTTATTTGCAAGGATGAGATCTGATAGAGATAGATATAAAATATTGCGGAAACAAAAGTAAATAAATTGCCGCAAAGTATTTTTGGTACTTTTGGTTTGTGGATCAGAAAATATCATATGGAAAATAGACCCGGGGGTCATAGGTTTCACTAGAGGCTTCTCTCATAAAGGAAAATAATACGGTGGGTGAATAAATTATTGTCGAGCAATTGATAGAAAAGAAAATAATTATGAAGGTATCTAAGGAAATGATTATGCATACAGGCATCACGTCTGTGTCAAGTAGACCGAAACGATTCTGCATCTACTACTATTACTCCACACATCGACTGACTCCTGCCTGCATCTAGAGTATTAAGTTCATGAAGAATAGAGTAACGCATTAAGTAATATGACATGATGTACAGGGATAATATCAAGCAATATGATGAAAACCCCATCTTTTTATCCTTGATGGCAACAATACAATACGTGCCTCTCTACCCCTACTTTGTCACTGGGCGAGAACCCCGCAAGATTGAACCCAAAACTAAGCACTTCTCCCATTGCAAGAATTACCAGTCTAGTTGGCCAAACCAAACCAATAATTCGAAGAGACTTGCAAAGATATGAAATCATGCATATAAGAATTCAGAAGAGACTCAAATAATATTCATAGATAATCTGAACATAAACTCACAGTTCATCGGATCTCGACAAACACACCGCAAAAGAGTATTACATCGGATATATCTCCATGAAGATCATGAAGAACATGGTTTTGAAGATCGAAGAGAGAGAATAAGTCATGTAGCGACTAGCTATGGACCCGTAGGTCTGTGGCGAACTACTCACACATCATCGGAGGGGCAATGGAGTTGATGTAGATGCCCTCCGTGATCAATTCCTTCTCCGACAGATTACTAGGAAAGGCTTCTAGATTGGATCTCTCGGGAACAGAGGCTCTCGGCAGCGTAAAGTTATTTTCGTGGCTCTTTTTGGCGATACATGAATAGTTGGGAATTTATAGGCCAAAAAATAGGGTTAGGAGACATGCAGGGGGCCCATAAGCCAGGTTGTCACGACCACCACTCAGGGCGCGCCCTGGAGGCTTGTGACCTCCCGGCAAGTGCCTTGACCCCTACTCCAAGTCTCCTGGGTGTCTTCTGGTCCAAGAAAAATCTTTTTAGAGATTTTGTTCCGTTTGGACTCCATTTAATATTCCTTATCTGCAATAGTAAAAAACGTGGAAAAAACAGAAACTGGAACTAGGCTCTAGATTAATAGGTTAGCCCCAAAAATGATATAAAACAACATATTAATGCATATAAAACATCCAAAACAAATAATACAATAGCATGGAACAATCAAAAATTATAGATATGTTGCAGACGAATCAAGCATCCCCAAGCTTAGTTCCTGCTCGTCCTCGAGTAGGTAAATGGTAAAAACAGAATTTTTGATGTGGAATGCTACATAACATATTTATCCATGTAATATTCTCTAATGTGGCATGAATACAGATCCATAAGATTCAAAAAATTCTAATATTGACACAAAAACAATAATACTTCAACCATACTAATAAGGTAATTGCTTCCTTTGAAAATAACATGGTCTTAGAAAGTTATCCCTACAAAATCTTATGGTTTGGCTATGCTCCATCTTCACCACACAAAGTATCTAAATCATGCACAACCCCGATGAAAATCAAGCAATTGTTTCACGCCTTTTATGTTCTCAAAACTTTTTAACTCTCACGCAATACATAAGCGTGAGCCATGCATATAACACTATAGGTGGAATAGAGTGTGGTGGAGGTTGCAAAAAGAAATGAAGAAGATAGTCTCACATCAACTAGGCATATCGACGGGCTATGGAGATGCCCATCAATAGATAATAATGTGAGTGAGTAGGGATTGTGATGCAACAAATGCACTAGAGCTATAACTGTATGAAAGATCAAAAAGAAAACTAAGTGGTTGTGCAAAAGATGTAATACCACTAGTTATATGAAAGTTACAAAATAGGAGACTCTCTATGAAGAACATGGTTCTACTTTTAAGCACAAGTGTGGAAAAAGATAGTAGCATTGTCCCTTCTCCTTTTCTCTCATTTTTTCTCTTTTCTTTGTTTTTGGATGGGCTTCGATGGCCTCTTTTTTGGGCTTCGTTGGCTTATTTTATTTTTTGTAAAGTCCGGAGACTCATCCCAACTTGTGAGGGAATCATAGCTTCCATCATCCTTTTTCTCACATCGGACAATGCTCTAATAATGCAAATCATCACACTTTTATTTACTAACAACTCAAAAGATTAGAAATCGATATCTAGAACAAAGTATGACTCTATAAGCAATATGGAAGTGAGGGTGTGTGTCATAAAAATGAGATGGTGGTGTTGCATGCAATATATCTCGGAATGGCTATGAAAATGCCATAATAGGTAGATATGGTGGCTGTTTTGAGGAAAATATATGGTGGCCGTTTTGAGGAAAATATATGGTGGCTGTTTTGTGGAAGGTGGGTTTAATGTACTGGCGAAAGTTGTGCGGTACTAGAGAGGCTAGCAAAGGTGGAAGGGTGAGAGTGCGTATAATCCATCAACTAAATATTAGTGATAAAGAAATCACATACTTATTGAAAAATCCTATTAGTTATCGAAGCAAAGTATTAGACACATGCTCCTAGGGGAAGGGTTGGTAGGTGTTAACCATCGTGCGATCACGACCTCCACACAAAGGTTGACTATCATTAAACAAATCATCCTCCGACTTCATCACATAACGGTTCACCGTACGTGCATGCTACGTGAATCATGAGCTTTAACACAAGTATTTCTTATATTTCACAATTACTTACTAGTATGACTATCATATCACCATCTTCATATCTCAAAACTATATGCTAGGAATCAAACTTCTCATCATATTCAATGCACTTAATATGAAAGTTTTTATTATATCCCTCTTGGATGCCTATTATATTAGGACTAAATTCATAAACTAAACCAATTACCATGCTGTTTAAAGAACTCTCAAAATAATATAAGTGAGGTACGAAAGTTTAATAATTTCTGTAAAACAAAACACCCCCGTGCTCTAAAAGATAAAAGTGAAGTACTAGAGCAACATTGCCTAGCTCAAAAGATATAAGTGAAGCACAAAGAATATTCTAATAAATTCACGATTCAGCGTGTCTCTCTCTCAATAGATGTGTGCATCAAGGATGATTGTGGAAAACAAAAAAGTAAAGACTCATATCATACAAGACACTCCAAGCAAAACACATATCATGTGGTGAATAAAAGTATAGACTCAAGTAAATTTACCGATGGATTGAAGACGAAAGAGGCGATGCCTTCCGGGGCATCCCCAAGATTAGGCTCTTTGGTATCCTTGAATATGTCTTGGGTTCCTTGGGAATCCCCAAGCTTAGGCTCTTGCCACTCCTTATTCCGTAGTCCATCAAATCTTTACCCAAAACTTGAAAACATCACAACATAAAACTCAACAGAAAACTCATGGGTCCGTTAGTATAATAAAAATAAATCACCACTAAGGTACTGTTATGAACTCATTATTTATTTATATTGATGTAATATTTAGTGTATTCCAACTTCTCCATGGTTCATACCCCCTGATACAACACATAGATTCATTAAAATAAGAAAACAACACAAAGAAAACAGAATATGTTAAAAACAGAACGGTCTGTAGCAAATTGTTTACTTCGAATACGCATTTAACTCCAAAAATTCTTAAAAAAATAGAAAGATCTGGGAAATTTGTAAACCAATCTGGTGTAAAAAATTCACATCAAAATCACGTTCCAGAGAATTTATAAAATTCCTGGACTGAGAGCAAAAGATTCTGTTTTTCAGCAAAAACAAGAAAACACAATTATTACACAGGTAATAATGTGTGCAGAACTCAAAAACAGAAACAAAAACAAAAGCATAAGAATAAAATTGGGTTGCCTCCCAACAAACGCTATTGTTTAACGCCCCTAGCTAGGCATGATGATTTCAATGATGCTCGCATAAAGGTAAAGAATTGAAACATAAAAAGGGCATCTTGAATCACATGGCAAGCATATTTAAGTCTATCTCACTTCCTATGCATATGGATTTTCTGAGCAAACAAATTATGGGAACAAGAATCTATTAGCATGGGAAGGCAAAACAAGTATAACTTCAAAATTTCCAACTCATAGAGAAGAAACTTGATATTATTGCAATATGTAAAAGCATATATTCCTCTCTCGTAGTGATTTTCAGTAGCATCATAAATAAATTCAACAATATAACTATCACATAAAGCATTATTTTCATGATACACATGCATAAAGGTCTTACAATCTTCAAAGGTAGTGGGATTAACTTTAATTAAAGTCATGACCTCTCCAAGCACACTTTTATCAAAAAAATTCATAAGATTGAGCACTCTCCAAATATGTGGGATTATTTTCACCTAAAGTTGACACTCTTCCAACCCCACTTTCGATGCTATTGAAAACTTATTATCAGTAACATATTCATCTTGAGGATTAAATAAATTTTCAAGATCATAAGAAGCATCACCCTAGTCATGATCATTACAATAAGTAGTGGACATGAAAAAATTATCATACCCAAGCTTGTAGTTTTGCATATCATTAAAATAATTGACATTAACAGAATTTATAGTAATGTCATTGCAATCATGCTTTCCAATCAAGTAGCTATCATGAATCACTTCATAAATTTCTCCTTTCAAGACTTCATAAAAAAATTAGATTCATGATTTTCAAATAAAACTTCATAGAGATAATCAAGTGCACCCAACTCACTAGCAATTGATTCATCATAATTTGGCCTTTTGACAAGATTAGCAAGTGGCTGAGGATCCATATCAAAAGATTTTTAGCAAGTGAAGATGCAAGCAAAAATAAGGCACATGGCAACACAAGCAAAGATAGCAAACAAGCAAAGAGGCATACAAAAAAAAAGAGGGCGAATAAAACGGAAGTTTTTTGTGAAGTGGGGGAAAGGAAAACGAGAGGCAAAAGGCAAATAATGTAAATGCAAGAGATGAGTTTGTGCTAGGTACTTCGTAGGCATGATCTTGCTATATATCCTCGCCGACAACGACGCCAGAAATCCTTCTTGCTACCCCTTGAGCTTGCGTTGGTTTTCCCTTGAAGATGAAAGGGTGATACAACGAAGTAGATAAGTATTTCCCTCAGTTTGTTGAGAACCAATGTATCAATCTAGTAGGAGGAACAAGCAAGGCCCCGATAGTAGTACCTACACAAATAATCAAACACTTGCACCCAACGCCATAAAGGGGTTGTCAATCCCTTCAGAGTTATTTGCAAGGATGAGATATGATAGAGATTGATATAAAAGATTGCCGAAACAAAAGTAAATAAATGGCAGCAAAGTATTTTTGGTATTTTTGGTTTATAGATCTGAAAATATAATATGGAAAATAGACCCGGGGGCCATAGGTTTCACTAGTGGCTTCTCTCATAAAGAAAAATAATACGATGGGCGAACAAATTACTATCGAGCAATTGATAGAAAAGCAAATAATTATGAATATATCTAAGGCAATGATTATGCATATAGGTATCACGTCCTTGTCAAATAGACCAGAATGATTCTGCATCTACTACTATTACTCCACACATCGACCGGCTCCTACCTGCGTCTAGAGTATTAAGTTCATGAAGAACAGAGTAACGCATTAAGTAAGATAACATGATGAAAACCCCAACTTTTTATCCATGATGGCGACAATACAATACGTGCCTCGCTACCCCTACTTTGTCACTGGGTGAGAACACTGCAAGATTGAACCCATAACTAAGCACTTCTCCCATTGCAAGAATTACCAATCTACTTGGCCAAACCAAACCAATAATTCGAAGAAACTTGCAAAGATATGAAATCATGCATATAAGAATTCAGAAGGGACTGAAATAATATTCATAAATAATCTGAACATAAACTCACAATTCATCGGATCTCGACAAACACACCGCAAAAGAGTATTACATCAGATATATCTCCATGAAGATTATGAAGGACATGGTATTGAAGATTAAAGAGAGAGAAGAAGCCATCTAGCTACTTGCTATGGACCCGTAGGTCTGTGGTGAACTACTCACACATCATTGAAAGGCAATGGAGTTGATGTAGATGCCTTCCGTGATCAATTCCCTCTCCGGCAGATTACCGAAAAAGGCTCCCACATTGGATTTATCGGGAACAGAGGCTCCCAGCAACGTAAAAGTATTTTCATGGCTATGTTTGGCGATACGGGAATATTTGGGAATTTATAAGCCAAGAAATAGGGTTAGGAGACCTGTAGGGGGGCCACAAGCCAAGGGGGCGCGGCCACCGCCCAGGGTGTGCACTGCAGGCTTGTGGCCTCCCGGCAAGTGCCTTGCCCCCCACTCCAAGTCTCTTGGATGTCTTCTGGTCCAAGAAAAATCTTTCCAAAGATTCTGTTCCATTTGGACTCCGTTTAATATTCTTTATCTGCAATACTCAAAAACGTGGAAAAAATAGAAACTGGCTCTATGCTGTAGATCAATAGGTTAGTCCCAAAAATAATATAAAACAACATATGAATGCATATAAAACATCCAAAACAGATAATATAATAGCATGGAACAATAAAAATTATATATACATTGGAGACGTATCAACTGCCGTCAGTTTCATTCGGCAGATCATCTTCAGATTCGAAGTTCCCCACGACATCATCACCGACAGCGGGTCCAACTTCGACTAGGATGAGTTCCGTGAGTTATGCTACTTCAAGAGCAATCGGGTTAACTATGCCATTATGGCACACCTACAATCGAATGGACAAGCGGATTGCGCGAATGGCATGATAGTCCAAGGCCTAAGCCCCGCCTAATAAGAGATATCAAATACTCCGCTGGCGCTTGGGTCGAGGAGTTACCATCTGTCGTGTGGGGTATGCGAATGACTCTGAATTATTCAATCGGGTGAACTCCCTTCTTCTTGGTGTACGGCTCAGAAGCCGTCCTGCTGAGTGACCTGTATCACAACTCCCCCGAGTGGAGCAGTACAATGAAGCCGAAGCTGAAGCAGCACGCCAAGACAACCTTGACCTTCTACAGGAAGAGAGGGAACTAGCCCTCATTCAATCCACGTCGTACCAGCAAGACCTTAGATGCTACCATGACAGACAAGTCACGAACCAAGCGTTTCAAGAGGGGGATCTGGTCCTCCGACTACAACAACGGAAACACCACAAGCTGGCACCTCCGTGGCAAGGGCTATACACCATATCCAAAGTTCTGCACAATGGGGCTTACCAGCTGTACAACATTGACAATGAGACGGAGGAACACAGAGCTTGGAACGCGGACCTGCTCCGCAAGTTCTACACATAGAGCTTTCTTCATTCGTGTAATGAATCCGAATGAATAGAAGAATAAAGTTCTCAATTTTTTCGACTATCTTCGAATACTTCACTCTGGTGAAACACACCCGTTGTGGGTGTAAAACCTTAACTGCGAACCTGTCCTCGTTTAAGGTAAATCCTGGCTCGAGTGAAGACGACCTCTTCACTCGGGGGCTTAGCTGGGAACCAGCTTTTGCATAAGTCAAAATGGTTTCGGATGAAGACGCGATCGTCATTCCTTAGCTGGACCATCAGGAAGTTCGCTAGAACTATCATCTCGGTAGCGAACCCATTTCTCCGAAGGTAAACCCTTCCCCGAGTGATCGTGGGGACATCCACACTCGGGGCTTAGCCACGAAACAGCTTTCGCCTAAGTTAAAGGGGTTCCGAATGAAGGCAAGACCTCCATTCGGGCGCCAAGATGAACAGGACTTTAATCTCGGTAGCGAACCGGTTTTGCCTAAGGTAAACCCTTCCCCAAGTGATCGTGGGAATCTCCACACTCGGGGGCTTAGCTGCAAACCAGCTTTCGCCTAAGTTAAAGTGGTTCCGAATGAAGGTAAGACCTCCATTCGGGTGCCAAGATGACCAAAACAATCATTCCTTAGCAGCGATTCCGCTTTCGCCTAGGGAAAATCCTATCCCGAGTGGAGGCAACGTCCACACTCGGGGGCTTAGCTATGGACCAGCTTTCACCTAAGTCAAAATGGTTCCGAATGAAGACGTGATCATCATTTGGGCACCTTGAATGACAAGACCACCAACGACTTCACAAGAACTATCATCTCGGTAGAGAACCCGTTTCTCCTAAGGTAAACCCTTCCCGAGTGATCGTGGGGACCTCCACACTCGAGGGGCTTAGCCACAAACCAGCTATAGCCTAAGTTAAAGGGGTTCTGAATGAAGGCAAGACCTCCATTCGGGTGCCAAGATGAACATGATGATCATTTCTTGGTAGCAAACCTATTTCGCCTAAGGTAAACCCTTCATGGGTGATCGCGGAAACCTCCACGCGACTTAGCTGCAAACCAGTTTCCGCCTAAGTTAAAGTGGTTCCGAACGAAGGCAATACCTCCATTCGAGCGCCAAGACAAACATGAGAATCATCCCAAGTTGCGATTCCGCTTTCGCCGACGGAGAAACAGACTCGAGTGAGGACAACCTCCGTACTCGAGGACTCGAGCATGAACCTGCGTTCGGCTGAGTATAAATAGACCCAAACAAAAGCAACCAGGCAAATGAGATCCAAAACCAACTGTAGATAAAATAGATAGAGTTCAACTGACAGTACGCAAAACAGAAGTCCCATGGCCCACTTAAAGTTTGGGGTTACATCAAACCACTCGGAATACCAAGGCAAATTCAACCTTAATGTGTTTTCCTCTGAGCATTAGTCGGAGGCCGAAGACTCCACCGCTTGGAAGAAGGTATCAAGGTCAATGCCCTCCGCAATCTGGGTGGCCGCCGCCATGAACACCTCCATGAACTCTTCAAACTTTGCGCTCTTGCGATTGACGACCGGAAGATTCTTCAACTTCTCTCCGTCCACACCCTTGCAATGGATGTGGATGAGTGAGAGGGCAATGTCGGATCCGGCCCTTGCCGATGAATGACCTTCACTCGGTTGCCTGGTTGCTTGAGCTCACCAGGAATGACCTTCACTCGGTTCATGACAGCTTGAGCATCCTTCACAGGAGCATCCTCAAGCACTTTCTCCTGGTCGATCTCTCCAACAACCGACTGAAGGAGCTTGAAACAAGCCACCACATATCCGACACGATCCACCAGTCTGAGGAGAGACAAGGCAGCGCTATCCTTCAGGAGCCCTCTCTTGGGATGGAGCTCCGTCTCTATTCAGGACGTCTCCTCCTCTATGTCAGTAGCAGATGCTACACTCGACAGAAAACAGAGGATGAGAAATCTCCGTCGAAGATTTTAGAATGATCATGGGAAAACATTAGAACACTCAACGCACCTTGGAGCTTCTCACACAGCTCTACACTGAAGTCCCCGACGAACTTTTCCAGCTTAGCTTTCTTGGCGGTGGCATTCTTGAGGTTGGTTTCCCATTTAGGGTGATGCTTCTTCCGTTTGGGAAGATTATTGCCGTCTTCTCCGTGCCGGCCTTCATAAGCCGATTTTCTTCCATCGGAGTGCCAACCATCTTGAGCTTGGACTCGACCACCAGTGTCTTCTGCTTGATCTCATTCCAAGCATTTACGAGTTCTTTGTCCCTCTTTTTGAGGGCTTTCTTCATGGTCACTAGAGAAATGGAATTCTTGAGCCTCTTAGAAAGGCGATCTGACGAGACAGCCTAAGTCGGATAAGAAAAGACGACCGAACGGAGTGTCAATTTGATAGCAAAGACATACCTTCAGCCGTCCGCTCCTCCTGCTCCAATCACTTGCTCTTGGCCTTCTCTGCATCCAGGCTCAGTCGGAGTTACCGTAACTCTTCTTCCATGGTATCATCGTAGCCCACGGTCCAACAAGCAGTTTGCAGTCAACATATACGAGAAGGGCATAACATTATGTCACAACTCTAAGACTACCGCCGACTGCCTCAATCGACAGTAGCCTTGGGGACTACAACTAGTGGGTGCGCTCAGGCGCCCCTAGTGAAGTAATAGAGGAAAAGGGATCCATACCCTACTGACCTCTATCAATCAAAAAATCAAAGCAAGGGAACTAAGACTACTGTCGACTGGCCGAGTTGACAGTAGCCTCAGGGACTACACCCAGTGGGTGCGCTCAGCGCGCCCCCACATGAAGGATGGAAGAAAGAAAATGGCTCCACACCCTACTTGATTCTATCAAACATACATAAAAAAACTACCTCCGACTTACCCAGTCGATGGTAGCCTCGGGAACTACACCCACTGGGTGCACTCAGCGCATAACCACTATCACCTAGTGGGTGTGCCCCTGGGTATGCCCACTCGGCGTTCCTTCCAAGGACCAGATTCAAAAGCAAGTTTGTGCGTAAAGGACTCACCCGGATGTTCTTTGACACGGCTTCACTCGCGTCGTACGCCTCCTTTAACCGCCCAACCATCATGGCCAGCTGAGCCAAGGCTTCCTTGCACGCCCCCTCCTGGTTCTCTGGAGTAAAGTGGAGCTTGAATATGTTGCGATCCTTGGGGTTAAACGATGGATTTTTGAGTGGATAATGTCCGAGTAACGCCCCAACAGAAGCGACCTCCTGCACCATAGGAGCCTTGGCCTTCATGATCACTCGGCTAGGAGTCGGAGCCTACTTCAACACTTCTCCAACTGTAGGAGGGACATCAACGTCGAGGTCGACCACGTCCCGTGGTTCTACACATGTCCATGAGATAGTCCAAAGATCATTCGAATATCCAAAGCCTAAATTCCGAAAGAATTGCTGGAAAGGCTGAAGGAGTATCTTTCGGTGAAGCAACGTTAATGTTAGCTCTACCCTTGTCAGTAGTCTTGGGATCCAGTGAGGCAGTCGAAGTATCAGGTGCACAACAGAAAAAATAGATTCTGATCGTCATTCGGAAGACATTGTTCAAACAAAGAAAATTCACTCAACGAAGACACTTATGCCGAAGCCACACGCGCATCAACCATAATGTGCGACAGGAAAGCCTTACGAGGCTTGGAGCTTGACAGCTTGGGTTGCTTGGCGCCTTGCTCCGGCAGGGCCTCTGACTCGCCTCGACCTCATTTGGAACTATGTGTCGGCATGACTCACGCACTGGGCTTCAGCGCCGCCGGAGTCTTTGGAGTGCCCGCGTGAACCCCCAGGGTCCTGGCGTGCTTTGGATCGGGTATCGACCTGTTTCTCGACATTGACTTTGTCATACGGAGAGGATTCTGCCTCATCCTCGCACTCCTCCTCCCTCTCTTTATTCTCTGCATTGTCATCAGTGTTGTCTTCAGCATCCTTCGAGCCATCTGGGAGCTCGGTGTCTTGGTTTTCCGTGTCGCTTTCCATGTCAATCAGCGAGCGATTAACCGCTGGTATGGTGCTGAACAGCCCTGTGAAAAGCCTATTGAATGAAAGAAGAAAAGCCATAAGTCAAAGTTAAATCAACAAAGAAGTTCACTCGATGCGTGTCTTCGGTGACTCACCTCATTCGGCTTGTAATCCACCGCGAAGGGTTGCACCTGCCTGGAGCCTCTGGAGTTATCCCTCATGTGAGTAATGGCCCTGATCTTGTTCTCTGCCGCCTCTTCATCGAGCTCCTCAGGATGCACCCGGGTCTGATCATCCGGACCCTTGTACTGCCACATCGGGTGAGCTCTAGCCTGAAGGGGCTGAATCCTACACTGGAAGAAAACCTCCAAGAGGTCCATCCCATTCACCCCGTTTTGGATCAAAGACAGCACTCCCATCATCAAGATTCCAGTGTCGATCTTCTCCCTCGTGGAAAAAGTCAAAGTAGGACCCGAGTGGATCCAATTGACCGAGAAAGGAGGAAGGCCCAACTGACCCTCGCCGACTGGAACATCTCGATGGTAAAACCAAGAATCTTGCTAGTTCTTCACCGAGTCCAAAATGCTCATCTGGGGAAAGCTACTTTTACCCCTAAGCTGAATGCCTAAGCCACCGCAAAGTTGTGCTACATTGGTCTTTTCCCCCGAGGAGGAAGAGTTCTTCACGGTCATCACTCGACACGTGAAAAAGCGCTTGAACAACCCCAATGCGGATAACATCCGAGGAAGTTCTCGCACAATGACACAAATGCAGCTAGATACGAAATAGCGTTGGGAGGCAAATGGTGAAGCTGATCCCCGAAGAAAGCGAGGAATGCTCGAAAGAAAGGATGCGGAGGAAGAGAAAAACCTCGCTCGATGTGGGTGACTAAGAGCACCAGCTCGACGTCTTGGGGCGCCGACTTGATCTCGCCATCTTCACACAGTCGCCAGCTCCCCTGGGCTATCAAGCCCCCGCCCTCCGACTCCAGCAACTGCGCCTCCGTGACACGGGATGGCATCCAGTCACCCTGGATCCACCCCCGTGGGAGCGCCCCGGTGCTCGAGGAGGATCCACGGGACACTCTCTTGGCCCTCTCGGCCCTCGACGTCGCCCCCTTCGTCATGGTAGGCGACAGAGAAGCAAAAGTTGGAGATCGACTGAGGCAGCCGATGATTCTGGTATCTGGTGGCGCGAGGGGGGCGGGAAGGATGTCGGGACCCCGATCCTAAGCCATAGGAATCCAGCCTATAACACATCACATCTCCTTACGGTCTCACGCACAGTTATCCCCACGGCTGCAGCCTTACCTTAGCCGGGACCGATTGCGCATTTTGACTCAAGTATGCAATTGTGTCGCTACCAATCCAATGACAAAGAACCCGGATCGACATGTCTAGTCATAAACCAATGCGGCAGTTACGCACAGGGACATGCATACATGACCCAGCAAAGCAGGTGTCGGTCACCATCGAATGTAGACGAGTCATAGCAAGCTACAAGGGCTCCATTACATCGCGTGACATTTCCCCAAAGGGGACAAACACAGCAGCTAAGAAGGACACATGCCGGTCAACCAATGTGTCCGGAGCAGTAGCGAACTACCATGGCTCGTTGGAATCACAAAGGGGCATTTCCCTGTAAGGAGTGCTACTAAAGCCTACGGCTAGGTATTCGAACCCCATACATATCAAGTACAACACACGTACGCATGGCATACCGGTATGTATAGATACATGGATGGCATCGCAACATAACCATAAACATACAAACTTTATTTAGAAGGCTCGGAAGAGCCACACACATAATGTTACAAGGTAGGGGTCTCACGACCAATCATCACAAGTCATACACACAGTTCTTACAAGCGAGCGGAAGATTTAAAACTGTCTGAATACACACAGATGTAAAGATAAAGGCACATGGCCTTACTATCTAGAGACCCATCCTAGGGACAGATCGTAGCTGGGGTACCAGCTACTCGTCGCCGTCGATGTCTAGGTAGAACCCTCCATTAGGGTCATTAACAACCTCTGCAACAATTTATTAAGCAAACGTGAGTACAAAAGTACTCAGCAAGACTTCAGGATAAACTATCTACTCATGCAATGTATCAATAAGGAATTGTGGGGTTTCATGCGGAAAGCCAGCATTTGACTCATGGCTAGACAACTTGCATTTATAAATAGTTTTGACAACTTTGATTTCTCGCACACGAGTCCACTAACACCACAACAATACTCCATCATGGAATCATTCCGTCTCCATACGGAAATGCCGTCCACGACACTCACGCTTATCTTGACAATTTTATGAGTAGCCATTATAGTTATCTATGAACAACATATGTTTCCAAGTAGTCCATATCCGCGGACGCGGCTATTCGAATAGATCATAACCCTGCAGGGGTGTACTTCTTCACACACGCTCTCGCCACTTATCGCCATGTGCACGTCATGCACCTCGGAAACCTTCAAGCGGAAACCCAGCGAGGGAGTTGGCCACGACCGTTAACCACGTTAATACTTAGTACAGGTCTATCGCCTATCTGAGGGTAACCCGCATGGAACTCCAGCCAAGGTTTCCGCCACAGCCCCAAACGATGTGTGCACGGTTCCCAAGCCCACCATCCGGGTGCCACTTGGTACACCGTGCCACTGCCTACCGCAACATAGCCCACCTCTAAGGTCAGCGCTACGCACGGCCTCCAGCATGACCATAAACACCAGAAACTACTTGCAACTCCTGGACCGAGTACTAAGCGATTAATAAGTCGTGCGGGGTCATATTTCAGTGCCCAGCATGTGGTAGTATCTCGTCTTGGATTACATACACGGAACATAGTTCCTAAGGACGGTTCCAATGAAACAACCCGCCATGTACTCCTACATAGCCTTTCACCAGTACCTTTACCAAATCAGGTTCAACACACGACCTTTACTTACTGAACACATTCTCACAATTCTGTTCATCACCCAGATGACAGACCATACACAACTCTAAGCATAGCATGCATAGCAGGATAAGGCACAACATGGCTCAAGCATCTACCAGGTATGCTAGGTTGCAAGGTTCAGCTATTTACTGTGACAAGGATAGGTCATGCAAAGGAAGTGGGTTCAACTAAGGTGGTAAAAGCAGTGAAAGTATTTGCCCTAATACAAGAAATAAGAGCAGAAGTGAGAACATGGGATTTATCGGGATGATCAAAATGGTTGCTTGCCTTGTTGCTCAGCAGAGGGACAATATCCATCAGTCGGATATTCAGTGGAATCCGGAGCAGTGGGGCCTACCGGTAAAACAACATCAATCAATAACAATCATATGCAACAAGATGATGCATGAGCATGGCATGAAAATGAAAGGTGGTAGGCTAATGTAGCTACCTTTTCTTAAGTTGAAGTTGGTTTGAATCAAGATTCAAATATCACTTAAAACAAGGTATTTTCAAATACCATTTTAATTGATTCGACCTGATGCTCAGGTAATCTTGTTTTAGCATGCATGATGATGGTATGTTGGCTGCTGGTTGTGCTTGATCATGGTTTGGTCATAATATTTGAAGTGGAATTCAAATGGATTTCAAATTCCAACTCCAAATTATTTAATAAGGTTATCCTATTTATCATTTTATCTGTTTGGTGATGTTAACATTTTTAAACGTGTTTGAAAATAGCAAAATCATATTCCTTGGATTTTTCTCATCCTTTTTCATATATAAATTATTTTCATTGGAGTTACAGATTATTTTCTATGATTTTTAGAAGTTTTGGGTATTTTCTGGAATTCTTTTAAAACAGAAATTCTCTTTATTGCGTCATAACTACGTCAGCACTGCGTCAGCAGGTCACCTGACCTGGTCAGGTCAAACCTGACAGGTGGGGGCCACTAGTCAGCGACACAGGAGGTAATCCCGCGCTGACCAACCCCTAAGTGGGTTTGACCCACTACTAGGGCCCACTGTTAGTGACTGATTAGCGCTAACTAACAGGGATTAGGCCGGCCACGTCGTCCCCTGCCGGAGTCTGACCGGCGGTGACCAGATCCGTGGCGGATCTTCGCCGGAGATGCACTAGAGCTTGCTATGGTGCTCGGAATCGAGTACCGAGAGCACTGGGATGATCCCCAGGCTCGGCCTCATCCACTACGTGCATCAGGAGGGGCTAAGGGTGGCCGGAGGACGCCGGCGACGAGACGAGGCGGCTGCCGGAGCTCGGGCTTGTCGGTCTCGTGGCTAGAGTGCAGGAGAACGAGGGGAAACAAGGGGGAAACACTACTGGAATTCACAAATTTGCCGTCTGCCTTTCCTTTGCCGTCTGCTCACACATGGCAAAGATCTTCTTTGCCATCAGCTGGCGCAAAGCAGACGACAAAGAAAACACATAAGGCAAAAAAAATCTTTGTCGGGGCTTCCCTATGCTGCCGGCCAGCAGACGGCAATGGAAGCACAGGCGGACGACAAAGGGTTGGCAGACGGCAAAGGGGGTGCCACCGTAAACCCCCTCCCACCCCATAACGGGCGCTCCCCTTGCCGTCTGCCCTCCTTCTCTTTGCCGTCGGGGGGCGGACGACAAAGCAAGCCCCCCTAACGGCCGTCTCCCTCTCCCTCTCACTCTCATCCGTCTCCTCCTTACTCTCAACCGCTCGACCCCCGCCCGTCGGCCGCCTCCCCTCCCGTCGGCCGCCTCCTCCCCCGCCCCCTCCTCCCCTCCCGCGGCACCCCTCCTACCCGCCCGCCGACCACTTCCTCTCCCGCCGCCTGCTCCCCGCGGCCTCCTCCCCGCGCCCTCCTCCCCGCGCCCGCCCGCGGCACCCCTCCTCCCCGCCCATCGGCCGCCTCCCCTCCCGCCCGCGGCACCCCTCCTCCCCACCCGTCGGCCGCCTGCCCTCCCGCCCGCGGCACCCCTCCTCCCCGCCCGCGGGCCGCCTGCCCTCCCGCCCGCGGCACCCCTCCTCCCCGCCCGCCGGCCGCCTGCCCTCCCACCCGCGGCACCCCTCCTCCCCACCCGCCGGCCGCCTTCCGCGTGCCCCCTGGCCCCCCTACCGTCGTCCACTGCCGCCGCCGCCCCGTGCCGTCGTCCACCACGGTGAGTTGAGTTCTTCTTCTTTTTCTTTTTAAAAAAGTTAATTACTTTAGTTAGTTTATTAGGTTAGTTTTTTTATTATATATAGGGTAATTTAGTTAGTTTATTTGGTTAGATTATTAGGCTAATTAGGTTAGAAGAAAAAAGAGGAAAAGCAGAAGGAAGAAAATGAAAAAGAAAAAGGAAAAGAAAAAATAATTAGAAGAAGAAAGAAAAGAAGAAGTAGAAGAAGAAGAAGAAGAAGAAGAAGAAGAAGAAGAAGAAGAAGAACAGGAGGAGGAGGAGGAGAAAAAAGAAGAAGAAGAAGAAGAAGAAGAAGAAGGAGAGGAGGAGGAGGAGGAAGAGGAGGAGAAAGAAGAAGAAGAAGAAGAAGAACAAGAACAAGAACAAGAACAAGAACAACGCCTAAATTGGCTAATTATCCATCTAAATGACATAATTAGCTTAGTTAGCTCCTAAATGGTCTATTTAATAAAAAATGGCCTATACTTAGCTAATTATCCTCAAAATGACATAATTAGCTCCAAAAAGGCATTCTTAGCCAATTTAGCCCGAAGAAGGAGACGAGAGGAGAAGAAAGAGGAAAAATGAAAGGAAGGAAGAAGAAGAAGAGGAGAAGAAGAAGAAGGAGAGGGAGGAGGATAAGAAGAAGGAGGAGAAGAAGGAGAAGGAGCTCCTCCTTCTCCTTCTTCCTCCTTCTTCCTCCTTCTCCTTCTCCTTCTTCTTTTCTTCTTCTTCTCCTCTTCCGTATCCTTATCCTCCTCCTCCTCCTCCTCCTCCTTCTTTTACTTCTTCTTCTCTTTCTCTTATTCTACGTAGCTTAATTAGACTCATCCAACAAAGCCTAAATTGGCTAATTATCCATCTAAATGACATAATTAGCTTAGTTAGCTCCTAAATGGTCTATTTAATAAAAAATGACCTATACTTAGCTAATTATCCTCGAAATGACATAATTAGCTCCAAAAAGGTATTCTTAGCCAATTTAGCCCGAAGAAGGATACGAGAGGAGAAGAAAGAGGAAAAATGAAACGAAGGAAGAAGAAGAAGAGGAGAAGAAGAAGAAGGAGAGGGAGGAGGATAAGAAGAAGGAGGAGAAGGAGGAGAAGGAGCTCCTCCTTCTCCTTCTTCCTCCTTCTTCCTCCTTCTCCTTCTCCTTCTTCTTTTCTTCTTCTTCTCCTCTTCCGTCTCCTCCTCCTCCTCCTCCTCCTCCTTTTACTTCTTGTTCTCTTTCTCTTATTCTACGTAGCTAATTATCCAACAAAGCATACTTAGCTAATTATCGTCGAAATGACAAAATAAGGCTTACGTAGCTGCAACATGACCTATTCCCCCTAACTTAGGTATTAAATGGCCTATAATTAGCCTAGCTAGATCAAAAATGGCTTAATAAGCATAGTTTGCTCCGGAATGACCTATTTTACCCAACTTAGCTCTGAAATGACCTATAGTTAGCTAGGGTTCCACCTAAATGACATAATTAGCTTAGTTAGCTCCTAAATGGTCTATACTTAGCTAATTTCTCTCCGAAATAACCTATATATACACTACTTCATCTACTATTATTCTTCTAACTTTCTTATTTGTCATTTTGCAGAGTACCTTCACTTCACGGGAAGCTTGGCAAATATTGATGGAATGCTTGAAGATGATTTCTTGTAACATGGGTTGTATTGAAACTATTGTAGTATATGAATATATGAAACTTTGTATGCACGTGGATGAAACTGGTGTAATATATGAAACTTTGTATGCACGTGGATGCAACTTGATAGCTGGATATAAGAGGTTATTTTAATATGGTTATGAGTACGGAAAGAAATTTATTTATGTCAAATATATATATATCCTGATTATTGTTAAAAATGTTGGATATAACAAAAAAATAAATAAAAAAGGGGCTGGTTCCCCTCTTTGCCGTCTGCCCCCACATGGCAAAGGGGGGAGGCAGACGGCAAAGGGGGGAATCTGCCCCTCTCTCTCTCCTCTTTGCTGTCTGCCCCCACATGGCAAAGGGGTGGAGGCAGACGGCAAAGGGGGGAATCTGCCCCTCTCTCTCCCCTCTTTGTCGTCTGCCCACGCACGGCAAAGGAGGGGATGCAGACGGCAAAGGCAGACGGCCCGCCGTTAACACTTAACGGGGACGTTGCACCCTTTGTCGTCCCAGCTAATTTGCCGTCAGCCCACTCATGGCAAATATTCTTTGCCGTCCGCTTTGGGAAAGCTGACGGCAAAGAACCTCTTCACCGGATTTTTTTTACCGTCTACTTTGCCGTCTGCTGACCCACGACAAAGCCTTTGCCATCCGTGGTTGCACCCTTTGCCGTCAACTTTGGCGGACGGCAAATTTATGAATTTCAGTAGTGAAATGCTCGTGAGCTTACAGTGGAGACGATGGAGGGCTCAGACGGCTCGGGGAGGTGTTGTAGCTGGCGATCCAACGTCGATTTGCCGGCGGCCGGAGGTTGAAGACGACGGCAAAGGGGCGTTGCAGAGCTCGGGGAGGTCTATTCCGTTGGCGTGTGCGTCGAGCTCGATGTGGCGGAGAGGATGGAGCACTCGGGGAGGCTTCCCTGTGGCTAGAGAGCTCTAGCTCCTCGAGCTCAAGGTCCTGCTAATGGCGGCAGGGAGAGGAGAGAAGAAAACCGAGAGGAGGGGAAGAATGGAGAGCGGGGGAGGATAGGGATGCATTCGGGGAAGTCATTCCCGACGTCGTGTTGTCCTCGGGGCATCGGGGAGTGCCACAGTGAAGCAGGAGGTGCAGGGGGCCGCCGTGGTCGATCTCTCCTCTGCCAGAAGGCAGAGGAAGAAGACGACCCTCCCCTGTGGGCTGGGCCTCTACAGGTGAGCGTAGGATAGGCTTTTTCTTTTTCTTCTGTTTTTGTTTTTCTGTTTTACTTGCTGATATTGATTGCCATTTATTTTAGGTTCAAACTGCAATTCAAAAATTAGTTCGAATAGCCCTGAGTGTTAGTTTGAATATTCCCAACTACTCCTAAAGTTTGCAACATTTTTGAAAACTTGAATATTTTTGAATTCAAATATAAGGTTGAATTCAGGGGCTTTCTGATTTTAAATAAAATGCCAAGGGTGTTTTGAAAATAGTTTTCTCCCCTGATAATTTGTTTTCAATATTTATGAGAAATATTGAACTTTTAAAAAGGCCATTTTGGGTTCATCGATTTTGGCAAGATTTGAATTTCCTTTGAATAAGTGGCTAGGGTTTTTGTTTTGAGTTTCACCACTTCCTTTGATTTTGTTTCAAATTCTTGAATGCTATGGAAGAGGACATGAGCAAAAATACTAAACCCTAGTTAGGGATCTAGGGATGTGACAACTCACCCCCACTCGAAAGAATCTCGTCCCAAGATTTAGAAGTCGCCGGGAATAGCGCGGGATACTCAAGACGGAGACGATCCTCTCTTTCCCATGTTGCCTCCTTTTCGGAATGATTTGAACATTGAACTTTAAGAAACTTGAGGTTTCGACATCGAGTGGTACGCTCAGCTTGATCAAGAATACGCAGAGGGTATTCTCGGTATGATAGGTTATCTTGGAGATCAAGCGTTTTGTGGTCCACTTCCCGGATAGGATCCGAAAAGCAACGCCTGAGTTGCGAGACGTGGAAAACATCTTGAACCTTGGAAAGATGCGGAGGAAGTTCCAACTGGTAGGCAACTTCTCCTCGCTTGGCAAGAATGCGAAAAGGACCAATGTAACGAGGAGCCAACTTGCCCTTGATACTGAATCGATGGGTACCCTTCAAAGGTGTAACCCGAAGGTAAGCCTTCTCCTCAACTTCAAAGGTCACAGCCTTATGATGACGATCATAATGGCTCTTTTGACGAGACTGGGATGTTTTCAACTTTTCACGAATAATGCGAACCTGCTCTTCTGCAACCTGGATCATATCCGGGCCAAAGATTTTCCTCTCTCCGGTTTCTGACCAATTAAGAGGTGTTCAAAATCTTCATCCATAGAGAACTTCAAAAGGAGCTTTGCCCAAGATTGATTGATAACTATTGTTATAAGCAAATTCAGCGAATGGAAGGCGCTTCTCCCAATTCATACCGAACGATATAACACAAGCTCGGAGCATATCTTCTAGGACTTGATTCACTCTTTCTACTTGACCACTTGATTGAGGATGGAAAGCAGTGCTAAAAGATAAGTGAGTCCTCATAGCATTCTGAAAACTCTCCCAGAAGCGGGAAGTAAAGATACTTCCACGATCTGAGTTAATTTCCAAAGGAACACCATGAAGAGACACTATTCGAGAGATATATAACTCTGCTAGCTGGCTAGCTGTTATACTCTCACGAACTGGAAGAAAATGAGCTACTTTGGAAAAATGGTCAATGACCACAAAGATAGCACTATTTCCTTTCTTGGTCTTGGGAAATCTGGTGATGAAATCCATACTGACTTTATCCCATTTCCATTGAGGAATAGCTAAGGGTTGAAGGGTGCCAGCATGCCTTTGATGTTCTGCCTTAACTCGACGACAAACGTAGCAGTTAGCAACGAACTCAGTAATTTCTCTCTTCATCCTAGTCCACCAAAACCTCTGGCGTAGGTCCTGATACATCTTAGTACTACCAGGATGAATGGTGAGAGGAGAATCATGAGCTTCCTTAAGGATTAACTGCCTTGGATGTGGATTCTTAGGAACCACTAGACGATTTTGGAAGAACATAACACCTTGATCATTCATGGAGAATTCATTAGTGTTTCCTCTAATAATATTCTCCTTGATCCGTGATATACCCTTATCACGCTTCTGGCCAGCTATGATTTGACCCTTAACAGTAGGCTTCGCCACCTGTGTAGAAAGGAATCCTTGAGGAACAATATGAAGATTTAACTTCTGAAATTCCTCATAGAGACGTGGTTGACCTCGTTGTAGCATCAAATTGTTACAATAAGACTTATGACTTAGTGCATCAGCCATAAGTCGTAATCCGTGATCAACTCAACCCATCGTCTTTGCCTGAGATTCAAAACCGGCTGGGTGAAGATATACTTCAGACTTTGGTGATCAGTGAAAATTTCGCAACGATTACCAAGAAGGTAATGTCGCCAGGTTTTAAGTGCATGGACTACAGCTGCAAGCTCAAGATCATGTGTGGGATAATTATCCTCATGTGGACGCAACTGTCGAGATGCGTATGCAATCACATGACGATCTTGCATGAGAATGCAACCTAATCCTTGTCGCGAGGCGTCGCAGTAGATAACAAAGTCCTTAGAGAAATCTGGTGGTAGCAACACAGGTGCGGAAGTTAGGCGTCTTTTCAGTTCCTGAAAACTATGCTCACACTGTGGTGTCCACTTGAACTTTTTATCTTTCTTGAGGAGTTTAGTTAGAGGCTTTTCAACCTTGGAGAAATTCTCGACAAAGCGGCGACATTAGCTCACAAGACCAAGAAAACTCCTAACTTGCATAACGGATTCAAGTTGAGTCCAATCAAGGACAGCTTGAACTCTCTCGGGACTGACAGCAATACCCTTACCAGAGATTACGTGACCTAGATATGTCACTTCTGGTAACCAAAATTCACATTTTGAAAACTTGGCATAAAGGCGATGCTCTCGAAGTTTCATCAATACCAGCCTTAGATGCTCGGCATGTTCTTGTTCGTTGTTCGAGTAGATGAGAATATCGTCGAGATATACTATGACGAATTTATCCAAATACTCCATGAAGATTGAATTCATCAAGCGAGAGAAGGTGGCTGGTGCATTGGTTAAACCGAAGGACATGACGGTGTACTCGTATTGGCCATAACGAGTGACAAAAGCCGTTTTTGGAAGGTCCCCGTTCTTCATCTTGATTTGATGGTATCCCAACCTCAAATCCATTTTTGAGAAGACTGAGGATCCAGCGAGCTGATCATACAGATCGTTGATCCTGGGGAGCGGATATTTGTTCTTTATGGTGACCAGATAAACTGGTCGGTAATCTACAACCATCCGATCTGTTCCGTCTTTCTTCTTGACGAAGAGGACGGGAGAAGCCCAAGAGGAAGAGCTAGGACGAATGAAACCTTTATTCAAGGCATCATCTAGTTGCTTCTTAAGTTCGGCTAGCTCCAAGGGTGCCATCTTATAAGGTCTTCTGGCTATTGGAACAGTTCTCGGAACAAGATCTATCACAAACTCTACATCTCTGTCAGGTGGAATTCCTGACAGTTACTCTGGAAAAACATCCGGGAAGTCACGGACTACTGGAATGTCTTCAAGTTCCGGAAGAGGGTTGGCATTAAGGGAATAGAGTTGGCATTTGGCAACTCGAGTAGAGACATTGACTATCTCACCCGAGGGATGGGTAAGCTGAACATTTTTCTAGAATGAGTATCAATCTTGGCATAGTGAGCTGACATCCAGTCCATACCCAAGATGATATTGATATCCGAAGATTTCAGGGCTATCAATGATGCTAGAAAAACTAGTATGTCTACTAGAATTTCATTGTCATAAGTTATCCCGGAGGTTTGCCACTTACTACCAGGAGTTTGGACAACCAATGGGATTGGCATATCACAAAAAGACATGTTATGCAACTGTGCATAACTTTCTGAAATGAAGGAATGAGAAGACCCAGTGTCAAAAAGAACAGATGCTGGGTGATGATTAACAAGGAGCGTACCCAGCATGACGTCGGGATCCTCTGCAGCTTCTTCTGCTGAAACATAGTTCACACGGCCACGTGCAGGAGTTGGCTTCACATAATAAGCTTTGCCCGACTTGCCATGCCCAACGGACTTTCCGGGTTGCTTGGCACCCACATTCTAAGGACACTCTCGGGAGTAGTGCCCTGGTTCTCCACACTTGTAATAGATCATTTGATTGGCACGTGGTGCAGCATTGCTAGCTGGACCACCATAGGTTTTTGCTGGAGGGTTGGTCTGATTCGTCTGAGGCGCCACATAGGATGGCCTCGGAGTGTATCTTGGCGGCAGAGAACTATTTGGAACCCACAAGCTGCGTTTTGGGAACGCGGAACCAGATGACGAGCCAAATTCACGGGAGTGCTTCTTTGTGGCTTCATAGTCGGTATGACCAGTCTCGGTACTGATCGCCTTGTTGACTAGGGCTTGGAAGCTTGTACATTCATGGAGGCGCAAATCACGACGAAGCTCAGGGCTCAGACCCTTACGGAATCTTGCTTGCTTCTTGGCATTAGTAAACACCTCCTTTGTTGCATAGCGGGCGAGGTTACCGAACTCGCGGCTATAGGCATCCACGGTCAACTTCCCCTTGGTGAATGCACATAACTCCTCTCTCTTTCTGTCCATCAGGCCCTATGGAATATGGTGCAGACTGAAGGCTGCACTAAAGTCTACCCATGTGGCTACTAGTTCAGCAGGACGCATAGCTTCAAAGTTCTCCCACCACAGATTGGCGGGTCCTTCCAGAAAGTATGCCGCAAAGGTCACCTTGTCGGCCTCAGAAACGTTTGCAGAGCGAATCTTGCGTGATATACTGCACAACCAATCATCAGCGTCGAGGGGATCGACGGAGTGATGGAACTTTGGAGGATTCAGCTTCACAAAGTCATTGAGGGACAGTGCAGCATTCCTAGGCTGAGGAGACGTATTTTTCTCAATACGCTCTAACAGACGGTTGGTCTCCCTTTTGTTTCTCTCTCCCTCAAGCATAACTTCCGCCAAAGAGGGCGGGTGAGGCAGTTCCTCCTGCGACGCTTGACTACCCTTGCCTTGCGCATGAGCAGGGACACGGTTCAACCTGGTGAACACCATCCTGACAAACAAACTCACAGCTTAGACCAATATCAACATCAATGCTAACTATGGATTAAGAATGCACTGAACACATGGAATGCGGAAATGAATATCCGAACAACATGGTAACAAGCAACTGCTATATGTACACCATGGTTCATACACACCATCACATAGTTCAGTACAACCTTAACCGAAGAGCAAACTACTCAAAACATGAAACTACTCATCAGAGGCTTCCAAGCTTCATATACATTATTTATCTATGCCTCCGGAATTCATTTCACGACACAAGCATACTTCACAAGTCACAGAGGACTATGAAAGCACAGCTACTACCATACTATCCTTCCACTCACGGTTTAGGCATCCGCATAGAACATCTCATAAAGATTGCCTCCATGGCTTGGAAGCTCAACCTGCAGATCAGGAAATACTCTAGCCTGATACCCCTGGGATCCATAAGGACACGAGTGTGGCCTTGGTCCCGTGACTGGTGGTAGTAGAGGTCCTCGAAGAGGGGTGACTCCTCCTATAGCAGGCCAGTCAACATGAGCCGGAAGATGGGTCCTGACAGGGTTCAACATCTCCATATCTCCATACCCTGTCTGGGCTACAGGTGCCAGCTGCGTCAAAGCCGTCCACAGACGGGCACGTGTAGCATAAAGCTCCATACAAAGGGCACGAGCATCCCTGTCTCTATTCTCTAGTATCTCAGCAGTGGACTGCAGCAGCGGATCCTCCATAGAGGAATCAAAGTAGACCCCACTGAGGTATCCTTCTTCACCTGGCTGAGAGGCAGGAACATAGCAGAACTCTGAATTCTGCAGCGGTGCATGTCTAGCCCTCATGATGGTCAGCATTGAATTGGCAACATCTTGTACTGCCATGTCAATAGTGACCCCCAATCCATAAGACCAATGGATCGGCTCCTCAGCTCTAGGGTAATCTGGGAATACCCTAACAGTGCAAAGGTACAGGCTCTGATTAAAATCCCGGTACTGCTCCTCCACTGTGTACTCTGGGTACCAGCGGTAACCGGACACTGACATCATCCTGACTAGCATGGCTGTATGACCTGGCACATCAATGCACCTAGTCAGGCTAACCACCTGACGAGAAGGATGGTCAGGCATCTGAAAATAGAGAGTAATGCAAAAGCAGTAGAGCTCTGAAGACAAAATTGGGCAGCATAACGGCTGTACATGCTCAAAATTTTTTTTGAGACAACCCATAAAAATCGGATAGCGTAACCACTCAACTATCAAGTTCAATTCTCTGATCATCAAAACTTACTTCCTTTTCCTTGGGATGAAAGAAACCCGAAGTAACTCTCGACCCGTTGTCCTATAATCTACCGATCAGAAACACGAGCCTAAGAGAAGATAAGTAACCTAGTCCTTAATCCCCGCAGAAAAGGCGAGGATGACCATAATAGAATAACTTGAGAAGAGGAGCAAGAGTCTTACGTTCCCTTCCACAAGCAATTCCCTTATATATAACTAAAGCAATTCTAGACTCAACTTCGACCAGTTTGGCTTAGTAATCCTATAGTCAGTCATGCTCTGATACCAACGCTGTCGGGACCCCGATCCTAAGCCATAGGAATCCAGCCTGTAACATATCACATCTCTTTGTGGTCTCACGCACGGTTATCCCCACGGCTGCAGCCTTACCTTAGCCAGGACCGTTTGCGCCTTTCGACTCACGTATGCAATTGTGTCGCTAGCAATCCAATGACAAAGAACCGGGATCGACATGTCTAGTCATAAACCAAAGCGGCAGTTCGGCACAGGGACAAGCATACATGACCCTGCAAAGCAGGTGTTGGTCACCAGCAAATGTAGACGAGTCATAGCAAGCTACAAGGACTCTACATCACGTGAAAGTTCCCCAAAGGGGACAGACACATCAGCTAAGAAGGACACATGCCGGTCAACCAATGTGTCCGGAGTAGTAGCGAACTACCATGGCTCGTTGGAATCACAAAGGGGCATTTCCCGGTAAGGAGTGCTACTAAAGCCTACGGCTAGGTATTCGAACCCCATACATATCAAGTACAAGACACGTACGCATGGCGTACCGATATGTATAGATACATAGATGGCATCACAACATAACCATAAACATACAAACTTTATTTAGGAGGCTCGGAAAAGCCACACACATAATATTACAAGGTAGGGGTCTCACGACCCATCATCACAAGTCATACACACAGTTCTTACAAGCCAGCGGAAGATTTAAAACTGTTTGAATACAGACAGATGGAAAGATAAAGGCACATGGCGTGGCTATCTACATACCCATCCTAGAGCCAGATCGTAGCTGGGATACCAGCTACTCGTCGTCGTCGATGTCTAGGTAGAACCCTCCATTAGGGTCATTAACAACCTCTGCAACAATTTATTAAGCAAACGTGAGTACAAAAGTACTCAGCAAGACTTTAGGATAAAGTATCTACTCATGCAATATATCAATAAGGAATTGTGGGGTTTCATGCGGAAAGCCAGCATTTGACTCATGGCTAGACAACTTGCATTTTTAAATAGTTTTGACAACTTTGATTTCTCGCACACGAGTCCACTAACACCACAACAATACTCCATCGTGGAATCATTCCGTCTCCATAGGGAAATGCCTTCCACGACACTCACGCTTATCTTGACAATTTTATGAGTAGCCATTGTAGTTATCTATGAACAACATATGTTTCCCAGTAGTCCATATCCGCGGACGCGGCTATTCGAATAGATCTTAACCCTGCAGGGGTGTACTTCTTCACACACACTCTCACCACTTATCGCCATGTGCACGTCATGCACCTCGACAACCTTCAAGCGGAAGCCCAGCGAGGGAGTCGGCCACGACCGTTAACCACGTTAATACATAGTCCAGGTCTATCGCCTATCTGAGAGTAACCCGCACGGAAGTCCGGCCGAGGTTTCCGCCACGGCCCCAAACGATGTGCGCAGGGTTCCCAAGCCCACCATCCGGGTGCCACTTGGTACACCGTGCCACTGCCTACCGCATCATAACCCACCTCTAAGGTCAGCGCTACGCACGGCCTCCAGCATGACTATAAACACCAGAAACTACTTGCACCTCCTTGACCGAGTACTAAGCGATTAATAAGTCGGGCGGGCTCATATTTGAGGGCCCAACATGTGATAGTATCTCAGCTTGGATTACATACACGGAACTCAGTTCCTAAGGACGGTTCCAATGAAACAACCCGCCATGTACTCCTACATAGCCTTTCACTGGTACCTTTACCAAATCAGGTTCAACACACAACCTTTACTTACTGAACACATTCTCACAATTCTGTTCATCACCCAGATGACAGACCATACACAACTATAAGCATAACATGCATAGCAGGATAAGGCACATCATGGCTCAAGCATCTACCAGGTATGCTAGGTTGCAAGGTTCAGCTATATACTGTGACAAGGACAGGTCATGCAAAGGAAGTGGGTTCAACTAACATGGTAAAAGCAGTGAAAGCATTTACCCTAATGCAAGAAGTAAGAGCAGGAGCGAGAACATGGGATTTATCGGGATGATCAAAATGGTTGCTTGCCTTGTTGCTCAGCAGAGGGACAATATCCGTCAGTCGTATATTCGGTGGAATCCGGAGGAGTGGGGCCTACCGATAAAACAACATCAATCAATAACAATCATATGCAACAAGATGATGCATGAGCATGGCATGAAAATGAAAGGTGGTAGGCTAATGTGGCTACCTTTTCTTAAGTTGAAGTTGGTTTGAATCAAGATTCAAATATCACTTCAAACAAGGTATTTTCAAATACCCTTTTCATTGATTTGACCTGATGCTCAGGTAATCTTGTTTTAGCATGCATGATGATGGTATGTTGGGTTGTTGGTTGTGCTTGATCATGGTTTGATCATAATATTTGAAGTGGAATTCAAATAGATTTCAAATTTCAACTCCAAATTATTTAATAAGGTTATCATATTCATTATTTTATCTGTTTGGTGATGTTAACATTTTCAAACATGTTTGAAAATATCAAAATCAGATTCCTTGGATTTTTCTCATCCTTTTTCATATATAAATTATTTTCATTGCAGTTACAGATTATTTTCTATGATTTTTAGAAATTTTGGGCATTTTGTGGAATTCTTTTAAAACAAAAACTCTCTTTACTGCGTCATAACTACGTCAGCACTCCGTCAGCAGGTCAGCCGACCTGGTCAGGTCAAACCTGACAGATGGGGGCCACTGGTCAGCGACACAGGAGATAATCCCGTGCTGACCAGCCCCTAAGTGGGTTTGACCCACTGCTAGGGCCCACTGTCAGTGACTAATTAGCGATAACTAACAAGGATTAGGCCGGCCACGTCGTCCCCTGCCGGAGACTAACCGGCGGCGACCAGATCCGCGGCGGAACTTCGTCGGAGATGCACCAGAGCTTGTTGTGGTGCTCGGAATCGACTGCCGAGAGCACTGGGATGATCCCCAGGCTCGGCCTCATCCACTACGGGCATCAGGAGGGGCTAAGGGTGGCCAGGTGCCGGAGCTCGGGCTCGTCGGTCTCGTGGCTAGAGTGTAGGAGAAGGAGGGGAAACAGGGGGGAAATGCTCGTGAGCTCACAATGGAGATGATGGAGGGCTCACACGGCTCGGGGAGGTGTTGTAGCCGGCGATCCAACGTCGATTTGTTAGCGGCCGGAGGTTGAAGACGACGGCAAAGCGGCGTTGCATAGCTCGGGGAGGTCTATTCCGTTGGCATGCGCGTCGAGCTCGATGTGGCGAAGAGGATGGAGCACTCGGGGGGCTTCCCTGTGGCCAGAGAGCTCGGGCTCCTCGAGCTCAAGCTCCTGCTAATGGCGGCAGGGAGAGGAGAGAAGAAAACCGAGAGGAGGGGGAAGAATGGAGAGCGGGGCAGGATAGGGACGTGTTCGGGGAAGTCATTTCAGATGTCGTGCTGTCCTCGGGGCACCGGGGAGTGCCACGGCGAAGCAGGAGGTGGAGGGGGCCGTCGTGGTCGATCTCTCCTCTGCCAGAAGGCAGAGGAAGAAGATGACCCTGCCCGTGTGGGCTGGGCCTCTACAGGTGAGCGTAGGATAGGCTTTTTCTTTTTCTTCTGTTTTTGTTTGTGTGTTTTACTTGCTGATATTGTTTGCCATTTATTTTAGCTTCAAAAAGCAATTCAAAAATTAGTTTGAATAGCCCTGAGTGTTTGTTGGAATATTCCCAACTACTCCTAAAGTTTGCAACATTTTTGAAAACTTGAATATTTTTGAATTCAAATATAAGGTTGAATTCAGGGGGTTTGTGATTTTAAATAAAATGCCAAGGGTGTTTTGAAAATAGTTTTCTCCCCTCATAATTTGTTTTCAATATTTATCAGAAATATTGAACTTTTAAAAAGGCCATTTTGGGTTCATTGATTTTGGCAAGATTTGAATTTCCTTTGAATAAGAAGTGGCTAGGGTTTTTGGTTTTAGTTTCACACTTCCTTTGATTTTGTTTCAACTTCTTGAATGCAATGGAAGAAGAATGAGCACAACTACTAAACCCTAGTTAGGGATCCAGGGATGTGACAAAGGAGCTGATCTCAGGACGCGATTCCTTTTCTCTTTCCCCCGTTTCGGGACTTAAATACCGAGTGGCAAGAATCCCCATCGAGGACATCGCGAGTACACGAAGGATCTACATTATCCCGGATATCCCGCGCACTCTAGCGTGACTGCGACATCACATAGACGGAAATCGGGATGTCACCCCACTACTTCCACTACGGGCGTCTCCGCCGTAACCGCCGCCCGCTTTCGCTCCTTTGATTCAAAAAATCACGAAAAAAACGCCCCACCTCATATCCCGAATGGATTCCGTATCCACGGCATGTGACGAGGTGAGTCGAATGATCTTTTCGCTCGTCCCCCTATGGGACCACGATCACTCGGAAAACCAATGAGGACAACCCGATCGTCCTTCCCTCTATACAGGCAGGGGTTCGTCCCCACTCGCCGATTGAGCACACGGAGTTCCGTAATCCCGTATGCCAATTCATGGAATCTATCTTGTCGAAATATATTCTGTCATCGCCGACTGCAGTTGTACCCGTATGACTGGAGAATCGGAATTTGTCCCTCTTGAATCTGTGAAGGTTTGCACAGAGTCTGAATGATGTAGCCCAAACCGCAACCCTAAGACCTCCAAGAACATCGAGGGGAGTCATTCACTCGGTCTGCAAAAACCTCAACCAATTCGGGGGCTACTAATGGGGTTATACATTAGGGGTAGGCCTACGGACCTGTTTCCTTGGGCCTACCTACCCCTACAAAGATCAGTGTCCTGAAAGTCGCCGAGACATCCTCGACCTCACTCGGTCTACCTGGAGTCACTCAG